>NC_056672.1:16465000-16806250 GCF_018350195.1 Panthera tigris | reverse complement strand
CAGTTCATCCCTATGTAACCAAGTAACCAGGATGCCTCCCTTATGCCCATTCCAGTCCATGCTCAGGCAGAGACCAGAAATTTAATTTACTGGAAAAAGTGACTGGAAAAGAAGAAAATTTAGGAAGACGTGACCTAGTAGAGAGTAAGCGTGAGACACAGGACAGAAAAGAAGGAGATTGATTAAAAGTCCGTGACTAGCACCCACCCTCGCCCACAGTACCTCCCTCCTTTCCTGCCTATAAAACTTTCTGTTGAGGTTTGAGTGCCAGCTCTTTTGTTCTGGGCAATTGCAAACCATGTTTCTGTAAGTGGGCATGTCAACAAAGCTACCACAAGCTTTCTTCTAGTTAATGTATAGGATATCTTTTTCTAGATCTTAAGTCCTTTCTTTGTTTCAGAAATGTCTTCTAAACAGCACACTTACATTTTGTTACCCAATCTGACTGTCTCTGTCTTTTAACTGGAACTTTTAGAACCTTAAAAATACAAATGGTTTAAATTAACTTGTCCCAGATTGGGCAGGTGGGTACCCCCTTCTCCTGTGTCCTTTGGACATATCCCTTTTGATATGTTCCTCCTTTGTGGAAAAGCCAGGCATTCTAAGCACATGTTGTACTTTCTCTGCCAGGCCCTGAGATAAGCCATTTTACCCCCAAAGATTCCTGGTTCTTTTTAATAGAGAACGGTATGTAGAAATGCTACATTAATTATATTTGTAAACGTCTGAAATCTGCCCAGAGATATTTGTCGAATTACTATCTGTAATAGACTGTAAAAAATACAAAACTATAGGGGCGCCTGGGTGGCTCAGTCGGGTAAGTGTCCACCTTTTGATTTTGGCTCAGGTCATATCTCATGGTCTGTGGGATTGATCCCCACCTTGGGCTTTACTCTGACTTTGCAGAGCCTGCATGGGATTCTCTCTCCCCCTTCTCTCTAACCCTCCCCTCCTTTCTCTCAAAATAAGTAAATAAACTTTTAAAAAATTAAACACAACTATAGTAGTTATCTTTAGGTGGTAAAATTACAGATGCTTACCTGTACATTCACTGCTACGCTGGGCATCATTGTGAAACTGAAAACATGTTCCTTTACTCATGTAGCTTGCAATTTGGTTAAAAAAGTCACTGATTACATGAAAAATAATCAGTGAGCAATGCAACACTACATAAAATGAGTTTTACAGTGTGGTGTATTGAGAGAGTGAGCAGTAGGGCTGGGAACTTGGAGGGATTATACTAAAACTTGATTCCAGCAAGGTTTTGGAGCATGGTTAAAGCTTGAGTTGGAAAGTTGGAGCTCTCTAAGTGGCACACAGCATGAGTAGAGGTACCATATGACCTGAGGGTGTAAGAATCATTGGAGTGGGTTCATTTAGATACAATAAAACAATATTGTTGGAGGCTCTTAAAATAATGGCGCAGAAACATCATACACTTTAGAGCAGGACAGACTACAGTGCTCTGTGTGTTTATAAAAAGGCTTCCAAGGGTTCAGATGGTCTAGGACACACAGCAGGTACTCAGTAAATGGTAGCTCCTGTCATTTTTATTAGTACTAATGAAACTAACAGGAAGTTAAGCTTGACAGAATAGTTTGATAGGGAACCGTTGTTGTCTTCTGAAAAAGAGTAATAACATACATGTTCGTCGTCATGTTTTTAGTATTTTATGTAAGGTTAAAAAGAGGAGCGGAAGAAAAACATTTTAAGTCTTAGTAAGTATGTTCCACAGAGTGATGAGCCGTTTGGGAGGAGAAACCGTCCTGTTATTCTTATTTCCTGTGATGAGCACATTGTGTGAGGCTTAGGGGTGGTGAGTTGGACCTGGCATCTATAGTTAACCCAATGAACTGGTAAAAAAAAACAAAAAAAAAACCAAGATTGTTTAGTTTAGTCCTGAAGCATAACTGTTGAATGGTAGCGTTGCCTGGACGAGGCTGATGCATTGGGCAAAATGTGAGAGGTTGAAAGATTGAAGAATCTGGTTTGAATCAGATGATAGTTCCTTGGACATGTGGAATGAGAGGATAGTAAAAGGAGAATGTCATTTTAAAAAGTTGGGATTGCTGTCATTTGCTCAGTGCCTTTGCTACACTGGGTGTACTGGATGTTACCCGTTAGATGGAGCGAGCCAGTGGCTTGCCCACAGGCACACAAGTAGTAAGTGTTGGAGCTGGGATATGAGCTGAGCACTTCAAAAAGCCAGCCCCAGTGTCACCTCCTCCTTCCAGAAAGCCTTGCCTAGAACCTCCCATCGTACCCACACTGTCTCTCACCCAGGCTAGCTGGAGGACCCTTGTGTTTTCATGGGACGTCCAGTTTGTGGCTGCCGTTGGGCATTTACTTAAGGCATTATAATTACAGTGTACCTTTGGAAGTTAGGGACCTGGCATTCCCTGATGCAGTTGCTCCTTCCGTAACAGGTGTAAGCGCCGTGATGTGGAGAATCACTGGGCAGCCCTGGTATACCAGAGGGACTCACTCCCCGGGAGTGCAGCCCCCGCACTCGAATGTCAGCTACGGGGCCAAAGTCTCAGGGGTCTGGACACGTGCCCTTGGCAGACGTAAACGTTCTTTACGTCTCCTTTTTATGTTCCGTCTACTGCCCAACTTCTTTTATTTTTAAAATTTTTTTTTTTTTTTTTTTTTTTTACGTTTATGTTTGAGACAGGGAGAGACAGAGCATGACCGGGGGAGGGACAGACAGAGAGGGAGACACAGAATCGGAAGCAGGCTCCAGGCTCTGAGCCATCAGCCCAGAGCCTGACGCGGGGCTCGAACTCACGGTCTGTGAGATCATGACCTGAGCTGAAGTCAGACGCTTAACCGACCAAGCCACCCAGGCGCCCCTCTACTGCCCAACTTCTAATTCAGCTTGGAGTTGTATCTAACACAGCAACTGGTGCATGTTTATATTTAAGTAATTCATTCATGATATCTTTAAACCATAGGTCCTCTGCTGTACCACTTTGAAAATTTGGCAAACGAACTTTCCATAGAATTGAGCTATGAAGATATAAAAAACGTTGTTCTGCAGTATGGATTCCAGGTGGAGGTAAGGCTGGAATGAAGTACGGCCACGGTTTCACTTCCAAAGCTTTAATCTTAGGACAGTTACAGGCTTTCACCTCTTCACCTGTGTTTTCATCCCTGAAGTGAAAATAATACGCACTCAGCTTTTAGAATGATAAAGATTTGGCATAATGTATGTGTAAGGAGAAAACTATAATCCTCAATGTGATCAGTCACCTTTTTGTAGTACGTGGTAGCTGCCCATGGTCATGGCGTCAGCTCCTGTAGACTCACAGATACCAAGTACGCTAGGGTCTGGACAAGCAGAGGTGGGGGACAGGGGGTATCGTTCACCGTATGTACTTTTGTAGTCTTCGTTTCTTATGTGGGATTGTAAGACTTTATGATACTTTGACTTATGTTTTAATTGTGTGTTTTTTTAAAAGTATTTCATTGATTTTAAAAATCAACAACAGATTCATTCTTCAAAATAAGGAGAAGTTGGGGTGCCTGGGTGGATCAGTCGGTTAAGTGTCTGACTCTTGATCTCATGGTCATGGGATCGTGGGGCTCCACACTGGGCATGGAGCCTGCTTAAGATTCTCTCTTTTCCTCTCCTGCCTCTCCCCCACTTGTTCTGTCTGTCTGTCTCTCTCAAAAAAAAAAAAGAGAGAGAAAGAAGAGTAACGTATCAGTGATGTAGAGCTCAAGCTCTGGAGTTGGACCGCCTGAGTTGGAATCCCAGTCCTCCCACTTACTGGTGGCATGACCTTGAGCAGTCTGTTCTTTGTAAAGTTAGGATTACTAATAATGCCAGTATTGGGGTATCTGTATGTACTAAATGAGTTAATATGAGCTCCCGTCACTCACAAGCACTCAGGATCTGTGTCATCGTCATGCTCATCACCATTCTGGTTGTTGTTTGCATTCCAGGTTGAAAAGGAATCTGTCTTGTCAACATATACTGTGAATGACCTCTCCATGATGAAATACTACTATGAATGTGTCTTGTTTGTGGTCCGTAAACCACAGTAACGTTCTCAAGTGGTATCAGCAGGAAAAAAGCTTCATAAGAGCAAATGCTGAAATAAACAACTCAAAGTCAACTATCCCATCGACAGGACACAACCTCAAATCAGTGGTGCCTTCTTATTCCTAACAAAATTTAGAAATAGCGTCTATTTTCTTAATACGTCTATTGCTTTTTCAGAAATATACTATGCTGTGCATATTTGTACTACAAAAGTAAAAAAAGGAGGAAATGTCTTCAAGTATACTTTTTCCTTGAAGCCCAGAATTGTCTTTCAGTAGAAAAACCCATCTCCAGTGGTCTTCATGAAGCTGTCTATTGCCAAGTCCGCCACGTTCGTGACTACTAGTATTGAAGCCCCCCCAGGTCTTTCTGTTCTGTGTGCATTGCACATGGTACTTTTAGAAGAGTCTGAGGATCCTCCCTCACATTCAGCATCTGGAATTGGGACTTCTGTTTGCTTTGGACCGAAGCGATCCCTACAGAAAATGTGCGCCCTTTTATCATTCGGATTATTTTTTTGCCAGCTCAGCTGAACTTGGGCATCAGACGTTTCATTTTTATGAAATGCTAAATTTAATAAGATCACAGGCCGGTAAAATGCATTCAAGTAACTGAGAAAGTGGTCTTTTGGGCACACTGACCTGAACATTATTTGAAAGCATACTCATCATGAATCGCTCTGAAATGTAGAAGGTCTCAGCACTCTTAAGTGAGGCACAAAAGCCTTTATTAAAGGTACTGCTAGGGAAATGGGGAAATAAGAATAAAATCTGCCCATTGGAAATGTCTGATTTTAAACTAGAAGTGAATACAGTCTGTCAGTGAGATGTTTACAATAATGTCTTTTCTTTAAATTACCTGGATTACAAAAGCACGCACTTTTTTTCGTTAAAAAATCAGATACGAGTAAAACTGTCATGACGGTATTACCGTGGGGAAATTCTGAATACGAAATTCAGGGATAAATTACTGCCCGTGGTCTGTCTTCAGTATTGTCAGCAGCAGCCGTTAACGTAATTTCAGATAACGCCAGTTTTGTTCCCTGATAGCTGGAGTTAAAAGAATATATGCTGCTTTAAATTTCTACCTCTCGCAGAATCTTTATTGGAGAGAGTTTTCCTTTGTATTTTTTTATGTTTATTGTTTTGTTTCCAGTAGCTTGGAAAGCGGAAATGACTATTAACCTTTTCTTGGAAAAAGGAAGTACTCGCGTTGAATATTTTCACAGGTGATTATGATGGCATTAAATGACCTCTGTGGCAATTTGAATTAGATAGACTTAATCTCAATAATGTGCTGTAGGATTCACGTCATGTTTTAATCGGAAAACCTCCTGGTGAATCTTTAGACCTCTTTTTGTCAGTTGGGCTGGGGGAGTCGACACAGTCTGGCATGTTACCGTTGGGAGCTTTTCTGTGTGCAGTAAGGGAGCTCTTGTTCCTGGAAAGGACTCCAGGAAAGCTATTTGACTTGCTAAATTATAGAAGCCTGTAGCCTGTTGAGTTTAAAAAAAAAAAAAAAGGAACAGAACACAACTATTTCTCTTCGTTGCCCCATCCCCATACTTGGCAGATGTCCAGTTAATTAGAATTCTCATTGACTACCACCTGAATGAATTTGAAATTAATTTTTAGGGGAAACCACCCCCAAATTTTTGTTTATTTGTTTAAGAAAGAAAAAAGCTAAAAGGATCCTAAGTATTTAAAAAATGCATTGAAAGGAAAGGAATGCATGCTATTTTTGAGTAACGTAGAAAGGCTTTTTATTCACTGACTAGTATTCACTTTTTTACTTGTATCCGAACACGTGATCTTGTTTTTCTCATAGAGGCAAAAATGTGTTGACAGCAATGGGTTGGCTTTATTACTTAAAAGTTTTGGCTATCAGGTTTTATTCTTTAATACTGTTACTTACATTTCTAAATCAGAGCTTCATTTTAGTTAATTCTGAAATCAATTATTTCATTTGTTTTTAATCTCTCATATCATGACTACTGTTTTTCAAATGTTCTGCACAAATTTGCATCACTTGTTTTTTCCTACTGCTTTTGTAGTTAATATATTCTAAACTTGAAAATTGTGTCAATCGGTAATAGAAGTGTCACTGGAGGATTTAATTTTATATTATATGTAGTCCTAGCTACTAAAGTGTGTAAGCCTTAAAGTTTTGTGTTCTTTTTCCTTGCATTAGCCCTATACACGGATGTTTCCATTCATTGCCATAAAGCAGGAGGAGATAGGTCATTGTGCTTGCTTTCCACCCCTCTCCCCCCTCCCCCCCTTTCCATATTCCGAAGTAGTGCAGGTGAGGGTCTGCTAATCAAGTGAGCGAGACGGGAAATGTGAAGTATAAAGAGGAGCTGTATAAATCACAGTATAAAATTATGAAGTTTGGGAACTGTAAGATGTACTGTATTTATATGTAATTCTCATTCTAAAAGTTGCCACAAAGGCTGAATTGGAAGCTTCATGTCTGCATGAAATTTCCTATATTTTTAACGTGTATGATGGACTTAATTTTTCTTGAATATTAAAGTCTGCCAATTGCTACGAAACCGCATTTGCTTGGTTGTTTCCATCTAGGTTAGTAGTAACTGTAGATGTAGGCATTTTAATTAACCGAATGCATGCTTTTGAATCTTTAGATGAGCCTATTCTTGTATGCTTCTAGAAAGTCAGTAGTAAGAGCACTTGGTCTTAGAGTATGTTAGGCTTCATACTGATTAATCTTGATCTTTGGTTTTGTTAAATAATAGACAAATAACCATAAAGAAAACCAGTACCAGAGAGTTCCAGGACCAGCCATTAGTTGGATAAGCACTGGGCATGGCACTTAAATACTCTGGGTTTGTTTTCCTGAACTTCTGTTTGTGATCTCAGGCACAGCGCTTGCAGTGTGTCTCCTCATCTGTAAGAGAAGACTGACACCACCGACTTCAGGGGTTTTGATAAAGTCACGCGCAACTGTGTGCAGTCTTCTGTGTGAACATGTGAAAGCACCTGGTAGACAATGCAGTTTCAATCTGTGTTGACGCTGTACAGTGATACAAAAAGGTGAAGATTAGTAACAGGACATCAGTTTTAATAATGCTATGGTGGAAAAAAGTTTCAGTGGAATCCTGGGGCTGGGGGGGAGACCAAGAGGACGGGTATGTGTGGATAGATTCTTGAATGTTCAAGTCTGGTGGGAATTGTAAAGAAATAAAATGGTAGGTAATGGGAGAGAGGGCACAAGTAAAACTTCATGGTTATTCCCACTTTTAGAAACATGTCAGTACATGCCTCTTGTGTGTTTATTTCTCTTCAGTAGATACATAGAAGATACATAGAAGTAGATGTATGTACTACTATGTACTTCTATGTACATAGAAGTAGATACATAGAAGCAGAGTCATTGAGCCAGTGTGTATGTGCCTCTTCAGTCAAGTTGCCTTTCAAAAAGATGAACGATTTACATGCCATTGACAGTGTTTTGGAATAACTTTGTTTTCATTCTCTGCTCAATACTGGATTTTGCTAAGCTTGTCATTTTTGTCAATATGATAGGGAAAAGTATCTAAATTTAATATTCATTTCTTGAACGATTAGGGGAGCTGAGCAGTCGTGTAAGCGTAACGCCCAAAGAGAGGGGTCTTTGATCGGCCAGTCGGTCGGTTTTCACCCGGCATAGCGGACGGGTCGTTGGCAGCACTCCAAAAGTTGGTAAAAATGTGTCGAGCTTCATCAAGAGGCGGACTGGCCAATCTCGAGGACTGCTTGAGTTCTCTCCTCTGATAGCAGTGACCATATCTGCTTCTGGTTTTACAGAGCTGGCACTGAGGCCGAACAGCTGCAGCCCGATGGACCCCACTAGGCGTCCACTTGGCCAGCCAGTGCTCTGGGTCCAGGAGTTCAGGGAACGCCGGTGAGTCGAGAGCCCCACTGAACCAGCGGCTTTGCTTTAGGTGGCAGAGTGGGGCATAAAGTTGACTCCCAAAGAAACAGCTCCCACCTTATCATGGCACCAAAAAGCTGCTAGGGCCAGGCTAGCTGCACTCTTGAATATGCTATTTATTTGCCTTGTTATTCCCGTTGGGTATTTTTCACCTTGTTAGTCAGCAAGTCCGAACCGACCCACCTGCAGATGAGAATGTGAAACCGAAGAGGCCTAGGGCCACCACACGCCATGCGTTCAGTTCCAAAAGCTTAGTAGCAGGTTAATAGCTTCCTTCTTTTGTACCAAGGCATGTCTGGTGATGGTCAGGCACTTAATCCTGTTGTAGTGCCTGGCTACGGCCTGTGAGAATTTGAGCAGCCGTTAGATCTTTGAAGCTGTGGCTTCCGTCTTGGAGTTTAGTATTATTTCTGTGGGACCACCCAGGAGGGGACAGTCCATGCAGTAGTCCTTGAACGTGCCACTTACTGCAGGCATGTGATACATCAGATCCATTATACGGGTTATTGAATTGGTCCAAAGCGCCTCAGTGAGAGGTTATTTTTGAGATCTCTGACTCCAGGTAAAAAAAAACAAAAAAACTATGATTTTTTTTTTTCAGGCCTGAACATAGGTAATTACCTGGCAGGCTCACGAAAGAAAGCTGCCCTCCACTTACCAGACTTGGTGCACAGCTAACGCACTGCAGTCTCCAGTGGGACCTGCAGTCAAGGACACGGGCTTTTATTTTATTTTATTTTTTTAAACGTTTATCTATTGAGAGACAGACAGAGACAGGGTGAGAACAGGGGAGGGGCAGAGAGAAGGGGAGACACAGAATCCGAAGCAGGGTCCGGGCTCCAATGTGGGGCTCGAACTCACGAACCGCGAGATCATGACCTGAGCTGACGTCGGACGCTTAACCAACTGAGTCCCCCAGGCGCCCCAAGGACACAGGCTTTTATTCACAGCCGCAGTCCTATGTAGCCCAGTGCCTCTATTCAGAGCCTCTTTGTCACGGGCTTCAGCAGAAGCATTCCTCAGATTAACCGACTGAGCCACCCAGGCGCCCCTCATCTTAATTATTGATAGGAGTGAATTTAAACCTACCATTTTGCTAGTTTTCTACTTGATCCATTTCTTCCCTGTTCCCCCTCTTTTCTCATCTATTTCTGGACTATTTACTTGATTTCATCTCCACTACTGGCTTTTATTAGTTATAGCTCTTTACCAAAAAAAAGTTTCAGTGGTTTCTCTTAGGGCTTCCAATATATATTGCTAGCTTGTTACAGTCTGCCTTCAAAGTATTACACCACTAGATGTATAGTTGTTAGTAACAATTACAACTCTTAAAATATACTTACAATTCTTCTCTTCCATTCATGGTATTGTCATGCATTTTAATGTGCATAATAAACCCCAGAATACATTGTTACTATTTTTGCTTTAACTGAATTCTTTTAAAGCAATAAAAATAACAAATATATTTTATGTTTATCTTCATTTTTATAGCTTCTAATGGGTGGTGCTTTAAAAATCTCTCCACAGACTCTTTGACACTCCTTCCTTTGCTGCAGCCTCATTCCTCTCCAAGTGTGGACTGTAGTGACACAGTTCTAATGAACAGACTGAGGTAGAGACGTGAGATTTATGTCAGCTCCCCTCAGCAGCAGCAGCTATGCTGTGTGTGTGTGTGTGTGTGTGTGTGTGTGTGTGGTATAAGTCCCCTGCTCCAAGTTCTTATTTTGAGCCCCCAATGGAAGGCCATGAAAAAACCCTTGTGTCTGAGACTCCCAGCTCTTCCAAACTGAGATGGTAACCACAACTGCCAAGAATGTGAAACAGTTTGCAGGTCATAAAAGACATTGTAGCTTCCGTTTTTCTCTCTGATCACTTGCATTAGGGGAGGTAAGACAGGTCATGAGGACATTCAAATAGCCCTGTGGAGAATCCCACGAGGTGAGTAACTGAGGCCTTCTCGAAACAGTCACATGTACTGGTGGTGGCTCATCCAGCTCCAGTCAGGCCTTCTAACGACTGCAGCCCCAGCCAACATCTTGACTGCAGCCACACGGGCAACCCTGGTCGGCAACCCTAAACTCCCCAGCTAAGCTGATGTTAGAACTCCTGACCCACGACCGAGAAAATGTTTGTTGGCTTGAGCCACGGAGTTTTGGGGTAATTTGTGACAAAATGCTCATTTCTTAGTGTGTACCAAGTTTCCACCTGCAACCTGAAGAACTTCCTTTAACATTTCTCATATCAGGTCTGCTGGCACTGAATTCTTAGATTTTTTTCTGAAAAGTCCTTTATTTTAGTTTCATTTTTTAAAAGATTTGCTGAATACAGAATTCTGGATTGACATTTATTCTTTAAAGACGTCACTCCTTGGGCCACCGGAGTGGCTCAGTCAGTTGAGCGTCTGACCGGCTCAGGTTACGATCTCACAGTTCACAAGTTCAAGCCCCGCACTGGGCTGTGTGCTGATAGCATGGAACCTGCTTGGGATCCTCTCTCCCTCTCTCTGCCCCTCTCCTGCTCATGCTCTGTCTCTCTCTCAAAAATAAACATTAAAAAAAATTTTTTTAAGATGTCACACCAAAAAAAAAAAAAAAAAGTCATTCCATTGTTTTGATGAGTACTCTGCTAGAATTCTTATTTTTGTCTCTCTGAATGTGTTTTTTTTTTTTTTCCCTCTGGCTTTCAATATTCCCTCTTCAATTTTCAGTCCTTTGACTATGATGTGTCTAAGCATGTGTGGTTTTTCTGGTTTGTTTTTGGAATTTATCCTGTTTGTCATATCTGTGGTTGATGTTACTATTTCTGGAAAATTCTTACCTCTTCAAATATTTCTTCTTCCCTCTTCTCTTCCTGGGACCGCTTTTGCAGGTACATTAGGTTGCTTGTTATTGTCCCGCAATTCCTGGAGCCGCTGTTGTGGTAGTTTCTTGTTTTTATTTAATTTTTACTCTTTATTTTTTCCTTCATATTTCAGACACAGTATTTCTTCTACTTCAAGTTCCTTAAAACTTCCTTCGTCCATGTCCATTCTAATAATAAGCCTGTTAAGAATTTTCAAGTTATGCTTTTTTATTTCAAGCATTTCCATTTATCTTTAATTTCCATCTCTCTGCTGAAATTCCCTGTGGCTCAACACATGGTGTCTGCTTTTTCCACTGTATCCTTAATATAAGAATTTGACTAATAAAGAGCGATAACCCCAATATCCTGGTCACCTCTGAGTCGAGTTCTGTTAATTGCTTTGCTTCATCTCTTGACAAGGTTTTTGTTTGCTTATTTTCTCCTATTGCTTTCTTTCTGAGTCTTATAGTATTGAATTCCATTTGCTGTGTAGAAAACGACAAACCAAGATAAACAGTATTTATGCGTGGGTATGACTCTATGCCTGGTAGGCTGGTGTGGGAGACCAAATCAGTGTCACAAGAAGTTGAGTTGGGTTTGCATTATATCTGCACTGCATCACAGGCTTCAACCTCTGCTAGCGGTCACCTGTTGTTACCTTGCGTTTAGAGTGGAGGACAGGATACCAGAGGGTTTTCCCAGTGTTCTTGCATGCTCTCTAGCATTCAGCTGTGTCTGCATGCCTGTGCCATAAAGGAATTTTCACTACATGCTCCAGCCTCTTCCCCAGGGGTAGACTACTGGTCCTTGTGAGTCTGTGCTCAGTTCATGGTAGGGAAAACAGGAATTCTTGTCGTAGTGTTGCCTCATTCTTAGGCAGGCTCTGTCACCCAGGCCTCATCAGTGGGTTTTTCCTCAGCATTCCCATCCTCTTCCTGTGTGTTTGTGGTTTGTCTTAAGCAGGAATATCCTGATTTTTGCTTCTACTTTTCCTCCGAGGATCTTTGCTCTTGTCCTAAGGATGAGAGACTTCTTCCTATCCCTCCCCTGAGGCGGGGGGTTTGCTTCTACTCTTCCCCACAAAGAAATAACGTCTGTCCCTTCCAGCCTCCTGCCCTGTCCCAAGTCTTTGTCTGGAGCATCCAATGGAAGGCCATGAAAAAAAAATCTTATGTGCGCAAACATCCTTTGTGTAAGAGACTCCCAATTCTTCCAAACTGAGAGGCTAATCCACAATCGCCAAGAATGAAAACTTTTTGCAGATTTCTTAGCAGCTTATAAAGCAGCCACTTTTGACACAAAACTCCTACATCAAAGTCAAAGGAGAGTTTATAACTCACAGCAATAGCACTAGCCAGAGTATTAATTTTGCACAGTACTCTGAGACCCAAATCACATAGAGGGACACAAGAGAGTTCTAGGTGACACCTGCACAAGCGTTGGGTTGCATCAGAGAACTTTGAGCTTAAGAAACCTTATTCTTTTAGGGTGGGCTAGCAGTAAGTGTGACTGACTTTTTGCCCTAGGAGAAGATACTATGCTAGACAGTAAACAAAACCTGCCCTTTGTTCTAGAAGGAGACACTGTCTCTCTCTTCCAAGCCTGTTCCCTGTACACGTATCCAAGAAAAGACGATCAGGAATACAGTTAGCCAGTACTTCTGCTTGTGAAATATGCTGAAATGGAAGAAAAAAAAAAAAAAAAACAAACATGGAAAATTGACTCCCAACAGAAGATTACAGAAGTCACAAGCTTTTAACTGTTGGCATAAAGGAACTTGTAACCCATACAAGTATCATTGACACTAAAATAATCTGAGGTGGCCCAAAGATGTGTCTCATATGCCCTCTGCCCATGTTTCCTAATATCCCACCCAACTGACTATTAACAATCTTGTCCCAGGAACATTTTGTGTAATACCAAAAAAATGCAAATATACACGTGTGCACATATATGTACATCCTCTACTGTTTTCTTGGTTTTGGCCTATATACATATACATATATATTTTTTGACTTAATACATTTTGCCAATTGTTCTATATCCATACGTATAAATTTACTCCATTTAATAAAATCTGCATGTCTGTATGTATAATACATACACACACACACTTACATGCAATGCTACCAAGTAACATTTAGTTTGTTTTTAACTTTTTGCTACTCAGCACTATATTACAAGGAATAGCTTAGTACATACCGGCTTTGTGTCTATTCTCTGGACACATTTATACATCTGGTGTAAATTCCTGAAGGTGGCAGTGCATTTTTAAATTTTCACAGATGTCAGATGGCTCTCTTAAAAGGTTACACTTGAAAACAAGGAGCGTATCTGTTTCTCAATATCTTCACCAATACAACCTATTATTAAACATTTAAATGAATAACCTGATGTTGAAAACTGCATTAAAATCCTTTGAAA
This sequence comes from Panthera tigris, assembly GCF_018350195.1. Lineage (NCBI taxonomy): Eukaryota > Metazoa > Chordata > Mammalia > Carnivora > Felidae > Panthera > Panthera tigris. Next base: position 16,793,004 of record NC_056672.1, on the reverse strand, counting down.
CATGCAATGTTTTTTTGTGGGCTTTTTGTTTTTTTGCTTTCTCGTTTGATTTTTCTGTTTTTGCTCTTCACTATCACAGGCTGCCCAGTAAGGAAGAAATAGAGTGGAGATAGATAGACCTGGTCAGTATCCCAGCCTCACTATTTACTGTGTGGTCTTTAAGTTTTTCATTCACCTCACGTTTATTGAGAACCTGTATTGTGTCTGGAATGGTTTGATCCTGGGGATTCAGAGGTCAAAAGATAGTTTCTCCCACCGGAGCTTCCATAACAGAAAAAGATGTCAAACAAGTAATTACAAAACCGAAACCGAAACTAAAAACCCAAGTAATTACATAATTGTAAGAACTGAGCAGTAGGGACGTGCTGACTTAGAGAAGACTTCCCTAAAGAAATGATATTTGAGCTGAGACCTGAAGGAAAACCAGAACTTCTCAAACACAACGTACAGATACAATCAAGGATCCACATTTCATTTTTCAAGTGTTCCTGCCATCATCTTCATTTTCTTATACCCTAATTAATACAAAGAGGGAAACTGGTATTTTTCTAGTCTCTGAGAAAATTTATACAATTGTCTTTACACTGGTTGAGTTCTTGCTTGAATAAAATCAGGTATGTCGTAGTCAGTGGTTTGCATATTACAAGGTTGATGACTCATACATTATAAATATGTTAATTATGTATTAATACACATTAATATATAAGATGCTAATATATAATGAGTAAATACAATCTACAACAAATGAGGAAACAGGCATATCTCCACGTTAAAAGTCACACACAATATGACCTTAAAGTCAAAGTGAACTCTTATAGTAAGGAAGGCATTTTCGGCTTCCGGGCAAGATGGAATAATGGACTACATTTATCCTCCCACCTAAAACAACCCCAAACCTGGACACAACATGTAAGACAACTGCCAACAAAGGACAGTGATTTCTGAGAGACAGGAAGCAAGCCTGGCAGTGTGCCTGAACTGAGGGCATGCAGTTGACGGTCCAGGGAAATCAAGACGGCTAGAGTTTGCGGGACTGAGTACCCGACAGGAGAAAACCACACACACAGAACCTCTGAAGATCTGAGCACAGTCCCCTAGAGTACTGATCAGTACATGTGTGTGAGATAACTACCCAAGGCCAGAGAAAGAAGCACCAGGGAAGTAAACTCGTAATACCTGGTATCCAATTAAGAATAACCACGTATACAGGGGCGCCTGGGTGGCTCCGTGGGTTGAGCGTCCGACTTTGGCTCAGGTCATGATCTCACATTGGTGAGTTCGAGCCCCGCGTCGGGCTCCGTGCTGACAGCTCAGAGCCTGGAGCCTGCTTCACATTCTGTGTGTCTCTCTCTCTCTGCTCCTACCCTGCTTGCGCTCTATCAAGAATAAATAAAAATATTAAAAAAAAAAAAAAAAAAAGGAATCACCACATCTACAAAGAACAAGACAACACCCATAGAGAAAAGATCAACCAATGGAGACCAACCCAGAACCGACACAGATGTCAGAATGAACAGAGAAGGACATTAAAACAGTATAACTGTTCCCTGTGTTCAAAGTTACTGAGATGTGTGTGAGGCTTACACTGAACTTCTGGAGATGCTAAGTGCATTGGAATGAAAAATACAGTGTATGAGATTAACAGCAGAAAAGGCATGAGAGGAGAAAAGGTTAGCTCGAAATCCTAGCAATGGAAACTAGAATGAAACACTACGGGAGAAAAGGCCACGCTGGCTTTTTTTTTTTTTTTTTTTTTTTGCTGTCCCAAGCTCACGCCAGGCATGCTCTTGCTTTAGCACATTTGCATTTGTTACTACCTCTGCCTACACTCAGTCGCCATACATACTCAGCTCACCCCGATTTTCCTCAGGTCCCCGCTCAGAAGTCTTATCCGAGACACCCTCCTTGACAACGTAATATAACCTCCCCCATCCTTCTTAATCTGCTGCTTTTCCTCAGCACTTGACATATGCACTTGTTTATCGCCTGTCTCCCTCGATGCAGGTGTCGGTGGGGGAGTCACAAGACAGGGATGTTTTGTTTACTGTTGTAACTCTAGAATTTTCCCTGCTATAGCAGATGCTAGTTTTCAAAGAATAAGTTAATGAGTGAGCATAAGTTTGTGAAGGGGTACAGTTATACTTCTGATACGAGTTCCTCGTTGGATGAATGATGGGATACAGGGCACACGAGGATGGACTAGGAGATGCCTGTGAAACATCCAAGTGAAAACGAAGCATAGTCATTTGTTCAACAAAGAAGTACTGAGCACCTGATACATGCCAGGCACTGTGCCAAGCACTTGAGTATATCAGAAGTGAAAAAAAAAAACCCAAAGAATCCTGAATCCTACCCTCAAGGAGCTTACTTTCTAGAGAGGGACACAATGAGAATAGTAAATAAGTGAATTATGTAATAGATTGAAAGGCGATATGTGCTATGGGAAAATAAAACTCAGGCAGAGGGAACCTCAAGAGTCTCGGGCAGTGCTGAGCCAGCTCCACTTTCAAATAGGGTGGTCAGGGCTGGAGTCATTGGGAAGTGGCCAAGGGTCTAATGCTCTGGGGTGAGGTTTATCTGTTAAATTGGCAATAATATTTGCCACAGAGTTTTAAATGAGATATGTTGTTAGGAGGTCTGGCAAATACATAGCTGCTAAAAAATTTTAAACCACTTCCCCACCCTAAACCACTGTGAGGCTTTAATCAGTCTGAAACAGGCCAATTTTAAGATAAGCTGAGTAAGTTTGTGAGTGTGCATCCCTACTTTAGCAAGAACACACTAAGAAAAGTTTCCTTCTTCGTTGCTTTGCTGTTACTAGTGATGAGTTCTGAGTCATTATCCAGAAGAAGTGCTGGGGAAAGAAATCAGAGAGCTGTTCATGTAATAGGAGACAAAGAAGATCCTATTGGGTCAATATGAAAGTGCACCTGGACAGGGTGAGGAAGGGAGTGAAGGGTTGCGAGATGTCTGCTTTACATGAAGTGGTACAGTGTTGGCTTTAAGTAAATTGTGAAAAGTTAAAGATGTATACTGCAATCCTTAGAGCAACCATGGAAAATTCATATAAAGAGGGGTGCTGGGTGGCTTTGTCGGTTAAGTGTCTGACTTTTTTTTAAATGTTTATTTATTATTGGGAGACTGAGCGTGAGCAGTTGGGAGAGAGAGGGAGAGAGAGAGGGAGACACAGAATCTGAAGCAGGTTCCAGGCTCCGAGCCATCAGCACAGAGGCCGACACGGGGCTCGAACTCACAAACTGTGAGACCATGACCTGAGCCAAAGTCGGACACTTAACCGACTGAGCCACCCAGGCACCCCAAGTGTCTGACTCTTGATTTTGGCTCAGGTCATGATCGCATGGTTCATCGTGACATTGAGCCCCGTGTTGGGCTCTGCGCTGACATGCGGAGCCTGCTTGGGATTCTCTCACGCTCTCTGCCCCTCCCCCATTCGTCTTGAGCATGCTGTCCCTTGAAATAAATAAACTTAAAAAAAAAATCATCTTAGAAAATTCATACAAAGAGGTACAGCTGAAATGTTGATAGATTAAATTAAAATCAAATTCAAAACAATATTGAATTAATCCAAAAGAGGTCTGGAAAGGAGGTACACAGTCAAAAAAGAAAGGGACCAGACCTAAATCCAGTCATAGCAATAATTTATATCAAGTGTTAAAGCATTAAACATTCCAATTAAAATACAGAAACTGTCAGAATGTCAGAAAAGCAAGATCTAACTACATATGTTGTCTCCAAGAGATAAGATGCAGATAAACTGAAAGTAAATGGATGGAAAGAAAAGATGTACTATGCAAATAGTACGCATAAGAGGGCTGCAATGGCTACAAAATCATAGTAAGATGACTTCAACATGAAGAGCATTACCAGAGATAGGGATATTTCATTAAGAACAAAGGGTTAATGCATCAGAGACAAAACAATCATAGTATGTGTGTGCCTAATAACAGGGCTTCAAAATATATAGACAAAAACTGATAGAACTAAAGGGAGAAACATAAAAATCTACTGTGATAGTTGGGTATTTTAATACCTATTTCTTAGCAATTAATAGAACATTGAGATCAAAAGGCACCCCCAAAACAAACAAAAAAAACCCAAATCTGTTCAGACATATAATATCTGAGAAACACTATCAAACACCTTAACCTAAATGACATTTATAGAGCACTATGCCCAATGCCTGCACGATATATGTTCTTTTTCAAGAGCACATGTACATGCACCATGATAATTTATATGTTGTGTCCTAAAATATATCTCAACAAATTTAAACGTATTCAAAACACACAGATAATGTATTAAATGAGAAAGGAATTAAAACTAGAAACCAATAAGAAAAAGATATCTTGGAAAACCTCTGAGACTTGGAAAGTTAACACAAATAATCCATAGGTCAAAAAAAGAAATCAGGGAATATAGGGTACAGCACAGGGAATACAGCCAATAATTTTGTAATTATTTTGTATGGTGACAGTAACCAGAGTTACCATGGGGATCATTTAATAATATATAAAACTGGGGCGCCTGGGTGGCTCAGTCGGTTAAGCGTCCGACTTCGGCTCAGGTCATGATCTCGCGGTCCGTGGGTTCGAGCCCCGCGTCGGGCTCTGTGCTGACTGCTCAGAGCCTGGAGCCTGTTTCAGATTCTGTGTCTCCCTCTCTCTCTCTGACCCTCCCCTGTTCATGCTCTGTCTCTCTCTGTCTCAAAAATAAATAAATGTTAAAAAAAAAAATTAAAAAAAAATATATAAAACTATCGAATCGCTAGGATATACACCTGAAAACAGGATATGGTATGTCAATTATACTTCAATTAAAAAAAATCATGAACAAGTATGTTCACAGCACACTATTTCTAACTGCAAAAAATAAAAAAAACTCAAAATGTTTATCAATAGAGTGGATTCATCCTTGGTGCCTGGGTGGCTCATCAGTCTGGTTCAGTGCCCGACTCTTGATTTTGGCTCAGGTCATGATCTCAGTTTGTGAGATAAAGCCCCCCACATTGGGCTCCACACCAGATGTAGACCCCGCTGCAAATTCTCTCTCTCCCTCCCTCGGCCCCTCCCCAACTTGAGCATGCGCTCTGTCTGGGGTCGGGGGAGGGGAGAGTGGATTCATCTGATGGAATACCATACTCAATATAAATGAATGAAATACAATTACATGCATAAACATACAAAATAAGGAAAACAGGAAAGCAAACAACTCCATATTTTAAGTGGGCAAAAGATCTGAATATTTTACAAAGAAGAGATACAGATAGCAAATAACCACTTAAAAGACGCTCAACATCATTAGTCATTAGGGAAATGTAAATTAAAACTACAACGAGATACGTACACGAGATACCTATTTAGAAAGACTAAAATTAAAGTCTGACCATACTAATTGTTGGAGGGCATGGGTAGGAACTGGAACTCTCATATACTCTTTTCAAGAGAAGAGAATGCCTACGTGCATACGAAGCCTAATACACACATGTTCTCAGCAGCTTTATGTGCATAGCCCCAAACTGGTAGCAGCCCCATGTTCATCACCAGGTGAATGGAGACACAAACTGTGCTATAGCCACGTAATGGAAAAGTACTGGGTAAAAAAAAAAAAAAAAAAGAAAAAGAAAAAGGAATGAACATCTGATAACATGAATGAATCTCAGAATAATTGTGCTGAAGGAAGCCAAACAAAAACAGCACATACCGTATGATTCCATTTATGTAAAACTCTAGAAAATGCAAATTAATCTACAATGACAGAAAGTAAAGTAGTGGTTACATTCCCCGGGGAGGAGGGAGGAATTACGAAAGGGCCAATGGAAACTTTTGGGGGTGATGGACATGTGCGTTACCTTAACTGTGGCTATGGTTTCACCCAAAAACTCAGCAAACATTTGAAATATATGTATTTTATTTTATGTCAATTAGGGCTCACTTAAGTGTTAAAAAGCCAGCAAAAATTAAAAATGTTATTTAAGAACACAAACACAGATGGGAAAATTACAAAGTAAAGCAAAGACATGGTCAATTCAAAATTCAAAACAGCAATTACCTGGCATAGAGGGAGGAAAGGGAGAAAGGTGTCAGCGGGACAGGCATGTAGGGACCTTGACATGTTCTGGTCCAAGCAATATTCTATACCATGAAACTGGGTGCTGGACAGCTTATTATCATTCTTTTAACTGCATGTGTTTTACGCCACCTTTTGTAGAGATGATCTATTCCACAATTTAGAAAAACACAGAGCCTGTGGTGAGAACCACGAAGGAAAGACCCTGTATTAGCTAAACTGCACTTTTGTGGGCAGGACACCCTCAAAACCTTTTCAATAAAATTAAGCTCTTTCGTATCAGATAGGTGTGATCTGATCTTTGAGACAGGTTATCAATTTCAAAGAAGGAATGGAAAGATCACACTGAAAAGCTATTGTTTAACACCCCAACTTGTTAACATTTCTGTATATATTAACTAAGCAGTTGCCAGGGCACCTAGGTGGCTCAGTAGGTTAAGCATCCGACTTCAGCTCAGGTCATGATCTCAGTCTGTGGGTTTGAGCCCTGCATCAGGTTCTCTGCTGTCAGCAGGGATTCTGCTTCCGATCCACTGTCCCCTTCTCTCTCTGCCAAAAATAAATACACATTAAAAAAAAAAAAAAAAAAAAAAGCGAGTCGTTGCTTATCTTGTCACAACCTTGAGGCTTAGGGACATGAGGTAAATGATATATAGGTTAAGTACTGTCTGATGGGGCTTTAGGGGAATGGTGAGGTTGGGAGCTGATAGCCAAGAAAAAATTCTTGGGAGATGTCTTTGGTGCAAAAAGATGATTTTATTAAAGCATGGGGACAGGACCCACGGGCAGAAAGAGCTGCACTGTGGTTGTGAAAAGTTATATACTATGGGGCTGGGGAGGTAAAGTCAAGACAGAAGTTTCTTCAAGAGATTTCCATATGCTAAACACTCACAGGTTACTGGAGGCCTAACTATTGTCAAGCTAAGGTTGTTTTCGCCTCTAGCAAATCATTAACATTAACACGTTAAGAGTTCCTGGAGAAAACTCTGCCTGCCTCAAGTATTTGTCAATGGGCTACAGGTTTTAAGGAAATTCCATTTTATTTGCCATTTCCTTCTCGCCTTTGTTTCCCCACATCACCATGGAGGGGAGGGTGATGTTGGGGCTCTGGGAAACCGAGTCTGCAGTTTCTGGAGATTAGGCTATTGCTAACATTACCTTTTTCTTGCAATTTACTAAGATATTTGTAAACTTCTGGAGACGCTCTCAGCTTAAACGTTTGTTTTCTGTCCTTTCCGTTGTACTTGGGCAGCCAGGAGTGCCTGAGGAACGTCATGGGTATCCCACCTGGCTGGGGGAGGGGGGAGATGTGTGTGACCTATGCTAGCTTGTGTTTGGCCCTCAGGTCTCCTTATGATCCCTCCTCACTTACCAGTTAGAGTACAATGATCTTCCTTGCACTTTCTCTAAAAGATCAAGTAGCTTCTCCCCTCAAAACACTTATGCACGGTTTTCTTCCTCACATTGTTCTACTCTTTCTCAACCACTAAAATACAAGCCATAGTAAAGGCGCTGCTCTCAGCTCCCTCACTTTGCTTGGTTACAACTTCTGCTGCGAGGAAGGTCTTGGAATCTCACTTCCGATCATCGCGCGGAATAACAAGGGAACTGTGCGCTACCCACATCATTTTAAGAGCCAAATAATTTTAGGCTTCGGTTGGAAAAGCAAAGAGCTGTGCTCCAGGCTTGGGCTCTAGGGTGAGCTATTTTAGGTGAGCGGCACATCTCCTCAACAACTTCATCAATGAATTTTTAATCAGAACAGCTTCGAAGAATGCGGTGCCTTACTTCACTTTCCAGGACAGCCACTGAAAAATACACACTTCGTTGGGTTTTGTTCTGCTTTGTTTTTGCGCGTTGGCTTGGGCCACTTCCCTCCGCCCCACCGCTGTCAAGCGGCGTCCGCCTCCAAAAATCACTTAACGTGGCGCCAGCCTCCTAACACAAGTTTGCTAAAAGTCTGTACCTCCTGGAGGTGATTTTAACCTCCTGGAGGAGTCCCCGAAGCCATGACTCCAGGAAGGGAATACCAACAAATACGTCTTAAAGGTCTTGAACCTACCCCGCTTTACCGAGTTCGGGATTTGCAGAACCACGCCCCACCTAAGAGGAACCAAGGTCACGCCCTCCGCGGACACCGCCGCTGGGCCTTTAATAAAGCCGCGGCCGCCTTCCCGCCTCCCCCCGGGGCGCGCACTTCCGGCCGCGGGGGCGTTCGGGAGCGCGCCCCGCGAGCCTCCACCAACCAGCGGCTCCGCCTGGCAGGCGCGAGTACGCGCGCGCACATTTGTGCGCAGGTTCGAATCTCCGCCGCTTCGCGGTTGCTCCCCAACGTCCGGCAGCACCGCGGCGGCCGCGAGGGCAGCTCGCGGGCTGCGCTGGGCCCGGCCGCCCCGCCCCGCCCCCTCCGCACGCCCCACCTGCCCGCCGCCGGCTCGCCCCGAGCAGGTCCTCGCCCCCCGTCGCGCGCTCCGCCTTCGCCCTCCGCCCCCGGAGCTCTCCGCGCTCGGCCTCCCGCGCCGGGCGGGCTCCGCCCGAGGCTCCGGGGCCCATGGCCAAGCGGCGTGCGGCCGAGCCGCTGACGTTCCACGTGCCTTGGAAGCGGCTCCTGCTCTGCGACTTCCCCGAGGAGCCGCCGCCGCTCTGGATCCCGCCGCCGGGGGCCTCGCATCCCGGGCAGCCCGTCGGCGTCCCGGAGCCGCCCCGAAAGCGCAAAATCGACGCGGGGGCTATGACTGAGGCTTCAGCTTCGCCCAGCAAGCGCCGCGACGGCGGGGACACCAGCGTTCCGGGCGGCGTGGAGCGTGAGGGCCAAGGCCTGGAGACGGGCGAGCCGCAGTTGCTGCAGCCTCCCGTGCGGCCCCGCGGGCCGGGGGAGGAGCCCCGGGGCGCCCGGCCCCCGAGGGGCGGTGGCGACGACGGGGCGGGGCGCACGGAGCCCCCACGGGGAGACTGGGGGGCCGCACCGCGCCAGGTAGGGCCTGGGGACCGGCTGAGCGCTCCAGAGGGCGGGAGGGATGAGGAGAGAGGGGCTCACCCTTTACGCAGCCATGGCACGCCCCGGGAAGAAACAGATTGGTCCCCTCTTGACTCGTGTTCATCAAGAAGCCCCAAAAGGCGAAAAGCCGGGAACCCTAGGGCAGGAAGGACGTGGACTCCCAGACTACCCACCAAGGGCCTCAGAGCCCTTGGCCCCTTGGCAGCGTTTTGGGAGAGTCGTGTGGGCTTGCACCTTTAGTGCGTGTGGTGTGGAAGAGGGAGGCAGGAGCGTGGGTCACGACGGACTAGAGCCTGATGAAGACCTTGACCGTGGACCGCGATAGGTCAGCTCAACGACAGATGGAGAAAGGGTAGCGCGCCTTCCTTGGCTTAATGATGATTTCTTCTAGAATTCGTGGTAGATTTATTTCTAAGGAGGGTGACCAATGTGGTAGTCATCAGTTGGATGGCCTGTAGGCATGGTAAAGCGCTTGTGGTAGAGAGGAAGGGCCTCCCTGCCTTGGGAACAGGCATTTAAAAACTCAGTGTTAAATCGGATTTTTAAAAAAAGGAGCATTGTTGAAAATTAATTTGGGCCCTAAAGTAAAACGTATATGAGGATCATATATAACAGTTCCTATTCTTTGGGAAACGAGCCTGCCCCATCTCTGAGCCTGAGGTTTGATTTGTCTCGAAGTTCACCGTGTGAGACAGCGGAACCCTTGAAATGTGACTAATCCAAATTGATGTGTGCTGTAAGTGTAAAAAAACACTCTAGATTCCGAAGATCTCAAAGATTTTTATATTGATTGCACATTGAAAGGACTTGAAGATACTGGATTGGATAAAATGTATTAAAATTTACCTGTTTCACTTTTTTAATACAGCCACTAGAAAAATTTGAATTGTGCTTGTGGCCTGCATTACATATTTATGAGACTGCTTTGGTTTATACTTAGGAATTCGGGCTGCATTTTGGCAGTTCTGGATTGACTTACCGGGAGCTTTGGGAATAGAAGTACCAAGTGTAGGGCTTAGAATTCACCAAACTCTTTTCAAGCACTACATCATAGTATTCACCTCACCTTTTTCCATGGTGTTCAGTATCTCTTGCAGAATTAACCAAATGCCTTTGCTGGGGAAAAAAAAAAAAGGTGAATTGAGGCTCCTTTGACATGCCTTCTTGGTGGAAAAACCTAATACAATAATGAGAATTTTATAGTTGGGAAAGAACTTTTTCTCTGGTTGTGAGAAATCATCCTTCAGATAATAATGGACATTTCTGGTTGAAATTCTAAATTGTAAATATTCCCATCCCCAGTTTTCTTGGAATTTAGAAAACATGAGGTTTAGGAGTTTTTTTTTTTAGACTTTTTTCTTTAGATTGCTTTTGGATATTCAAAATCCGCTTACTTAAAACTGAATGATAGCACTTATGTTTTGAAAACAGAATAATTAGAGTTTCCAGTTGTATTGTGTGTGTTGCCAATGGCAAAATCTAAGAAAACAAACCCAGGATGATAATTATCCAGATCTATTTGATCTGAGGGTAAGTAGTGTGTAGTTTGAAAACTTTTACTCTTCGGACCATTTTGGTACCCCACCCATATGTAGGGTTGTCTTCCCTACCAGAGTATACTCACTGAAGTATGCCACAGATTGATAAGAAGGAAATAGGGAAATTATAGGTAGAGGAAAATTTTTGAGTAGGCTGACTCACCTTAGAATCTCTTAGACACAGCTGTATCTTCTACAGCGATGACTACATCTGACAGCTCTTTGCTTCCCAGTCACTACAGGCCCATGGCAAGGACTAAGCTTGGCCATGGGGTACCTTCTTCACCAAGACAATCCCTGTTCCCTTTTCTTTTGGCTAAAGCCTCATGTTTCTTCCTTTTGTTAGTTCTGTTCCATGAGCTTCTTGTCTTCTGCAAATTTAAGAGAGGGACATGTTTTCTCCAGTTCCTCTCTTTCCTTCCTGCTTCTAAAGATGCAGGTTTTTTGTTGGTTGTTTTTTGTTTTTTGTCTTTTAAGGGATTTACAGCTAATTACCAAGATACACGGTATAACAGAAACATGGAGAAGTTAAAAAGGCTTTTCAATTCATGCAGTAAATGTCTCCCTGGTTCTTAGCACTCAGAGTAGAGCGTAAGTCCTTACCTTCACCCTTGGGATCTTGTTTAGGAAAAGTTTTCTCAAATATGTCCTTTCTACATTGAAGATTTAATTTAGGCAGAATAAAGACACCTTTTTTTCTGTCCTAGAACCTCAGTATTTTTTGAGTTGTCTCATGTTTTTTTGTTGTGTTGGCTTTTTTCCTAGGTGGTTTTTGTTGAGTTTCGTTTTTTTAACCAGAGAAGTAAAAACCAGATATTACTTCATTAAATATTTGTGTTTTCTCATGATAGTGTCACTTCGTGCAGATTCATTTGCTCTGTCTGCTGATCCTCACTGGTAGCTACTTTTAATGGAAAGTAAGCAGAAATGTTTTCTTCCTATTCTTAGGAAGACAATAATGAATGATTCATAGGTTTCTTGGGATATAATATGTAGCCATGTTGAGCTATTACAGTACTAGCCCTTAATTTGAAAATGAGTCCTGCATCTCACCGATGCGGAAACAGACTTCGATCAAAGTCAGGGTTGGTGGATGGTGGAGTTATCTTGCAAACCCAGGTCTGTCTGGTGGCAAAGTTTGTGCTGTCTGCTAGTAGGTTACACTGATGTCCTTAAAAGATCTTTTTTGGGCCCACGTTTATAAGTAGGTAATTTGGACGGTAGATTTTTTCAAAAAGGCAAAGATACAACCCTTGTTTTTTAACCCTGTTTATGTATCAAAATGAATTGGGGGGGGCATCCTTTGAATTACTGCAATTTTTTTTTTTTTTAATCCCACTGTAAAGAAATTCCAAAGACACTCTTAATTCTCTAAGTTTTAGTGTCTACGATTTCCTTTTAGGCCCGTGTGGTCCAGTAAAGTGACTAGCCACATGTGGCTATCAAGCATTGAAATGTGGCTAGTCTGAATAGTGCTGTAAGTATAAAATACTCACCAGATTGTGAAAACTTAGTGTGACAAAAAGAACGTGAAATATCGCATTCATTTTTAAAAATACTGACTACACATTGAAATAATATTTTGGATATATAAGGTCAAATAAAATATTGTTAAGAGAATTTTACCTTCTTTTTTTACTTTTTAAAATTACTTATGTGGCTCTCATACTTCTGTTGGATAGTGCTGTTACAACAAGCATGAGCCTAAAGTAAAAACACAACCTGGTAGAATAGATATATAAATATTCATCTGGGCACAGTGTTAACCTTCAAAATGTTCACCATGGAAGCCTGTATATAATTCCAGTGCTGCTTCCTTGCACAAAGTATTTTGGGGATGCTTTTCACATTTTGTGTCAATCTTGAACTTCATTGGAATGTCAGCTTCACTTCACAGTTACTTGAAACAATTTTATAGCCATTCAATCTGTTGAATTTTAAAGGAGCCAGCACTCAACTTGGATTTATCAGCGTTGATTTATTGATTTAAAAGTCATGCCTTCGGGGCGTCTGGGTGGCTCAGTCCATTGAACATCTGACTCTTGATTTTGCCTCAGGTCAGCATGCCAGGGTCTTGGGATCGAGCCCCGCATCAGGCTTTGGACTGAGTGTGGAGCCTCTTTAAGATGCTCTGTCTCTATCTCTTTGCCTCTCTCCCCCACTCTCTCTCTCTTTATAAAATAACATTAAAATTAAAAAGTCCTGCCTTGCACCAAATCTTGTATCTTTGATAAAATAATCAGTTTAAGATTTTCTTGTTATTTAGCATGTTTATACTCTAAAACTTCTTGGCAAGTTTTCAAAATATTTTAGCCTATGTAAAGTCAATCGCTTAAAATACCAAGCCTCAGGGGAAAGACGAAAAAATAAGTTTTAAGGTATATTTGTATTTTTATTTTTTATTTATTTATTTTTTTATTTTCTTTTTTTCATTTTTTTATTTTATTTTATTTTATTTTTTTAATATATGAAATTTATTGTCAAATTGGTTTCCATACAACACCCAGTGCTCATCCCAAAAGGTGCCCTCCTCAATAGCCATCATCCACCCTCCCCTCCCTCCCACCCCCCATCAACCCTCAGTTTGTTCTCAGTTTTTAAATCACATTTGAATACAACATAGGTCCTCTCAAGTCTCCAGGTACACATGTATTAATGTGGTAACATTAGCATAAATATCCAAAATTTTTTTTTTTTTAATATATGAAATTTACTGTCAAATTGGTTTCCATACAACACCCAGTGCTCATCCCAAAAGGTGCCCTCCTCAATACCCATCCCCCACCCTCCCCTCCCTCCCACCCCCCATCAACCCTCAGTTTGTTCTCAGTTTTTAACAGTCTCTTATGCTTTGGCTCTCTCCCACTCTAACCTCTTTTTTTTTTTTTTTTTTTCTTCCTTCCCCTCCCCCATGGGTTTCTGTTACGTTTCTCAGGATCCACATAAGAGTGAAACCATATGGTATCTGTCTTTCTCTGTATGGCTTATTTCACTTAGCATCACACTCTCCAGTTCCATCCATGTTGCTACAAAAGGCCATATTTCATTTTTTCTCATTGCCACGTAGTATTCCATTGTGTATATAAACCACAATTTCTTTATCCATTCATCAGTTGATGGACATATATTTGTATTTTTAAAACAAGTTGTGTTCCTCACTGAAAGATAAAAATAAATTTATGAAAAAAAATGTTTTTAAATGATTTAAAAAAAAAGAGAAAAAAAAATTATGACATTTTCCAACAATTTCTTTGGTTGAAAAATGGAAGACAGTTATCAAGAAGATGCTCTTGGAAGACATTCTTTTAAAGATAAACTACTAACAAAATATTTTCACAAATCCATGAGTATGAAAATGCACAGAGTTGACTGAGCCCATGAAGTACTTTGATTAGGCAGAATTAAAAATGTACATTTGTTGAAGATGCGAAGTAAAAGACCCAAAATCTTCATGTGAGTTTGCTTTTAAAACAAAATTTGTTTCCTGGGGGGGAAAAAGTAACTTTTTCATACACCGATGCTGTCCTTTCATCTCTTTCTTTTTTCCCTAAAGCTCAATGAAGAATTCTGGCAGTATAACACCTTCCAGTACTGGAGGAATCCCCTGCCACCTATTGATCTGGCAGACCTCGAAGACATCGGCGAAGGCAGCCTGCGGGAAGCAAGGCTTCAGGGCAAGAACGAAGTGGTTGAGGTCGACATGGAGTCCTGACACAAGCACCTGAAGAATAGGTCTTTCGGCCACGGCCTTTGAGGCGACCTCTCTTAAGTGAAGTTGCATATTCTTAAGGAGAAAAGTTATTTTCCATACTTGATGCGATACCATTCCCAAACCTGAAAAATGAGGAAGAGTTGTTTTAAAGATAAATGCCTGTGGTCACTACTGAAACTCCCAAGAGGGATTTGTCAAGGATCTAGTGCAGTTAGAGGGGAAGTATTTTATATATGTACTCTCAAAGAAAAATTTATGTTTAGATTCTAAATTTGAAAATATTGGTCTTCTAAAAAAGAATTCTGACAGTTTTAGAAACAGGTGGGAAACGCTCAAATGTTCCTCTTGTCTGTACCAAAAAGTTAATTTGTGGTACATGAAATGAATATTGTTTTTTAACTGTTATTAATAAAATGCTTTCTAGTACATCGTATCGACTCTTCTTAGTTGAACAAATAACTGACTTAAACATCTATGCAAACTTAAAGTGCGGGGGACTCTTAAAGGTGGTATAGTTTTAAAAGAACTTTGTAAAGCGTAACGTAGTGAGAATTTCAATTTGGGGAGCGTGTTTGCATAGCTTCCAGTATTTGATATTTGTTTAACTCTACTCTGGGGAATCAAAAATGGATCGAGAACAACGAGAAGTGAAGAGGTTCTTCCCTCCCCCTTTTCCCAGGTTAAGAGGAAAGAAATTAGTGGTATTTCTTAATTTCTTGGCTTTGAGTTGCTTTGAGGGCACGGTTTTTATTGCTTATTGCCTCAGACTTACAGTTCTCAACACTGGCAACACTTCAGAAATCTTTGCCTGAGTAGCACTCAAGAGATGCCCATTTAACTGTCTGAGACGGGCCTTGGGTATAGCTATTTTTTTAGGCACCAGTCCTCCTCCTTTTCCCCAATCCTAATGTGCCGACAGCTTTGAGAACCACTAAACTGATGGTAGTTTTTCCTGTTTAAAGGAGATAACATTTGACGTGAAACAGCGCCTCTTAATTAGCTTTGTTTTTAGTTCACTCTACTGATGGATTTGTTACAAGTAAGTTATTGTGTTGTTATTACTATTTCATTGTTAAAAAAATAAAGTAAGCAGTTTGTGTTTGAGTTGAGTATCAATGATTGTTAATTAACTTTTGTACTACATCCAGAATGTTGGCTTTGTAATAGAGTAACCCGTCCTTGTATATTTTTTTGTTGTTAATGACAGTAGATCCCAAATTGAGAAAGGATGATAAATGCCAATGAGAGAGAGAGAACGTTTTGTGGATACTGTAGGATTTAAGTATGAGTTGACATTAATAAGAATATCCTAGAACAAAAGACATGTATTGTGGTTAAAAGTTAAGCCTTTGGAGTCAGACCTGGTTCAAAGGCTTGTGTTGCCACTTTCTACCTATGTAACGTTAAGCGAGTTATTTTTCATCGCCAAGCCCTAGGTTCCTTAACTGTAAAATGAGAAACAATAAATAGTATCTACCTCAAAAGAGGCTATGTGTATTGTCAAGCAATGGACTAAGTACTTCACCCACATCTTGTTTAATTCTCATAATAACCTTATTGTAGGTACAAAACAGTAACTAGAATAAATGTGCTTTTTGTAGTTATGCTTCATTCTACTTTAAATTGCCACCAGAAGTTTCACGGTAAGAATTGGAATTGAGATAGTAAGCATGGCAAGCTAGTGCGGGAAGCAGTTAAATTACTGTGGAAAAAAGGAAAATGGTAAACTTTCTTCCCCTTCTGTTTGGCCTGAGCGTAAGGAAGGTGTCCATTTTCGTTCACTACTCTTCCTGGTGCCCAGAACAGTGTGTGTCACATAATAGATAGTCCATAGAAATTGCACAAGCGAATTAGTGATCTTACCTATTGACAGGAAGGTTAATGCCAGCAGTTTTCTAGAAACATATCTTACAAAGCTAGGCATTCTACCGAAGAAGTTCATACAAAAGATGTGTTGCAGAGATCAAATAGTAAAACGCTGGAAACATAAAAACTGAGACAAGTCCAGCTAATGAACTACAGGAGGTGGTCATTTACTTTAATGAGAAATTTCATAGGATATTACATTGCAGGTTTGTGAATGGGAGATTGAAAGTGTACCTCAGACGGGGTCCTGGCTGACTCCGTTGGTAGAGCTATGTTGACTCTTGATCCCAGGGTTGTGGTTCAAGCCCTACCATAGGTGTAAAACTTAGAAAATGAGTAGCTCAGACAACTTTTTTGAGCGTTACGTGTCAACATACAAAACTAATGTAAAGAGATTCAGGGAAAATATTTGCTGTCAATATGTTGAAGGCTGAACATTTAAAAAAAAAATTTTTTTTTTTTAGTGTTTATTTTTGAGAGAGAGAGAGAGAGAAAGACAGAGTCCAAGCTGGGGAAGGGCAGAGAGAGAGGGAGACACAAAATCTGAAGCAGGTTCCAGGCTCTGAGCTGTCAGCCCAAAGCCCGACGTTGGGCCCAGACCCACAAACTGCGAGATCATGACCTGAGCCAAAGTCAGATGCCCAGCGAACTGAGCCACCCAGGTGCCCCGAAGGCTGAACATTTTTATACATGTATATATATACTTCAAGCATTTCAACATGTTTAATATGTAAAATATGAATTTATATGTAAAGATGTATACATACATACCCATACATGTATATGTATATATAGGGAGAACAGATTTGAAATAACTACATCCTTTTAGAAAAAAAATTTTATTAACTCCAGATAATTTGGCAAAATTGCATGGTGGGTAAATTAAGATGAAAATTTAAAGGTAGGTTTTTTTTTTTTTTCAGGTTATATACACTTCACCCAGATTCCCTAGTATAATATCTTACCACAGTACAATTATGAAAATGAGGAAATTAAAGTTAATATAATTCTATAATGCTATTATGAGGACGCGGAAAGAGTGACTTCCGACAGTTCTTAAAAGATAGAAGTAAAAAATGTACAGAATTTATAGACTATTCAACTTTTACCATCATCCCGCTAACCTTTTTCTGGCCCAGGATTCAATCCAGGGTCACATGTTCTATTTAGTGGTAGTATCTCCTCAGACTCCTTTAAAAAGATTCCTTGGAATTTCTTTGCCTTTCGTGACCTTAGCACTTTGTGCAGAGTACTGAGCAGTTATTTCATAGGGTAGCCCGCAATTTTGGTTCGTCTGGTATGTCTCATAGGCAGGCATCTTTGGTAAGAACTCCAGACAAATGATGTATCCTCAGCACATCACACTGGAAGGCACTGCCCTTCACCTTGTCTTGTCATTGGTGATTATAACTTTGATTTCTTGGAAAAGGGGGTGTCTGCCAGGTTTCTGTGTTAGAAAGTTAATATCTTCTATATAATAGTTATCTTCTGGGAAGATACTTTGAGACTATATAAATATCCCATTTATCATCACATTCTGCCTGTAAATTATCAGATCTGTTGATGATTCTTTACATGAAAAATTTTTGGTCTGGCGTATGTCAAGTGGTAACTTTCTCTTTCCATTATCCCTTCTACATCTATCCATTGGAATTCTGTAAAGCAAGAGCTTTCCTTTCACCCTCATGTTTCATTCAGTGATTTATATCAGGATAGACTTATGGGCATATATTTTATTCTATGAGTTATAAATGTGTTATTTTGTTGTAGAAATTATCCCAACAGATTTGGCCACTGGGGGGCCCTTTGAGTTAGCTCTTGTGCCCTTCCCCATTTTTTAACACACTATTTATTGTGTGAGTACTGGTTAATCTTGGCAATGCACTTCTGCATTTACAAGGTTAATGGATGGAAACTATGCCCCGTGTGCACCACTGTGTTTTTCACTGAACAGCCTGAGCCCTGACATCCTCTTCAGAAAATGGGGACACGAATACCCACCTAGAGGAGCAGAATGGGGATGAAATGACACAGTGGCTGTGCAGAACCCATAATGGGCAATAAATATACATGTCTCTTCCTCATAGGACATGAAATGCACATTTTTGCCATCTTTTTCGGTAGGTAGACAGATAAGTCTATTAGTGATCTCTGACAATACCTGAAATTGAGGCTAACACTAAAGTCACTTTTAAAGAATTTCAACAATTGTCTGGAGTCCACAAATCTAAACAATAGTGTTCTAGTAATTTATATTTACTTCTTGCTTTATCTTGTGTCTTTCTGATACACCCTGTGGTAGAGAGAATTCTAAAGTGGGCCCAAAGATTCCCAGACTGTATCATCCAGTCATTTGATCAAACACTAGTTTAGGTACTACTGTGAGGAATTTTGCAAATGTAAGTAAAGTCCCAAACCAGTTCGTCATAAGGTGAGATGATCCAGGTGAAGGGGACTTAATCACGTGAGCCCTTTAAACATATGGGTGAAGGGGTCAGAGACAGAAGTCAAGCGAAAAATGTGGGAGGGATTGAATATAAGAACAATTCTCCTGGCTTTGAAGATGAAGGGAGCCATCTGACAAGAACCTAAGAGTAGCCTCTAGGGGAGGAGAGTGAGTCCTGGCAGCCAGCCAGCAGGGAAACCGTGACCTCAGTCCTACAACCTCAAAGATCTGAATTGAGCCAACAACTTGAATGAAGATGGAAGTGGAAAACGCCTTCCCGGAGTTTTCAGAGAGGAACAAAGCCTGGCTGACACCTCGATTTCAGCTTTGTGGCACTCTTGAACAGACATCCTTCCCTGCCAAGTGGGACTTCTGACCTACAGAACTGTGAACTAATTGATAGGTTTTTGTTGTTGTTTTTTTTAAATGCTAAATTTGTGGTAATTTGTTAGGCGGCAATAGAAAACTAATAGAGACTATCATTTTTAGCATTTCCATCCCTTCTCACGCAGATGTCCCGTCACAAACATTTCTCTTGTGATGTCTTCACTCTAGTCTGGGAATCATTTCTCCAAACGGTCCTGGTTCTGTTATTAGAGAATGGTACTTAGAAATGAAGACGTGGGTGCAACGTTGCTCACCGGTGCGGAGTATCGCTGCTTCTCGATCCTCTCAGCTGACAAAACTACAAAATATATGTGTATACAACTATATGCATTTCTCCATCTGTCAGTATACTTGTGTCTATATCTGTATATATACTTAAAAAAAGAAAAGAGTTCGTGCTGACACTTCCAATCCCAATCCAACACCACAGTGTCCATTATAACTTCCCCTCTTATTATTATTATTTTTTTAAGTTTATTTATTTTGAGGGACACTTAGGTGGCTCAGTCGGTTAAGCGTCCGACTTCGGCTCAGGTCATGATCTCGTGGTTTGTGGGTTCGAGCCCGGCATCTGGCCCTGGCTAACAGCTCAGGGTCTGGAGCCAGCTTCGGATGCTGTGTCTCCCCCTCTCTCTGCCCTTCCCCCACTCGCACTCTGTCTCTCTCTCTCTCAAAAGTAAATCAACATTAAAAATTTTTCTTAAAATTTATTTATTTTGAGAGAAGAGAGTGTGGGCACACATGTGCGTGAAAGGGGGAGGGGGAGGGGAAGAGAGAGAGGGAGAGAGAATCCAATGGGCTCGATCCCACAACCTGTGAGATCATGACCTGAGTGGAAACCAAGAGTCAGACACCCGAGTAAGCCACCCAGACATCCCTTATTTTTTTTTTTTTTTCAACTTTTTAATTTATTTTTGGGACAGAGAGAGACAGAGCATGAACGGGGGAGGGGCAGAGAGAGAGGGAGGCACAGAATCGGAAACAGGCTCCAGGCTCCGAGCCATCAGCCCAGAGCCTGACGCGGGGCTCGAACTCACGGACCGCGAGATCGTGACCTGGCTGAAGTCGGACGCTTAACCGACTGCGCCACCCAGGTGCCCCTAGACATCCCTTATTTTTAACTCCTTTGAAAAGTAGACCTCATATCCCCTGTTTATTTGTTTGCTCAATCCTCAAATACACTACTGCACCAACATGCCTGCTAACGTATATACTTTTTGTGTCTAGCCTTTGGCTATTCAATTAATATATTGTTCCCTAAAGTTACTTAGGTTGGTTATTTACTTGCAATACAGTTGGATTCATTTGTTTCTGTATATATATCAGTTTTGACTCCCCATCTAATGTTTTAAAGTTTGTAAAACATTGACATAGTTCTTCAAGTCAGAACTACACAAAAATGTATAATCAGAGAAGTGTCATTCACCCTAACTCTTCTCCTCCATTCATTCCCCTGTTTTCCCTACTTTGTTCCCTTTACCTCTGTAAATAAACAATTTCATTAGTTTCTGGCTTGTTCGTGTGTGTGTGTGTGTGTGTGTGTGTGTGTGGTTTTTGTTTTTGTTTTCTTGCACTAATGGGCAGATACACATATCATTTCTTCTTTATATATTTATAACTCATACAAATTTATTAGAAAACTGTGGTTCTAATAAATGGGTAATGGACATAGAAAAACTAGTTTACAAAAGAAAAACATGAGAATAAAAATAAACATTTTTGTTTAATTGTGATCTCAAATTTTAAGTAAGAATCTATTTATATAAATTGGCAAAAGTTGCAGAACATGTTTTATTTTTAGTAAAGCCTGTCTGAAAAGCAGTTTGGCAATATGCTTTAAGAGCCTTATCATAATCTTTGAACTAGTTTTCATTCTGTATCCAAAAATATATCCTAAAGGGATAATCAGAAAACTAGATGCAAATTCACACATCACTGTAATAGTAAAATATTACAAATTAAAAAAAAAATAACTTTTAAGAAAATTGATGGATAATTAAAATATACATGATATAATAGAATGAAATCATAAATTGGTATTGCTAAGAGTTTTAATGATATGGGAAAATGCTTAAAAAAAATAGGACTTTCAGACAGCTAATCAAACTCTGTCTTCCACTAATTACAACTGAGAGCCCAACTAAAATACACCTCTGGCCTCTAAAACCTAAATGAAGGCATTACCGAATATGGAATGGAAGTCCAACTTGGCAAATTGACTCATACAGAGTAAAGTTTTATGGTTTTATTTTTTGCCTTCTCTCCCAGCGTTGAACCAAGAGTGAACACCCAGCAGAGCTCCACCGGTCAACATGGGCAGCCCAAACACTGAAAGAAACCTACCTTTTTGGCCAGAAGAGCAGGAAAGGAAGCTGCTCTGAGCAAGAGTGAATTCTGGGGATGAGAGAGCTGGGTAAGTGATCCCTTAATTCTGTGTATAAACTGGCACTAGTCCTGGGCTTATTCCTTCTTGTTTTATTTTTTTAATCTTTATTTTGAGAGAGAGAGAGAGAGAGAGAGAGAGAGAGAACAAGCAGGGAAGGGGCAGAGAGAGACACACACAGAATCCAAAGCAGGCTCCAGGCTCTTGGCAGTCAGCCCAGAGCCTGATGTGGGTCTTGAACTCACGAAGCACAAGATCATGACCTGAGCCAAAGTCAAATATTTAACTAACTGGGCCACCCTGGTGCCTCAGTCCTGGGCTTATTCTTGAGGGACACATGTAAGGGACAGATTGAGAGCCATATAGCAAAGACTTTGAGAACTAAACCACAGTATAAACTTATGCTCAAATCCCTCACAAATGTCTGAGTGTTGCATACTTGGGACATGCCCAAAGCAGCAGAGCCAAGGATTTGAAAACTGAGCTGACCTTAGAACCCATGCCCACGGAAGAAGAGACAGTACTTACGGTCTGAACCTAACTGTGTTGAATATCTACTTAAAAAAAAAAATCAACATCCTTTAGAAGATTTTGACAAGACCCATAGTCTCACAAGGTAATTATTCAAGACACAATCCAAAATACTTGACATGCAAAGAATAAAAAAAGTATGGCCAGTTTTAAAAGGAAACGCAATAGTCAGCATGCAAACAGTCAGTGAAAGGTGACCTGTTTTCAAAGACAATCAAGAGAGGTCAATTTCAAGGTGACCCAAATATTAGACTTACCCAAAATTTTAAAGCACCTATCAAAACTTCTCTGTAAGGAAACTGAAGTGAATGAAAACCTAGACTTTCTCAAAAGAAAAATATAACCAATAAGAAACACGTGAAAATTTTGGGAGAGAAGAATACAAATGCAGACATAAAAAAATGAATGAAATGAATGAAATCTTGCCATATGCAATGACATGGATGGAGCTACAGAGGATCATGTATGCTAAGTGAAATAAGTAGAGAATGACAAATACCATATGATTTCACTCACATGTGGAATTTAAGAAACAAACGAGCAAAAGGGAAAAGAGAGACAGAGAGAGAGAGAATGCTAAACCAAGAAACAGACTCTTAACTGCAGAGAACAAACTGACAGTCACCAGAAGGGAGGTGGGTGGGGGGATGGTTTAGGTAGGTGATGGGGACTGAGGAGGGCACTGGTGATGAGCTCCGGGTATTGTATGGAAGTGTTGAAACACTATTTGTACACCTGTAACTGACATTACACAGTATGTTAACTAACTGGAATTCAAATAACAACTTGAAAAAAAAAGAAAAGGATAACATATTTAAAAAAAAATACATACTCCTTTCTGATCTGCTGAAATAAGTGGGATAGATATAAACATTATTCTTTTGTACCTGTATTAAGCTAATTATGATTTTTGTTTGTTTTGTTTTGGTGCTTAGTCTAAGTTAGAATGATGTTGAATATTTTATTTGAGTTTTTCCGAGGCGTAATGAGTCTCTTGAACACTTGGAATTTTTTAAAGAGTATTGCTCTCCATAAAAGTGGCTCTATATTTTTAATCACCTCTTTAAAATATGTTAGTTTACCCTTTAGAAGAAAGGTGGTAATTATTATAACTACAAAGGGAATTGTTACATAATTCTGTTATGCTTGTTAAAATTTGAAGACAATATTTTTATTTTTATTAATGCGATAGGTTTTCTGACTTGAGCTTATAAAACCGCAGGTGCAAAAATGTGGGTGTATCCAATAATGTCTAATGTCATTCCAGCCCTCAGCTTTACAGGCGTCATTTGACTCCTGTGTTCCATTGTTGAACAAGCACCTGTGAAGTCTTGCAGGCAAAGGTATTAGTGCAGTACATGACTCTGTATCAGTACATGACTAAATCCATCAATTAGTTTTTCTCCCTATTTCTCCCATCCCTCGCTCACCACCTCTGGCCACCACCAATCTCTTCTCCGTATCTGTGAGCTTGGTTTGCTAATTTATTATTTCTTTAACTTATAGATTCCAAATGTAAGAGAGATGACACAGTAATTATCTTTTTCTGACTTTGACTTCGTTCACTTAAGCATAATTCTCACAAGGTCTATCCATGTTGTTACGGATTTTGTGAGTGGATAATATTCCAGCTTCTTTATTCATTCAGTCATTGATGGAGATTTAGATTGTTTCCATATCAGGGTGCTTGGGTGGCTCAGTCGGTCAAGCAGCCGACTCTTGATTTCGGCTCAGGTCACGATCTCACAGTTCGGGAGATGGAGCCCCGCGCTGGGCTCTGTGCTGACAGCACTGAGTCTGCTTGGGATTCTCTCCCTCCCTCTCTCTCCGACCCTCCCCGGCTCTCTTTCTTTCTCAAAATAAATAAATAAACATAAAAAATAGTTTAAAAAAAGATATTTCCATATCTTGGCTATTGATAAGGAATGCTGAAATGAACATGGAGTTGCACATACCTTTTTGAGTTAGTGTTTTTATCTTGTTTGGATAAACCCCCAGAAGTGAAATAACTGGATCATATGTAGGTCTATTTTAATATATAATATTAATATTTAACACTTTTTTCCATAGTATCTGTACCAATTTATATTCCCATCAGCAGTGCACAGGGGTTTCCCTTTCTCCACATCCTTGCCAACACTTGTTATTTCTGGTGATTAATGTTATAGAGCCTCTTTTCATGCACCTGTTGGCCAAGATATGCCTTCTTTGGAAAAATGTCTATTCAGATGTGCCCAATTTTTTTTAAATTTTATTTTTTATTTTTTAAAATTTACATCCAAATTAGTTAGCATATGGTGCAACAGTGATTTCAGGAGTAGATTCCTTTGTGCCCCTTACCCATTTAGCCCATCCCCCCTCCCACAACCCCTCCAGTAACCTTCAGTTTATTCTCCATATTTATGAGTCTCTTCTGTTTTGTCCCCCTCCCTGTTTTTATATTATTTTTGCTTCTCTTCCCTTCTGTTCATCTGTTTTGTCTCTTAAAGTCCTCATATGAGTGAAGTCATGATTTTTGTCTTTCTCTGACTACTTTCACTTAGCGTAATACCCTCCAGTTCCATCCATGTAGTTGCAAATGGCAAGATTTCATTCTTTTTGATTGCCGAGTAACACTCCATGGTGTGTGTGTGTGTGTGTGTGTGTGTGTGTGCGCGCGCGCACACACACACACACACACACACCATATCTTCTTTATCCATTCACCCATCGATGGACATCTGGGCTCTTTCCATACTTTGGCTATTGTCGATAGTGCTGCTGTAAACATAGGGGTGCATGTGTCCCTTCGAAACAGCACACCTGTATCCTGTGGATAAATGCCTGGTAGTGCAATTGCTGGGTCGTAGGGTAGTTGTTGTTGAGGAACCTCCATACTGTTTTCCAGAGTGACTGCACCAGCTTGCATTCCCTTAGATCTGCCCAAGTTTTAATTGGACTTTTTTTTGCCATTATGTTGCTTGTGTTATTTATATATTTTAGTTATAAGTCCCTTATCAGATATATGATTTGTAAATATTTTCTTCCAATCGATAGGTTGCCTTTTCATTTTGTCGATGGTTTTCTTTACTGTCAAAAGCTTTTTAGTCTGATGTAGTCTCACTTGTTTATTTTTGCTTTTGTTGCTTTTGTTTTTCGTGTCAGATTCAAAAAATTATTGCCAAGACCTATGTCAAGGATTTTGCCACTTAGGTTTTATTCTAGGATTTTTATAGTTTTAGGTCTATTTTCAAGTCTTTAATCCATTTTTTACAACTTTTTAAAAGCAAATGGTACTGCCAGTGTGGGGCTTGAACCATTAACCCCACAATCAATAGTTGCGTGCCCTACCAACTGAGCCAGCCAGGTGCCTCTAGTCTTTAATCCATTGTGAGTTAATTCTTGTGTGTAGTAGAAGATAGTGGTTCAACTTCATCCTTTTGCATTTGGCTGCTCAGTTTTCCCAGTACCATTTATTGAAGACACTTCTCTTTTCCCATTGAATATTTGTGGCTCCTTTCTTGTAAGTTAATTAACCATATATGCATGGGTTTATTTTGGGGCTCTCTATTCTATTGATCTCTGTGTGCCATTACCACACTGTTTTAATTATTATAGCTTTGTAATATAATTTGAGATCAGGATGCATGATGTCTCCAGCTTTGTTGTTCTTTCTCAAGTTTGCTTTGGCTGTTCAGGGTCTTTTATGATTTCTATTTCTGTGAATAATGCCATTTGAATTTTGATAGGGATTGTATTGAATCTGTATATTGCTTTGCAGAGTAGAGACATTTTAACAATATTAATTATTTCCATCTGTGAATAATGGAATTTCTTGTATTGTTCCTGGTCTTTAAGGACAAGCTTTCAGCTTTTTGCCACTGAGTATGGAGTTAGCTTTATCATATTGAGGTACATTCCCTCTTATGCCAACTTTGTTGAGAGTTTTTTTTTTTATAAATGTTGGTTGAATTTTGCCAAATGCTTTTTCTGCATCTATTCAGATGGCTATATAATTGGCCGTGATGTATGACACTGCCTAATTTGTGGATGTTGAACCATCCTTGCATCCTTGGAATAAATCCTACTTCATCATGGTGCATGATTCTTTTAATGTATTTTTGAATGCTCTTGGCTAATGTTTGATTGAGGATTTTCCCATCTGTGTTCATCAGGGATATTGACCTGTAATTTTCTTTTCTTCTGGCATCCTTGTCTGGTTTTGGTATCAGGGTGCTACTGGCCTCATAAAATGAGTTAGGAAGAGGTACCTTCTATTCTATTTTTTGGAAGATTTGACAAGGATTGGTCTCAATTCTTCCTTGCAAATTTGGTAGAATTCACCTGTGAAGTTGTCTGGTCCTGGAATTTGTTGTGAGGTTTGTGATTACTGATTCAATCTCCTTGATAATAATTGATCTGTTCAGATTTTTCTATTTCATCAGTATTCAGTGTTGGTAGACTGTATGTAGAAATTTACTATTTCTTCTAGGTTATTCAATTTGTTGTCATATAATTGTTCATACCAGTCTGTTATGATTCTATGTATTTCTCTAGTGTCAGTTGTAACATCTTTCATTTCTGACTCACTTCTTTCTTGGTGAGTCTAGCTAATGATTTGTCAAAGATTTATCCTTTCAAAGAACTAGCTCTTAATTTCCTGGATCTTTTCTGTTGTCTTTTTAGTCTTTGTTTCATTTATTTCTGCTCTAATCTTTGTCATGTCCTTCCTTCTCTTAACTTTGAGCTTTATTTGTTCTTTTTTCTCTAGTTTCTTGAGGCAGAGAGTTAGGTTGTTTATTTGAGAGCTTTTTTTGTTTCTTGAGGGTGGGCATTTATTGCTTTCAACTTCCCTCTTAGAACTGCTCTTGCTATATCCCATAAATTTTAGTATGTTAGATTTCTATTTTCCTCTGTCTGAAGTTGTTTTTGATATCTCCTTTGATTTCCCCAATGACCCGTTGGTTATTCAGTAGCATGTTGTTTAACCTCCACATATTTGTATATATTTAATTTTTCTTCATGTAATTAATTTCTAGTTTCATACCATTGTGGTCAGAAAAGATGCTTCATATGATTCCAATCCTCTTAAATTTATTAAGACATGTTTTGGGGCTCCTAGGTGGCTCAGTCAGATAAGTGTCTGACTTTGGCTTAGGCCATGGTCTCACAGTTCATGAGTTCGAGCCCCACATCGGGCTGTCTGCTGTCAGCACAGAGCCTGCTTCAGATCCTCTGTCTCCTCTCTCTGTTCCTCCCCTGCTTGTGCTCTTTTTCTCAAAAATAAATAAACATTAAAAAAATAATTAAAAATAAAAAAAATACTTAAAAAAAATACTTGTTTTGTGGCCTAACATATGATCTATCTTGAAAAATGTTCCAGATGCACTTGAGAAGAATATGTATTCTGTTGTTTTTGGATGGAACGTTCTATAAGTATCTGTTAAGTCCATCTGGTCTAGCGTGTCATTTAAGGCCAATGTTTCCTTATTGGTTTTCTGTCTGAATGATCTATGCACTGACGTAAGTGGAGTATTAAATTCCCTACTATCATTTTATTGCTGTCTACTTCTCTTAAGTCTCATAATATTCATTTTATATACTTAGGTTTTCCTATGTTGGGTGTGTAAATATTTATACATGTTATATTTTCTTATTGGATTGACTCTTTATCATTATGTAATGCCTTTCTTTGTCTCTAATTACAGTCTTTATTTTAAAGTCTATTTTTTTCTGATAAAAGTGTAGGTACTCCAGCTTTCTTTTGGTTTCCATTTGCATGGAATATCTTTTTTCATCCCTTCACTTTTATTTAAAAAATGTTTAATGTATATTTATTTTTGACAGAAAGAGAGACAGAGTGTGAGGAGGGGAGGGGCAGACATAGAGGGAGACACAGAATATGAAGCAGGCTCCAGGCGCTGAGCTGTCAGCACAGAGCCCAACACAGAGCTCAAACTCACAAACCTTGAGACCATGACCTGAGCTGAAGTCCGACGCTCAACTAAACCACCCAGGCGCCCCTCCAACCCTTCACTTTTAGTCTGTGTGTGTTCTTACATTCTAAAGTGAGTTTTGGGGCACCTAGGTGGTATAATTAGTTAAGTGTCTGACTCCTGATTTTAGCTCGGGTCATGATCTCATGATTGTGAGATCAAGCCTCAAATTGTGCTCTGTGCTAATAGCACAGAGCCTGCTTGGAATTCTCTCTTTCCCTCTCTCTCTCTGTCCCTCCCCCACTCATGCTTTCTCAAAATATAAGTAAATAAATAAATAAATAAATAAATAAATAAATAAATAAATGTATGTGAGTTTCTTCTAGGCAGCATAGAGATGGGTCCTGTTTTTATATCTATTCAGCACACTTTATGTCTTTTGATAGTAGAATTTAGTCCATTTACATTTAAAGTCATTATTGATAGGTGTGTACTTTTATCTATCAATGGTGGCTTTAAATGTAAATGGACTAAACTCATCATTTGGTTAGTTGTTTTCTGGCTGTTTTTGTAGTCCCTCTTTAGTCTTTTCTTCTCTTGTTCTCTTCCTTTGCGGTTTGTTGACTTACTTTAGTGGTATGCTTGTATTCCTTTCTCTTTCTCTTTTGTGTGTTTGCTATAGGTTTTGTTTTGTGGTTACCATGAGACGTATATATAGCAACTTAAAACTAAAACAGTCTATTTTAGGGGCACCTGGGTGGCTCAGTCAGTTAAGCATCCAACTTTGGCTCAGGTCATGATCTCACAGCCTGTGAGTTCAAGCCTCATGGCAAGCTCTGTGCTGACAGTGAAGAGCCTGGAGCCTGCTTCAGATTCTGTCTCCCTCTCTCTCTGCACCCCCTACCCCCCCACCCCTGCTCACACCTCTGTCTCTCTCAAAAATAAATAAACATTAAAAAATAAAAAATAAATGAAACAGTCTATTTGAAGCTGATAACAACTTGAGTTTGATCGCAATGGAAAGCTCAACATTATTATTCCCCCCACCATGTATTATATATATATATATTTTTATGTATTATATTTTTAATGTTACATTTTACATCTTTATGTCTTATGTATCC
Organism: Panthera tigris; assembly: GCF_018350195.1. Lineage (NCBI taxonomy): Eukaryota > Metazoa > Chordata > Mammalia > Carnivora > Felidae > Panthera > Panthera tigris. The sequence goes on along the minus strand of NC_056672.1, from coordinate 16,764,017 downwards.
CTTACCGAATTATTATAATCATAGCTTTTAGTACTTTTGTTTTATAACCTTCATGTTAGCTTTGTAAGTGATTAAGCAACTACCTTTACTATATATTTATCTTTCCAGTGAACTTCATTCTTTCATATGTGTTCTTGTTACAAATTGGTGCCCTTTCTTTTTAGCTTAAAGAAGTCTCTTTATCCATTCCTGTGAGGCCAGTGTAGTGGTGATGAACTCCTTTAGTTTTTACTTGTCTGGAAAATTTTTTATCTCACCTTCACTTCTGAATGATAACTGTGCTGGGCATAGTATTCTTGGTTGGAAATTTTTTCCTTCAGCACTTTGAATATGTCATACCACTCCCTTCAGGCCTGCATCGTTGTTGCTGAAAATCTACTTACAGTCTTATGGGGGTTCCCTTGTAGGTAAGAAGTTTTTTCCTTCTTGCTTCTTTTAATGTTCTCTCTTTGTCTTTAACTTTTGCCACTTTAATTAAAATGTGTCTTGGTGTGGATTCCTTTGTGCCCCTCTTATTTGGAATTTTCTGGGCTTCCTGGATCAGGATGTCTGTTTCCTCACCCAGGTTAGAGAAGGTTTCTGCCATTATTTCTTCAAATAAGATTTCTGCCCCCTTTTCTCTCTCTGTTCTTTCTGAGACTCCTATAATGTGAATGTTAGTCTGCTTGATGTTGTTCTAGAAGTCCCTTAAGCTACCTTCACTTTGAAATTCTTTTTTGATTTCACTGCTCTGATTGATTTCCTTCTAGTTAACTAATCTTTTCTTCTGCATCATCTTGTTTGTTGTTGAACCTCTCTGTCATATTTTTCATTTCAGTTACTGTATTCTTCTACTCTGTGACTTCTATTTAGTATTTTCTTATTATTTTTTTAATCTCTTTGTTGAAGTTCTCACTGTGTTCCATTCTTCTCCCAAATTCAGTGAGTATCCTTATGACAATTATTCTGAACTCTTTATTGGGTAAATTATTTATCTCTATTTCTTTAAGCTTTTTTTCCCCCTGAGGTTTTATTTTGATTTTTCATTTGGAACATATTTCTCTGTTTCTTTATTTTGCTTTACTCTCTGTATTGGTTTCTATAGCAAATGAAGCAACCACTTCTCCCAGTCTTGAAGGAGTGGCCTCATGTAGGAGATGAACCTTGTTATTGAGCCCTGCATCAGCTCTTGGTTGTCTTTTAAACCTTTGTATTTGTCCAAGCAGCCTATTATATTTTTAATAGCTCTGACTAGTTCAGGATGTGCCAAGACCTGTCATTGTCCCAAAGATCTTAGCACCTAGATCCAGGACAACTGAAAGCCAGATCCTCAGGTATCAGCTTTTGCAACTATATGCAGTCCTATGGGACCACAAACATAAGCCCCATTTGTCACCAGGGCCAGGGGATCTAGAGGTGTCCATTGGGCAGCATGCACAAAAGTCAGGGCTTCAGGTGAGTGTATAAGCTCTTTTCTGGGAGATACTGACAAGCTGGAACGAGGCAAAGGGAGAGCACTAAGGTGGCATCCACAGCCTACATTCTTTGAGAGCAACTCCATGGGCCACTAAATGTGGGCTAAAGCTGAAGTGTGCTCCTCAGGCCAAAGCTCCAGGACAAGCAAAGGGGCCTCCCTCACAGAAAGACTGGGAGGGGTGTGCCTCAGCCTGCAATCTGTGTGGTACCTTGGGGAGCAGTAGTTTGCCAAGAGCCATCTTTCTGTTTTCCATAGTTCAGCGGGACCTCGGACTGCAAGCCACTAGAGTTAGGTGGTCGAGGGGTGTCCCCTCAGTGGCAGCAACAAAAACCAGTGCAACAGATAGGTATGTGTAAAGCTGCCCTTCAGGAGACAGTGGTGTTCCAGAGTATGTCAGCAGGTGAGCACGAATATAGTACCTGCCCTCTGAGGTCTCTGGAAAGGATTCCAGTCAGTCCCAAGATGCATGTTTAATTAGAACCCTGCACCTCAGACCACAGTCATGATCATTATTACCTTAATAGGTCTCCTACGTGGAAAGACTGAGCTCCTGGGTCTATTGCCTCTTGCTCTGTCCTGGAGATGGAAGCTGTGTAAGAACGCTTTTTCTGTTGGTTACATCCGTGGGATTCATGAGTGTAAGCCCCAGTGGCCACCAGAGTCAGGTGATACAGAAGCGTCCCCTAGAAGCAGTCACAAAAATTAGGGAGCCAGACAGAGGTTTGAGCTCCTTTCTGGGCGATACCAATTATTACAGTCCCATGGGACCACAAACTCCCCTGGCCTCCAGAGCCAGGAGATCAAGAGGCATCCCCTGGGCAGCAGCTGCACAAATCAGGGCACCAGATTTCATGCTCCCTTGCATGAAATACGGGTGCTTTGGAGCATGGCAACGGGAGAATGTGAAGATCGTGCTTTCCAGTCTCCATCCCTGGATAGTGTGCTGCAAGCTCCTAGGTATGTGTGTTCAGTCAGATGCCCCTCAGACCAATGCTTCAACATAAGCAGGTGTCCCTTCTTCACTTTGAGTCTGGGTATGGTCTGCTGCTCTGAGCTGGGCCCTGGGGCAGGTGCTCACAAGTCTGAGCACACAAGCCCTTTAAGAGGTGTTTCTCAGATCATTTCAGTCTTGTGAGTCTCAGGGCATGAGTCCCATTGATTTTCAAAGTTAGATATTTGGTGGCTCATCTCTTAGGTGCAGGTTTTAAAAGTTAGAGTGTCTACGGGCACCTGGGTGGCTTAGTCGGTTGAGCGTCTGACTTTGGCTCAGGTCATGGTCTCACAGTGCATGAGTTTGAGCCCCACACTGGGCTTGCTGCTGTCAGCACGGAGCCCACTTTGGATCCTCTGGTTCCCCCCTCTCTCTCTGCGCCTCCACCCACCTCTCTCTCTACCCCCCCCCCCCCACACTTAAAAGTAAATAAATATTAAAAAAAAAAAAAAAGGTTGAAGTGTCTAATAGGGGGTTTAAGCCCTTTGCTCCTCAGGGAGAAGCTCTTGGGTTTTGAGTTCCTTCCTGGTTGTGGGTCTTCTTGCAGATTGTGTTCCAGCCTCTCCTACCTGCTCTGAGGTGGTTTTCTTCTAATTAGGCTGGTGTGTAGTTATTACTCAACCAGCCTTTAAGGTTTCTAAGAGGAAATATTTCCATATGCAGCTTTAGGCTCTGTGGGAGTAAGTGAATTCAGGATCTACCTATGTCACCATCTTGAACCAGAACCTTAAATTAAACAATGTATATTCTTTTCCTGATTGTATAAATAATATGTTCCCGTTTTGGAAGTACATGAAGGCACAAAAATATAAACAAACAATTAAAATCCTTTTCCCAAAGACAACCACGGTAATACTTTAGCTTGTTTTTTGATCCATAGTTATATATTTGAATTTATCATTATTTCTTTAATTAATCAAATACATGAATATGACTATATATATATGTGTGTGTGTATATATATATATATATATATATAGTTTTTATTTTTTATTTGCATATTTTTAATTTGCATTCAGGTTTATCAGGGATATTGACCAGTAATTCTCCTTTTTTAGTGGGGTCTTTGTTGGGTTTTAGAATCAAGGTAATGCTGGCTTCATAGAGTGAGTTTGGAAGTTTTCCTTCCATTGCCGTTTTTTGGAACACTTTGAGGAGAATAGGTATTACCTCTTCTTTAAATGTCTGATAGAATTCCCCTGGGAAGCCATCTGGCCCAGGACTCTTATTTGTTGGGAGATTTTTGATAACTGATTCGATTTCTTTCTTTTTTTTAAATTTTTTTAAATGTTTATTTATTTTTGACAGAGAGAAAGAGAGACAGAGCATGAGCGGGGGAGGGGCAGAGAAAGAGGGAGACACAGAATCCGAAGCAGGCTCCAGGCTCCGAGCTGTCAGCACAGAGCCCGATGCGGGGCTCAAACCCACAAACTGTGAGATCATGACCTGAACCGAAGTCGGATGCTCAACCGACTGAGCCACCCAGGCGCCCCAATAACTGATTCTATTTCTTTGCTGGTTATGGACCTGTTCAAATTTTCTATTTCTTCCTGTTTGAATTTTGTTAGTGTGTGAGTGTCTAGGAATTTGTCTATTTCTTCCAGATTGTCCAGTTTGTTGACATATAATTTTTCAGAGTATTCTGTTATAACTGTATTTCTGTGCCTTTTGTTTGTGATTTTATCTATTTGAGTCTGCTTTTTGAGAAGTCTAGCTAGGAATTTATCAATTTTGTTTATTCTTTCAAGAAATCAGCTCTTAGTTTCATTGATCTGTTCTACTGTTTTTTGTTTGTTTGGTTTTTTTTGGATTCTGTATTATTCATTTCTGCTCTAATATTTATTATTTCCCCTCTTCTGCTGCCTTTGGGCTTTATTTGCTGCTCATTTTCTGGATTCTTTAGGTGTAAGGTTAGGTTGTGTATTTGGGACCTTTCTTGATTTTTGAGATAGGCCTGAATTGCAATGTATTTTTCTCTTAGGGCTACCTTTGCTGCATCCCAAAGGGATTGAGCTGTCTTGTTTTAATTTTCATTTGCTTCCAGGTATTTTTTAATTTCTAATTTAATTTCCTGGTTAACCCATTCATTCTTTAGTGGGCTGTTCTTTAATCTCCATGTATTTGAGGGCTTTCCAATTTTTTTATGGTCAATTTCAAGTTTCATAGTGTTGTGATCTGAAAATATGCATGGTACGATCTCAGTATTTTTGTACCTGTTGAGGGCTGATTTGGTGATCCAATATGTGATCTATTCTGGAGAATGTTCCATGTGTACTTGAGAAGAATGTGTATTCTGCTGCTTTAGGATGAAATGTTCTGGATATATCTGTTAAGTCCACCTGTTCCAGTGTGTCATTGAGAGCTGTTGTTTACTTGTTGATTTTGTGCTTAGATTATCTGTCCTTTGTTGTAACTGGAGTATTTTTTTTTAATTTTTTTAACGTTTATTTATTTTTGAGACAGAGAGAGACAGAGCATGAACGGGGGAGGGTCAGAGAGAGAGGAAGACACAGAGTCTGAAACAGGCTCCAGGCTCTGAGCCATCAGCACAGAGCCTGATGCAGGGCTTGAACTCACGTACCGTGAGATCATGACCTGAGCCAAAGTCGGACACTTAACCGACTGAGCCACCCAGGCGCCCCATAAGTGGAGTATTAAAGTCTCCTATAATTATGGTATTATTATCAATAAATTTGCTTATGTTTGTGATTTATATATTTGGGTATATCAAATTGGGGGCATAAATATTTACAATTGTTAGCTCTTCTTGATGGATAGACCTCTTAAATATGATGTAATGCCCTTCATCTCTTGTTACAATCTTTGTTTTAAAATCAATTTGTCTGATATAAGTATGGCTACTCTGGCTTTCTTTTGATGTCCAGTAGCATGATAGATGGCTCTCTATCCCCTCACTTTCAATCTACAGGTGTCTTCAGATCTAAAATGAGTCTCTTGTAGGCAGCATATAGATGGATCTTATTTTTTTTATCCATTCTGATAACCTGTGTCTTTTGATTGGGGCATTTAGTCCATTTACATTCAGAGTGATTATTGAAAGATATGAATTTAGTACCATTGTGTTATCTGTAGATTTCATGTTTGTGATAATGTCCTCTGGTCCTTTGTAGTCTTTGCTGCTTTGTATTCAGAGTCCCCTTAGGATTTCTTGCAGGGTTGGTTTAATGGTCACGAACTCTTTTAGTTTTAATATGTCTGGGAAAGTCTTTCTCCTATTCTGAATGACAACCTCACTTGCTTCCTATTGAGCACATTGAACATTTCCTGCCACCCCCTTATGGCCTGCCACGTTACAGTGGACAGGTGTGCCACTAAACTTATGTATCTACGTGTGTAGGTTAAGGACCATTTGTCCCTAGCTGCTTTCAGAATTCTCTCTTTATCTTTGTATTTTACAAGTTTCACTATGATATATCATGGTGTTGACCTTTTTTTTTTTTTTTTTTTTTTAATTTTTAAAGTTTATTTATTTTGAGAGAGAGCACAGGTGGGGTAGGGGCAGAGAGACAGGGAAGAGAGAAAATCCTAAGCACGCTCCTTGCTGTCAGCACAGAGCCTGATGCAAGGCTCAAACTCATGAACCATGAGATCATGACCTGAACCAAGATCAAGAGTCAGACACTCAACTGACTGAGCCACCCAGGTGCCACGGTGTTGACCTATTATTGTTGATTTTGAAGGCAGTTCTCTGTATCTCTTGGACTTAGATGCCTATTTCCCTCCCCAGATTAGGGAAGGTCTCAGCTATAATTTGTCCAAGAAACCTTCTGCCCCTTTTTCTCACTCTTTTCTTCTGGGACTACTATGATATGGATATTGTTTTGTTTCATGGAATCACTTAATTCTCTAATTCTCCCCTCATGATCTAGTACTATCCTTTCCCTCTTTTTCAGCTTCATTATTCCCATAATTTTATCTTCTATTTGACCTACCCTCTCCTCTGGTTATTTAATCCTCACTGTCACTGTATCTAGTTTATTTTGCATCTCAGATACAGCATTTTTAAATTCATCCCGACTAGTCCTTAGGTCTTTGATCTCTGCAACAAGGGTTTCTCTGGTGTCTTATATGCTTTTTTCAAGCCAAGCTATTAGTCTTATGAATGTTGTTCTAAATTCTTGTTCAAATATATTATTTATATCTCTTGTTCTTTTGAGCAAGTCTCTGGCTGTGATTTCTTCTTTGCCTTTCTCTTGGGGAGAATTCCTCCATCTTGTCATTTCGGCTAAGTTTCTATCTTTTGGGTGTTTTAAAAGCTTGTTATGTGACCTGCACTCTCAAGTACTACTATATTAAAAAGGGGTCATATGCTGTCCAGGGCCCGGCACTCCAGGAAGTGTTTTTGGTGTATGTTTGGTGTCTGGTCTGTTGTTGTGTTTTGGCTGCTCTGTCCCACTGGTGAGTCCTCTGCAGAGCTCCTCTTAGCTTGCAGTGGGCAGTGTTTGGACCTTGAACTAGGTGTGCTTTGACTTGTTTGTCGGAGTAACCCTGGAAAAAAAAGAGGGTGGGGGAAGCCTGATCCCGTAAAAAGAGAAAAAGGATAGGTGAGAAAGGAAAACCAAACAGAGAATCAAAAAACTATAAGGCTCATTACAACGAAAGAGAGAGGAAAAGAAAGAAGAAAAAAGCAGAAGAAAAGAGAAAAGATGGAAAAAGAATAGAATAAAAAAGCCTGACCAAAAAATACATATATGTATATATAAGAAAAAATGACAAAAAACAAGTCAGACACAATGAGCCTGATTCCAAAAGAAAAAAATAAAAAGAGGGAGGAAAGAAAGAGAAAAATTAAAAAAATGTCTGTTGGTGCCTGGAGGCGGTGGCTGTGCTGGTCTGGAGGAGAGGCCAGCTGCCTTGGGTCAGACTCAGTCTTGCTCCGTTAGATTAGCAGTTGCCAGGCACCGAGGGGCGGGGTAGGTGTAAGTGGTCCCACCTTCACTGGGGACCACTGTGCTGCTCTCGGAAGTTCCACCCTGTTGGTGTGTGTGAGGGGAAAAGGCATCACCCCAATTTCTCCTCCCCAGTCGGGGTTCTCAACCCATGCTGTTCAGGCAGCCCTCAGAATAGTGAGGGTGGTCAGCTTGCCCTGCACCACAGGTCTCCTGAGCCTTCCCCTTGGCGCTCAGCTGGGATTCAAAACCCTATGTCTTTAAGCACCCAGCCCTTTGTGGATCTATTCCCCTCCTCCAGACTGGAGCCTCTCCCCTTTGCTGAGGAAAGGCCTTTGGCTAGCACCTGGAGGGTCTTCTTCCCAGAATACTCTGGGAAGGGGACTGTTCTTTCCCAGTGCACCCCAGAGACCATGACACCACACCATGCTCTCGGGGGCTGGCTCCCTCCTGCCCAGGAATATGCACCAACGCTCCGCTCTGGAGAAAGTCACGCACTTCCAAAACCTCTGAGTTTCGGCTCCAAAGGCTGTTTGCAAAAATGCACTGGGATGCTCAGTACTTCAGCTTCCCCAGTCCATGGTCCTGAGCGGTTTTCCTCTTGTGCTAACCCTATGCCACACTTTCACAACCCCTCTGTCTTTCTCTGCCTTTTCTCTCTCCACACAAATGGTTCCCTCGTCTCCACAGCTCTGATCTTTTATTTCCCCCAGTTCACGTGCATGCACCTAAATCCCTCCAAGCTGTCTCCTTCCAACTGTGGACATCCTTCTACCTCCCTGCAGATTGATCTCTTGGGTTTTCTAAGTGTTCTGACCCCAATACAGCTGTGTTTGAGGGACCAGGAAAATCCAGGTCCCCCTACTTCTCTGCCATCTTAACTCCTCCAAGCTCTTGAGTGTCTACTCTCGAATCATTTTAACATGCTCTTTTGTGACCTTTCTGTGAGCTTAAAATTCCCCAATATTTAAAAATATAATTGCTTTGACTTTAATAAAAAGAAGCATAGTCATAAATATTTAAGCAATACAAATAAATGCCAAGTAGAATGTGAAAAGTGTCATCACTATCACTCAGAAGTAATGTTTGGTAACACTGAGAATCATATCTAAGCACCTCATGATGGACAGGGGAACAGATGAATGGAACATAGTGTATAGAAGAAAGATAGAAGTAGTTTTATAAACTTGCATCATGAAAGGCATTACAAGCAGTTTTTCTTGAATTTAATAGAAGAAATTGCAGTAAACTTTTTAAGGAGTAATTAACAAGTGTAATTATATGTATTTAAACTACACAACATGATGATTTGGTATATATATGTATAGTAGAATGATTGCAAGATCAAGATAATTAACATATTTATCACCTGACACAGTTAATTCTTTTTTCGCTCTACCCTCCGCCCCTTTCAAGTGTACATTATTGTATTATTAACTATAGTCACCACCATGCTGCAAATCAGATCTTCAGAACTTTTTCTTCTCATAACTGAAAATTTGTGCCCTTTGACTTTCCCTCTCCCTAGTCCCTGGCAACCACCATTCTTTTCTGTTTTTATGAAATCAGTCAAGCACTGTGTTAAATGCGTCATGTGTGTGATCTTATTTATCTTTGTAATAACCCTAGAGTTAGGTCATTCATTCATTCATTCATTCCTCACTCAATTAATAAATATTTATTTACATCTATTATATACCAGGCACTTTTCTAGGTGTTGGGGGATCAGTCAAAAGAAACAGACATGTATCAATGAATGGTTTAATAAAACAGGCAAGAATCTATGCCCTCCTGGAGCTTACGTTTTACAAGCAAAATACGTGGCTTACTAGATAATGGATAAATGTTGCTGAGAAAAATAAAACAAGGAGGGGGATGTAAGGAGCTGGTGATGAAGCAGGGATGTTCACAATTTTAGATAGTGTGCAAAGGAAGATACCGCTGAGAAAATGACCTCTGAGTCCACGTTTAAAGGGAGAGCAAGAGGAAGAGTAACCCAGGCAGAAGAAAAGGCAAGAGTAAAAGCCTACAAGAAGAAACTTTTTGGTCTTCTGAAAACAAGGAAGGCAGTCTGGCTAGAGGGAGAGTGCAAGGAGATACAGTCGTGGAGACAAAGGCTGGGTCTGATCTTGCAGGCAACTATAAGGACTTTCTTGTTGCCTCTGAGACAGAAGGCATTGAGGTCTTTGATCAGAGGAGGGACGTGATTGGACTTACATATTAACAAAATCACTCTATTTTATTGATTGGAGCAGAAATACGGGCAGGGTGGTCTGTTATTAGCTAATTAGTCTCCCCATTTGGCAGGTGAGGAGAATGAGACTTGAACTTGACCCAAATCATAAACCCTTTTTTTTTTATCTTTTAAAAGTTTTTTACTAATATTTATTATTTATTTTTGAGACAGAGACAGAGCGCCAGTGGGAGAGGGTTAGAGAGAAAAGGAGACACAGAATCTGAAGCAGGCTCCAGGCTCCCAGCTGTCAGCACAGAGCCCCATGCGGGGCCCGAACCAATGAACTGTGAGATCATGACCTGAGCTTAAGTCGGATGCTTAACCGACTGAGCCAACCAGGCGCCCCTGTCTTTTTTTAAAGAGCTTTTTTTTTTTAAAGGTCATTTATTTATTTTAAGACAGACAGAGACAGTGTGAGCAGGGGAGGGGCAGAGAGAGGGAGAAAGAGAATCCCATTCTGTGCTGATAGCACAGAGCCTGACATGGAGCTGGAACTCATGAAACCCTGAGACCATGACTTGAGCTGAAACCAAGAGTCAGACGCTTGACGGTCTGAGCCACCCAGGCGCCCAGGTCCTAAACTCTTAACACAAGCAGACCAGCAGCACCAACATCACCTGGGACCTAGAAATGCAGACTCTCAGGCCCCTCCCCAGACCAGCCGAATCTGTATTTTAGGAGGAGCCTCAAGTGATTCACTTGTACATTAAAGCTTGAAAAGCCTTGGTCTCAAACTCTAAGAGATATTGTTGTTGAAACTCATTGATCAGGAAAGAATATCATTGAAATGGTGTTCTAAGGAATTGTTATTTGGTAGCAAATAAACAGAGAAGAGAGAGGGATACCAAACAGGAGGAAATTACAATAACCCAGAAGTTTAGGGCCGAATGGCTGAAGTAAGACAATAACAGTAGGAAGGAAAACTCATTTTTAAGAAGGAATGGAGGCAAGAGGTTTTTTTTTTTTTTTAATCCTATAATTTTATTTTTTTTATATTTTTATTTTTTTAATTTTTATTTATTTTTTAAATTTACATTCAAGTTAGTTGGAGTATAGTTCAACAATGATTTCGGGAGTAGATTCCTTAATGCCCCTTACCCATTTAGCCTATCCCCCCTCCCAGAACCCCTCCAGTAACCCTCAGTTTGTTCTCCATATTTAAGAGTCTCTTACGTTTTGTCCCCCTCCCTGTTTTTATATTATTTTTGCTTCCCTTCCCTTATGTTCATCTGTTTTGTATCTTAAAGTCCTCATATGAGTGAAGTCATATGATATTTGTCTTTTTCTGACTGATTTCGCTTAGCATAATACCCTCCAGTTCCATCCACGTAGTTGCAAATGGCAAGATTTCATCCTTTTTGTTTGCCAAGTAATACTCCATTGTATGTATGTGTTCTTTATCCATTCATCCATCGATAGACATTTGGGCTCTTTCCATACTTTGGCTATTGTTGATAGTGCTGCTATAAACATGGGGGTGCACGTGCCCCTTCAAAACAGCACACCTGTGTCCCTTGGATAAATACCTAGTAGTGCAATTGCTGGGTCGTAGAGGAGTTCTATTTTTAGTTTTTTGAGGAGCCTCCATACTGTTTTCCAGAGTGGCTGCACCAGTTTGCATTCCCACCAGCAGTGCAAAAAGTTCCTGTTTCTCTGCATCCTCGCCAACATCTGTTGTTGCCTGAGTTGTTAATATTAGCCATGCTGACAGGTGTGAGGTGGTATCTCATGGTGGTTTTGATTTGTATTTCCCTGATGATGAGTGACGTTGAGCATTTTTTCATGTGTCGGTTGGCCATTTGGATGTCTCCTTTGCAGAAGTGTCTATTCATGTCTTTTGCCCATTTCTTCACTTGATTATTTGTTTTTTGGGTGTTGAGTTTGTTAAGTTCTTTATAGATTTTGGACACTATTTATACATACCTTTATCTGAGATGTCGTTTGCAAATATCTTCTCCCATTCTGTTGGTTGCCTTTTAGTTTTGTTGATTGTTTCCTTTGCTGTGCAGAAACATTTTATTTTGATGAAGTCCTAATAGTTCAGTTTTGCTTTTGTTTCCTTTGCCTCCAGAGACCTGTTGAGTAAGATGCTGCTGCGGCCAAGGTCCTAGAGTTTTTTGCCTGCTTTTTCCTCGAGGATTTTGATGGCTTCCTGTCTTACATTTAGGCCTTTCATCCATTTTGAGTTTATTTTTGTGTCTAGTGTAAGAAAGTGGTCCAGGTTCATTTTTCTGCATGTCGCCGTTCAGTTTTCCCAGTACCACTTGCTGAAGAGACTGTCTTTATTCCATTAGATATTCTTTCCTGCTTTGTCAAAGATTAGTTGGCCATACGTTTGTGAGCCCATTTCTGGGTTCTCTATTCTGTTCCATTGATCTGAGTGTCTGTTCTTGTGCCAGTACCATACTGTCTTTATGATTACAGCTTTGTAATACAGCTTGAAGTCCGGGATTGTGATGCCTCCTGCTTTGGTGTTCTTTTTCAAGATTGCTTTGACTATTTGGGGTCTTTTCTGGTTCCATACAAATTTTAGGATTGTTTGTTCTAGCTCTGTGAAGAATGCTGGTGTTATTTTGATAGGAATTGCATTGAATATGTAGATTGCTTTGGATAGTATTGGCATTTTAAAAATATTTGTTCTTCCTATTCAAGAGCATGGAATATTTTTCCATGTTTTTTTTGTGTCTTCTTCAATTTCTTTCGTAAGCTTTCTATAGTTTTCAGTGTATAGATTTTTCACCTCTTTGGTTAGATTTATTCCTAGGTGTTTTATGGTTTTTGGTGCAACTGTAAATGGGATCGATTCCTTGATTTCTCTTTCTGTCGCTTCATTGTTGCTGTATAGGAATGCAACCGATTTCTGTGCATTGATTTTATATCCTTCCACTTTGCTGAATTCATGGATCATTTCTAGCAGTTTTTTGGTGGACTCTTTTGAGTTTTCCATATAGAGTATCATGTCATCTGTGAAGAGTGAAAGTTTGACCTCCTCCTGGCCAATTTGGATGGGAGACAAGTGTTTTTTAATGAAGGAAAAAGCCTATAAAACTTAGGCAACGATTACATATACTGGTGAGTGGGAAGGGACCATGAGACAGAGAGTTAGGTAAAATGTGACACTGAAGTTTCACACCTTGGTAAGAGAATAATTGGATCATTACCGGAAAAAGAGAGTGAGAACAGGGATTGTGAGGATGAGGTCAAAGCAAGTTTCAACTTAGTGGACAGAACTTGGTGGTGGCTGCAAATGTTCTGTAGGTTGTCCGGAATGTCTGGATGGGGAAAACTTGTAGCTGACATACTAGTTTTGGAGTCATTTGCCTGGAGGTGCCCACTGAAGCAGTGGGAGTGATTGAGATTTGGGGGGAGAAGACAGAAAGAAGACTGTGGCCACATATCTAGAACCAGCACCCCTTTTAGAAAGGGTAGGAAGCAGAAAAAGGGCAGTCTCAGAAGGGTGAAGAGAGTGTAACATCTCTAAAACCAAGGGCGGGGAGAGAGTTTCTATTTGGCCACAGGCCCATGGAGGTTAGGAGAAATGAAAGAAGATGGATCTTAGCAAAAGTCAAATTGAACTACTGGTGTATTTCAAAGAATGATTTTACAGGAATGAAAGCCAGAGGCTTAGAGAGAGGGCGGGTGGTCAGGAGACATGATCTTCACCCTTAGAGATGCCCCAACCACCAGAAAGGCAGACAAGATAACCACAACAGGTAATTATCTGACAGCACACCCTTATTGACAACTGCACAGTTAAATATGCATGATTCATACTAGCTTTTTTTTTTTTTTTTTGTAACCCATCAACATATTATATAGATATATGCATGGTTCTAGGATTTGCAAAGCTCAAAGTGAAAGTCAAACTTCAGATAAGTTATATTTCTGTATGGTCTTTTTGAAAAACCTGATCAGAATTTTTGGTCACATTTTACTAACTAGCACACACTTTTACTATGGCTCTTATTTTATTGTTTTAATTGCTGGTCATTTAGTGGAAAAGATCTGTTGTTGTTTGTTGTTTGTTTGCTTGTTCGTTTTAGCTCATCTTTGCTCCTTTATCAAGAGTGACTCCTTTGTTATGGAGCACTAATGGCTCCAGAAACAATCAGCCCTGTGTAAATGACCATCAGGTGACCAAGAACTTTAGCCTCATCAGCCCAAATGTCACTCAGTGATGCCAAGTCAAAAGAATGCTCCAAGAGCTGCCTTTGCAGTAAAAATTGCTCATGTATCACTCACGTGATGCATTCTATCAGAATCATAGTCATAACAGATTTTATTTACTCGAAGTAAACATTTGACAGTGTTCTATTCACTGGCTTCTCAAAGACTAAATATGCCAAAATATATCTTCCTCTCAAAAAGAACTTCCTTTAAAAAAGAAAATGTGGTTGAAAATATGAAAAAAAGCATGAATATTAAAGTGTTTACAACTTCCACATTTTTCTAAGAAGCAGAAAACTGTTTATTGTTGTCTATCTAGCTTCTTGCAGTGGTGATGAGTCTAGACTGGCCCACCTTATGCTTACACTTGAGGGAATGTGTGTGTATGCAGTTGAGTCAGGTGTGGACTCTGGAGGATAAGAGACCAGGTAGGCGGCAAGTGTAGTATTTCTTCAGAAATGAAGAAAGAAAGGTTGACACTAAATGAGAATAAACAGAAGTTAAAGATAAAAATATTGTAATGAAAATTAGAGAGCTCCAGTATACTTCTTTCCAAGTTGCACTACTTTGCATTTAAGAAGATTTGGTCTGTTAAATGTGAATAATTATAGTGTCTATCTTATAGTGTTGTTGTGAGAAATAAATGGAGAAAATGAATACAGAGCAAACACATGGTGTTTAATAGGTGCTTGCGAAATGATGGTGGTTAGGCTGCTCACACATGCTCTTTCCTCCAAAGCATTTGTGTGAGAGGGATTGTATTTGCTTTCTTTCCAGTGGAAGGAATTTGGGGTAGGGTGGAGGTTGGTAAACCTATGGAGTCTTTCTAGAAAGGGAGGGAGGCTGTGGGAGAAGGAATGGTTCCTGCGCTCCAGATGCCCAGTTACCACAGAGATCTGTGGGTTGCCCAGCTGTTGCAGCGGTATATGGGGCCATGTGTGTTCTTCCGGTGTAAGACATTCCCTGCCTGAGTTCAGTTGACAGCCCTGGGCCTTCATTCCCTAACCTGGTATCTTGCCTTCCCTATTTCTTTCTTCCTTCCTTCCTTCCTTCCTTCCTTCCTTCCTTCCTTCCTTCCTTTCTTTCTTTCTTTCTTTCTTTCTTCCTTTCTTTCTTTCTGTGTTATTTATTTATTTATATTTTATTTTTTTTTTTAAATTTACATCCAAATTAGTTAGCATGTAGTGCAACAATGATTTCAGGAGTAGATTCCTTAATGCCCCTTACCCATTTAGCCCATCCCCCCCTCCCATATGCCTTCCAGTAGCCCTCTGTTTGTTCTCCATATTTATGAGTCTCTTATGTTTTGTCCCCCTCCCTGTTTTTATATTAATTTTTGTTTCCCTTCCCTCATGTTCATCTCTTTTGTCTCTTAAAGTCCTCATATGAGTGAAGTCATATGATATTTGTCTTTCTCTGACTGACTAATTTCACTGAGCATAATACCCTCCAGTTCTATCCACGTAGTTGCAAATGGCAAGATTTCATTCTTTTTGAATGCCGAGTAATACTCCATTATATATATATATATATATATATATATATATATATATATATATATATACCACATCTTCTTTATCCATTCATCCACCAATGGACATTTGGGCTCTTTCCATACTTTGGCTATTGTCGATAGTGCTGCTATAAACATGGGGGTGCATGTGCCCCTTTGAAACAGCACACCTGTATCCTGTGGATAAATGCCTAGTCGTGCAATTGCTGGGTCATAGGGTAGTTTTATCTTTAGTTTTTTGAGGAACCTCTATACTGTTTTTCAGAGTGGCTGAACCAGCTTGCGTTCCCATCGCCTTCCCTATTTCTTTGGATCCTAGATGGGATTCCTTCTCTCTGCCCAAAGCCAGATATGCAGAGTTCATTTCCTTGGGACTCCTCTGCAACCCAGCACCAACTCCTGGGTCTGGGTAAGGATGAAATCATCTCAGGCCGGACTCAGGTAGCATCCCCTCATAAGCATGCATGATGCTTATGGCTGGTATTAGGGTTATTGCAGCTGTTACAAATTAAAGAATGAAAAGAGAGAAATTTGTTCTGACCACATAAAAGTAACATTGGTTTCAGGCACTTGCGTTTTCTTATCATTTGTGTCTAATTACCTTACAACACCATGTATATATATGGCTGTCATTAACTGATCTGACTCACTTGAGCCTGCACCATGGTCGTCTGTCCATTTGTGTTTATTACTCTAAATAATAGTAACCTTGTAATATTTGTAATAAAAAAGAGGTAGTGATATTGTATGTCCCTCAAAACAGTTCATATTGGTTCCTGCCATATTACGGAGATAGTATAATCCTTTCCTGAAAAATCTCACTCCAGCTCTATAGAGTGTACTTCACAAGCCCACCCCTGGAGACTACATTTCTTTCCTTTTTTTTTTTCTTTGAGACTTTGTATTTTTAATACTTCTCTGGGGTGGTGGTTCTTGCCCTTTTCTGTGTGTGTCATTGACACATTAAGGATCTCATGGACCCTACCAGCCTTTTCCCTAGAAAAATGCACGTAATCATAAATTTCACATACAATTTAGGGTTCAGAGAGCTCTTGATTCCCTTAAAATCTAGGTTAAGAAACTTAGTTCTGGAAGATTTGGACTTTTTTTTTTTTTTTTTGCTTTTTCGGCAAATGAGTATTCAGTGCTTACTATGTGCCAGGCACTGTTAACAATGACAAACGAGGAAGGTGACTTAAAGCTTGTGCCTGCGACTGTGTGTGTGTGTGTGTGTACGCTTGGCATTTTTCTCCAACTTCTCAGCTGTTTGTTGTAGCTCAACAAAAGGAAATGAGGGTGTAATAATAAAGACTTTAAAATGCTCATCATTTTAGGCACGCAAAGAATATGTGAAATTCACTTAGAGCACTTGCTAAATTTCAGAGACAAAGCAATGCATGGATGCAGAGGGAGAAACTCCTTGAATTTATTTGGAATGGTTTTACAGCATCAAAACTGTTCACACTTGCTTTCTTTGGTGGCGGGGGGGTGGGATGGGGTGGCGTGGTGATGCAACTGAGTTCCTAAAAAGAGCTTGGCAATTCGTAGAAAATACCTCCGGAAGGGTGATAAGAACTCTGAGTCATCAATCTGCTTCTAGGTCAGCAATCTAAGGGCTATGAGGAAAATGAAGTTTATAGCATAATAAACACAACGGACAGCGAGCTCTCAAGCTCTCTCTTCAGCACTGTATTTAAGACCCAGTTTGGGCTTTCCTCAGCCCCTTGACAGGAAATGCCTCATCTACTTTGCCCGGTTGGTGGAGCGCAATTCCACTAAAAGAAACGTGTTTGCAGATATATCAGGCTCCTGTTCACAAGATAAGGCACAGTTTACCCAAATAAATCTCTGCCATTTCTTTCTCATATCTGGGTGAGATTTTTTCCCCCCTGCTTCTTCTAGAAGCATTTATGAAGGACTGATCACATACTAGTTGGTCTTTATAACAACCATCTAAAAAAGAGTAATCCTTTGATTCCTTTCTAGTGCCTCCAACGTAGGCACACATATTGATTAGTTCTCTCTCGTTTTTCCAAGCCCCCGGTTTCCAGAAAAGTGAGAAATGGCAGTTCAAAAGGGGCACTGAAGTTTTTAGACTCAAGCATGGTTGGGGAAGAAAACAAGGCAGAGGGAACCCAGAGACCCTCCTAATGCTTCCTATAAAACTTTGGAATTTTAAGAAAAAGGATCTAAATAATAATCCATCTTTGGAGGTGGGGCACCAAAATGAAAAATAAAAATCAACCCTTTCTCCACTTCCATGAAAATAACCACTCACAAAGTTGGCAGCGGTTCTAAATGCATTTTCATGTTATATAACTTCACGCTAACGTTGAAGTCAGCGCACGGACTGCCCGCGCAGGAGGACGGTGTATTCAGGCCAAAAAGCCCAGGATTGATACGGTTGCCTCAGTCGATTTCCTGCAGCTGGGGAGCTGAAGCAGATGACGACAGGAGTGTTAATCATTTCCCGACCGGCAATCTTAGTCACAAGTTCCTGCTAAAAGTGAAATCACCCCCTCTGGTTTAAAAACAGCTGAACACTTTTTACTCCATTCACACCGCAATTTCTCCCTTCCAGGTTAAGCACATGGAAATTTGTGCAGCCGTTCCTTTTACGGCACTGTTTCCATTAGTTGCTCCCACGAGCTGGAGTTTATCTGATTGTGCGGTAGATGGAAACTTCAGGATAAAATTCAATGGCCGAAGGCTGAGTGAAGTTTACCCTGGCTGTGGTTATGAAGAGGGTAAGTGAATGAACCTCTTTGTTGCTCTTGTGTTTATTTTCTTCTTTGCTAGATTTTATACACCATAAAATGCAAAAGGCGTAGTCTTCCAATTACAGTTAACCATTCAGATTTGCTTGATGATTGTTTTTAAGTGATCACGGGCCAAAACCAAGAAATTAAAACACACAATTAAGCATGCATGCCAAACAAAATTGCTTCAGTTGCTTCTTGAAAAAAATATTTTTATTAATTAAACAGCTTGTTTGGTTAATTGAACTGTTACTGAAATGTCTTTCTACGTTGATGGAATGTTCGTGGGACTGTTCAATAAAAATAGATTTCTTCAAGGCCCAGAACAGTCCTGGGCACGTAGAAGATTTTGTGGAAAGAGCTAATGATGATTTCTCCCCACCCGCTTTTTTTTATTCTGTCTGCACTTACGTTAATGGGTTTTAGAAGGTATTTTCCAATCACTTGTATAAAATCTTATGTACACGATACATCAGTGATGAATTAAAAAGGAAGTAGAAGATAGGGTTAGTACTTGAAAAATAATTTAATTCACATCTTTGCCTCTATGATTCAAGCTGTTCCGTTTCTGAGAACATTAATGAACATTCTTCTGAGTGTTCCAAAAATTATTGGGATAACACACATGTTTATAGCATTGCTTATCATTGTGAAAACCTGAGAGCAGCCAAATGTTCATGACTAGGATAGTGGTGAAATCACTGGAATAGGACATAACCCATGAAAAAGAATGAAAAAATCCGTATTTATTAACATGAAACCAGTCCAATTCATATTGCTAAGTTAATACCAAAAAAAAGCAAGTTTCTAAAAAATAGTAAGTAAGTACAGGATATTTTCATTTTTTGTGTGTGCAAATAAATGCCAGTATCTACATTTACAAATCTGTAGTGATATTCACCAAACTGTTTACACTGGCTACTTTTGGGGAGCTGATTGCGAAAGTTTTCTTTCTACTCTGTAGTCATTAGAAGGTAAGTGGTGGGGATATTGTTTTATTTACTCCTAAAACCTTAGTGTATATAATTGTTTCTGGTACATAATAGGCATGCGGTAAATAGTGTTGAATGAATGAATGAATGAAGAGATTTCTATAATATTTAAATTATTTAATGTTTATTTTTGAGAGAGAGAGAGAGAGACAGAGCATGAGCAGGGGAGGGGCAGAGAGAGAGGGAGACACAGAATCTGAAGCAGGCTCCAGGCTCTGAGCTGTCAACACAGAGCCCATCATGGAGCCTGACATGGGGCTCCAGGTCACAAACCGCGAGATTGTGACCTGAGCCAAAGTCGGCCACTTAGCCGACTGAGCCACCCAGGTGCCCGTAAATCATCTAAAACTGGCATGGTTAATTTACAAGCAGATAAGATTCACAAAATGCCTTAATTTTTAAGTATAAAAAGTGATTTAGAACAACATTCAAAGCCTCTGATACTCTTCTTTCCTACTTTTTGCAATACTTTCCTTCCTTTTCCTAGCTAATTTTGGTTCAAAGGAAAATGAAAATGTTGTGGTCCCTGTGCTCACTTAAGATTTTCTGCCTACATTTCTTACTTTGGGTTTGATGTCTGCGCTCAGGAGTCTGTGCACCTCACATCCCAGAGTGCTGCTTATCTTCTTATGCACGTGCCATCTTTCCAATTTGATTATAAACCCTGGAGATACGGACTCTGTCTTATGATCTTTTCTGTCCTCAATACTTAGCACAGGGCCTCACTGATAGTAGGGGGATAGTTTTGTTGCTGGATATTCTTTCCAGAAACGTGTGCAGTTCTTAATGATGGAGGGCTACTGTAACCCTTCCTTGGAAGCCAAGCATTGTATATATACAATAGGCACCCAGTGCATGTTTGTTGAATGAATGACCAGGCTTGATCCTGGCACATAATCTCTGCAGATAAACAGAAGATTAGATCTTGTTCTGAGGGAGATGGGAGGAGACAATCTGTTCGGGATTCTTTTGGTTGCCGATAATACACCACCTGACTAAACTGGCAGGAGTGGAAGAGAAAGGGAATTTATTGGCTTCCCATGGCAGTTTAATAGTGCACCTGGCTTAGACTTAGCTAGACACTTAGAAATAGTTAGACACTCTTGCTCAAAATGACATCTCTGTCTCTGTCTTGTTCTGTTCTCAGACTTTATCTTTGAGGTTGTAAAATAGCCACCCAAATCTATACGAACACATTCTTTCAGATCCAGTCCAGCAGAAAAGATGTCTTCGCTTCAGCAGTCCTACCTAGAAAACTAAGTCATGACAGTCAGAGTCAACCAACACTAACCGTAGCCGGGAGAGTTCATGTCCCGCTTTCATGAGCTTCAGGAGTTTCCAGGGCTAAGGGTAAAGCCTCAAGCAGACCAGGTGGACTGAGGGTGGGGGAGAAGTGGAGCCCCAAGTAAAAATCAAGGCTGTTGCCATAGGAAAGGGGATTGGCTGTCTGGTAGTTAAATAGCAAAGGTCAAAGACAAGGGAAGATGATTATATACCATTCTTTTCTTTTCTGCTCTCCCTAAATGAATATATACAAATACGAGTAAGTAACAGATGCAAGAACCAGTCAACTCTAGCTCTGCAAAAATGTGCAGTTATTAACCGTTTAAGGGAGGCACATGGAAAGATAGAGGGAGGAGCTCTCTGAATTGATTAAAGCCAGAATCTGCATGCAGAGCAATGACTCTCAGATTGGTTCCATACTGAAATTATCCAGGGATGATTCTGATGCCCATGCCACTCTTTATAACAGTTATGTCTACAGTCAGGGCCCAGGCATCAGTACTTTTAGGCTCCCAAGTAAACTGTGTTATAGCCAAGTTTGAGAAACAGTGATCAAGAGAGATATCAGGGAGGATTTAGAGGAGTTTTAGAAGTACCTGAAAGTGTGCCTTGAATGTAGTAGATCCTCAATAGCTAATCTGATTATGGGATTTACAGGAGGAAAAAAGAACTTGACCAAGCACAGAGGGTGGGGGGGGGGGGGCGGATTTGTGAACTGGCTACCGTGTGTTAGGCATCACAATCAGTTCTCAATCTACATTTCTCACTTGATCTTCATAGTCAGGATTAAAAGAGTATATTTATAGTGAGGAAACAGAGGTTCAAAAAGATAAAAATTACCAGAAGGCCAACCATAGAGTAAAATAGGTCTGTTTGGCTCCAAATTGCACATTCTTTCATAACACTACAATTGCAAATGTCTGTTGTGTGTTTAAAGGTAAACTCAGGGGGCACCTGGATGGCTCAGTTGGTTAAGCATCCGACTCTTGGTTTTGGCTCAGGTCGTGATCTCATGGTTTGTGAGTTTGAGCCCCACATCAGGCTTTGTGCTGACAGTGCAGAGCCTGCTTGGGATTCTCTCTCCCCCCTCTCTCTGTCCATACCCCACTTGTGCACTCTCTTTTTCTCTCTCAAAAATAAGTAAACTGTGGGGCGCCTGGGTGGCTCAGTCGGTTAAGCGGCCGACTTCGGCTCAGGTCATGATCTCGTGGTCTGTGAGTTCGAGCCCCGCGTCGGGCTCTGTGCTGACAGCTCAGAGCCTGGAGCCTGTTTCGGATTCTGTGTCTCCCTCTCTCTGACCCTACCCTGTTCATGCTCTGTCTCTCCCTGTCTCAAAAATAAATAAAATGTTAAAAAAAAAATAAGTAAACTGTAAAAAAAAAAGTAAGCTGAGATGTTGGATGTAACAACTAAATTAATATATGGAACAGGCATGAAGGCAGTTTTGAAAAATCAACAGAGGTGACATTTCCGTATCATGGTTTGGCAGACTAGGGCCCATGGGCCAAATCCAGCCTACAGCTGTCTTTATAAACATCTTATTGGGACGCAGCCACACTCACTGTTTACGTAGAGTCTACATCTGCTTTTGTGCTCCGATAGCAGAGCTGAGCAGTTGTGACAGATACCATATGGCTTATAGAGCCTAATGTATTTACTACCTAGCACTTGACAGGAGAAGTCCGCTGACCTGTGATCTAGAGTTTACATTTGTATGTGATCAGCAGTTCTGAGGAGGGGTGAGATTGCCATTATCGATTCAGAACTGATAATTCTTATTGCCGTATGAGCAGGGTTCTCCAAGCATCTACCCATTCATTCAATCAGTTAGCGTTTATTGAGCATTTACAAAGTGCCAGATACCATGAACTCGTAGTCTAAGAGGCAGTTGGCATACAGGGTAATAAATTCTACAGTGAAAAATAGGATACTGAGATATGATAACTTTTCTCTCTGCCTCTAGGCCACATGAGAGCAGGTTTTAGTTCTGTTTTAGCTTATCACTCAGCTTCTAGCAGAGTGCCCGGCAGGCAGGATGGGATCGGTAAGCATCTGTTGAATGAACTAAGGAATCAGTTAATATGGTAGAAGCAACCATGGGATGCCAGGAGAACACACATAACCCAATATCTGATAGGATGAGGTCAGGTTACGAAGCTGAGGAAGTGGGAGAAGTGAAAGGGGGGTGGGGGCGGCAAAGAAAGCACGTTTGTAGGAGTTCAGTGGACCTGCCGTGGAGACCTACCACAAGGTCTGCCTCCCCGGGACTGGACAGAAATAGCACTGTGAGCCTCAGCAGGATTTGGTAGGAGGCTGGATATAATAAATAAAAAGGAAAACCCTATCCAAAGCCTGACTCAGATATCTCCAGAAGCTTCCTGATGTCCACAGGATAAGATCAAGATTTCTTGGCAAGAACGTCCTTCAAGTCCTCTACAGCTTGTTCTCTGCTGATTCACTTGTATTCCCCTTACTTTCTTACCTCAGTTCCCAGTGTCTAGTTTGATGCTTGCTGACTTGGCTTCATTCAGTCTTAACTCCATGCCTTGTAAAAAAGATATGCTCCCCACTCAGGATGTCCTCTCCTTTCTCTCTAATCTATACCACTCATCCTATAAGATCCAGCACAACTATGACCTTTCAGGCAGATTTTCCCCCCACCTTGAGCCTCATTGATGTCTCATCTCTGGATTCCATCACATTTTCACATCCATCTCTCACTTTTCAGACACTAAACCAGTGCTGCCTTGGGCTGGTTTAAGCCATTTCATGGGCTAGTGCTTTGCGTCCATTAGAATGTGGGTTCCCAGACCGGGCACCTGGGTGGCTCAGTCGGTTAAACATCCGACTTCAGCTCAGGTCATGATCTCATGGTTCATGGGTTCAAGCCCCACATCGGGCTCTGTGCTGACAGCTCGGAGCCTGGAGCCTGCTTCAGATTCGGTGTGTGTGTGTCTCTCTCTCTGCTCCTTCCGCTTTCACACTCTGTCTCTCTCTTTCTCAAAATAAACATTAAAAAAATTAAAAAAAAAAAATGAATGTGGGTTCCCGGAAAGACAGAGCATGAGAGGTTTCCTTCATATCCTCTTAGTACCCAGAATAATACATTCATAACTCAATAATAATATTTGAGTTGGCACTTGAATACCTGAATGAGTGAGATGAATAAAAATTATGAGGTTGGAAATGTTGCCAAAAAGGGAAGTCAGAACACAGAGTAAAGAGAAGAGAAAATAATTGGAAGAGATGCTAATAGGATAGGAAAATAATTAGTATTTTGTAATTAGAGGGGTTCTCAAAAAGTGTAAGTTTTGAGCGAAAAATACTTGAGTTCATTTAAAAATTTTATTAGTAGAAATTCAGATGTGGAGAAATGAGTTTCATTGACGTCTCAGTTTAGGGCACTTGCTCACTGATCTGTGTGAGATACTGCTCTTGTTTTTATGCATTCACTTGTTTATTTACTTATGCATATATTCCTAATTATTCTCATTGCCCATGGCCATTCCCCTTCACAACCACAGTAGTGGTTCTAATGTGGTTAATGTGTGTCCTCTTCTTGTGTCTGTTTTTGAAAAATGTGTATTTTCTTCGTTTTTTAGCATGTATTGAAAACATTTATATAGGAGGCGATTGTTATGAATCTCAACCTGTATCTTACCTTCTTTACAAAGCATGAAGGTGTTTAAGATCTCTACATATTGCTATGGTATAGATGTATTGTTTCTGATTGCTACACAATGCTTCATGAAGTAAATTTAGCACATTTCACCGATTTACACCTCCAGTGATGGAAACTAACACCACCTCCAAACCCCTCTCACTACAAGTTACGATGAACATGCTTGCATTGTTCCCTCCTATACCTAGTATGGGAATTTATTTGGGATAAATCTCCAGGAATGCCATTGCTGGATCACAGGGTATACGTCTATTTAATTTGACTCAGGAGTACCAGGTTCCACTGCAGAATGGTTTTATGCACACGTTCCCTCCCTGCCCCATAAAGCATTGCACTATGTTTCTATAAACTACAACCCTACTAATACTTAGTGTTACCCAGCTTTCTAATTTTTGCTAGTCTAACAATTAAAAATTGATATTTCATTGCTGTTTTAGTTAGTGTAACTTTATGAAGGAGTTTCAAATTTTTGCTTGATGCTTCTGTTTGGGTTTTTTTCCCTATGAATTACCTGTTTGTAAATATTTTTCCATTTATTTCTAAGGGAATTCTTGTCATTATGGTTGTTGTTGTTAATTTACAATTGGGTGCTTGTTAAGTTTTTTTCAACCAAGAAAATTGACTTATGTTGTAGCATTGAATCACTTTGCTGAATACCTCTTACTTCAGTATTACTAAACATTATTTCTGATTTTGAGAAGATAGAGTAGTGGCTGTTTAGTTTTTAGATCCTCCCAAATCCCCACATATAAAATATGTGGCAAAACTAAAAACCCTTGAACAGCATTTGCAACAAAACTCAGTAGACTTTAGTCTCTATTCCAGCATGTAAGGGGATTAGAAGTTGCCACTCCCAATGCCACAATAAGAACAAAGCCGAACAGAGTTAACAGCTATTCTTTGAAGAAATGTCACTAGAAACTTCTGAAGTGCAAAGAGAGAAAAAGAATGAAAAAGAAACAGATATCCAGTTCTCTGGGACAGGTACAAAACATGTGACATACATGTAATGGCAATACCAGAAGGAGAAGAGGGAAGGGGGGGAGGACACAGAAATATTTGAAGCAATAATGACCGGGAATTTCCTCAAATTCATGACAAATACCAAACCACAGATTCAGGAACTCAGAGAACACCAAGCAGAATAAATACCAAATTGAATACAAGGTAGCACTAGGAAACCCCAAATACAACCAGGTGGAGAGAATCGCCAACAACCACAGACTGTGTAGATTATCATCATCTATGTATCTATGTGGGAGATAGCAGAGGCAATGGGGTGGCAGGTGGACTACGAACAGGTGAAGCCCAAAGGAGCCAACAGATATTCACTGAAAAGTGTGGTGGGTTAATCTGAGAACAGCAACTAAAACCAAGAGGGACTTGGCCTACACTAGTGAGAGACGGTGAGTGGCCTTGTGGTGAGGTCTGGCATAGTCTACCCCTGTGAACTCTTGAAATGGACCCTCTACAGTTTCTTTCCAGATGGGTCCAAATGGGGGGAAAGCTATTGGGAGTGAAATCAAAATTGAGCAAACAGAGAAACCAGAGGAAGAGGAAAGATAAAAGATAAAAGAGGAAGATCCAGATAAAAGTGGAAGATGGGAGGAGAGCCTCGCTGCGATCTATTGAAAGTCAGCCCTCGATCTATTGAAAGTCAGCCCTCGACACAAGGGTTTGAAAAACAAAACAAAACAAAACAAAGATGGGAGGAGATCCGGGAAATCTCAGAAAGGACTCACTGTATTTCTGCACATGACACATAAGAGAGCGAGCTCTGTGAAGACTTAAAAACTATCCCACCTTCTCCTCCTTCTAAAATCTCAGGAAAATTAACTTACGTAAAATGAACAACAGCAAAGTATTGAGTTCAGGTGTCACACAAAATTGCAATAAGAAATAAAGAGAATAAGGGTCAGAATAACATCCCTAGACAATGAAAGCATATCAGAAAATATGAGTAACAAAATAGATAAGAAGTGGGTGGCCCAGTCAGTTAAGTGTCTTGATTTTGGCTCAGGTCATGATCTCAGGGTTTCATAAGTTCGAGCCTTGCATGGGCTTTGTGCTGACAGCATGGAGCCTGCTTGGGATTCTCTCTCTTTCTCTTCCCCTTCCCCACAAGTACTTTGTCTCTCTCAAAATAAATAAATAAACTATTTTAAAAAACATAAACACTGTAACTATTTCAAAACAGACTAATAGACAATAAGGAAGTAACACAAGCATGAAAGAGCAATATAAATCAGAAATAGAAAAATTCAGAAACGAGGTGGCAGGACTCAAAAAAGAATTAGAATAAAATAATAAAAACTTGTAATGACTAAACTAGAAGATATAAGAGAGTATATAAACACAGCAAATAATGTTTTAATAAAAATAGAAGAATAGGAGAAAAAATAGAAAAAGGAAAAGGGAGAAAACAGAATCTGAGGGCTAAAAAAAGCAAACATTGAGGATAGACAGAGATGACTTGCCACATGGTTCATAGGAGTTCCTGAAGAAGAAACCCTAAGTAAGAGAACAGAACAAATATTAAAAAGTATAATTTTTAAAACATTTCCTGAAACTAAAAAAAAAAAAAAAATTGAAGTATGCATTGAAAGGACACATTGAGTATCTGAGAACACTGATCTAGAATAACTATGTCCCAGTGTTATTCTGGTAAAATTGCTGAACTTAAAAGGAAAACAAAAACAAAAACCCAAAAAACCTTTGGTCGTCTAGGAAAAAAAAAAACCCATATGATGTGTAAGAGAAAGAAAATCATACTATCTTCAGACATTTTGACAGCAATAATCTGTGCCAGAAAAAAATGCAGTAACATTTTTTCAGATACTCGGTGAAAGCACCTGTGAGCTGAGGCTTTTCTATCCAACAAAACTGGCCTTCAAGTATGAAGCAACATGCAAAGACTTAGAGAATATTGTCTTTATGAGCTTTACCTGAGTACTACTAAAGAGCAGCTTAACCATAATGATGTGAGACATCACCATGAGCACTGGTGGTGGCATTAAATGTACTGTGTGGTTATCTGTAGATCTAACAATAAATGAGCGTTAAAAAGAGAGAGTATAGTATGTAATGGCTACGTGATCTGAGAATGTAGACATAGTACAACTATTTAAAAGGGGAAGAATTACAGTAGCATGTGCAAAAATTTTTTTTCAGAAATAATAATGATTGGTTGTAGTATTAGAATTGTTTCCCTGATGGGGTGCCTGGGTGGCTCAGTCAGTTAAGTGGCTCAGGTCATGATCTCATGGTCTGTGAGTGTGAGCCCTGCATTGGGCTCTGTGCTGACAGCTCAGAGCCAGGAGCCTGCTTTGGATTCTGTGTTTCCTTCTCTCTCTGCCCCTCTCCCACTCATGCTCTCTCTCTCTCTCTCTCTCTCTCTCTCTCTCTCTCGATCTCAAAAATAAATAAACATTAAAAAAAAAGAATTGTTTTCCTAAGACTGCTGTGTTTATGTGGGATAAAGCAATGAAAAACTAATGGATATTTAATTTTATTGCCTCTGTCCTTGAGAACCAGGATTCTTCGTGTAGTTCAAAAGAATACAGATTTAATATAAAGAAATTAAATAAAACATGTTTCACCTGAATTTGAATTATAATTTCAATATGAACTCATAAGATATTTTATTTCTCTACTGAAAAGTTCTAGAAATAATGACCAAAAAGCTTCTGTGGCACCCTGGACCGTGGTCTTCCTCAAGACCGTTCCCAGTGAAATAAACCAGGACTTCTGAGAGAAATGGGTGATTCTAATTTTGGAGCTATCAAAGACTATTAGAATGATCTCAAATAACTCAAGAGATAATTTGAAGAGGCCCTCACTGACCAGAGATGGGACAAATTGAGTTTCAATAATGATAAGAATTGCAATGGATTGCAAATGAGTTATCTGGTGCTGTGTAACAAGTTGTCCCGCAGTTTTGCTTGAAGCCAGACCCGTCACATCACAGTTTCTGAGAGTCAGGAGTCCAAGAGCGGCTTATCTAGTTGTTCAGAGTCGCGAATGAGATTGTAGTTGGGCTGTGCACTGCAGATATGTTTGCTTGCATCTGGGCAGAGAAGATCCACATCAGAAATTACGTGGCTCTTGGCAGGCTGCTCACGTTCTTCACCATGTAGGCCTCTCCATGGGGCCGCTTACAATCTGACTTCCCTGTGTGCACAGAGACAGTGAGGACAGTCCAGCTGATGAAATGAAATGATAGGGTTGGAATATGAACCATGTTACAACCCCCAACAAATTAACGAATTTAGGCACCAGGCATGAAGCGCTGCTGACAATGAAGAACAAACATCAGACGTATGTGGAAAGAACACACCACGGCCTGCATCTTGCCAAAGGGACTGAGCCTGAGTCTGCTCAGGCCTCTGGATTCAACTGTCAGTTTGCAGGGAAAGCGATAGGAGGAGCATGTTGAACTATTCCGGGAGTGTGCAGTCAGCACCATCCAGACCAGGGGAAATCTCTGTAGGCCAAACGGCCTGTGTTGTTCAATAGAAAAAGTGTAAGGAAAGAAAGGAATGGAGGAAGAACATGTATATGAAAGGTAACATAAAAAAGAAAACAAAAAAAAATGAGCAAGACTATAGCAGCTAGGAATGCATTCTTGGTTGTTAAATTATAAAGAAATGCGGGGCGCCTGGGGGGCTCAGTCAGTTGAGCATCGACTCTTGATTTTGGCACAGATTGTGATCCCAGGATCGTGGGATCAAGCCCCACATCAGGCTCTGTGCTGAGCATGGAGCCCGCTTGAAATTCTCTCTCTCTCTCTCTCTCTCTCTCTCTCTCTGTGCCTTTCTCTCACTCACACTCACTCTCTCTCTCTCTCTAAAAAAAAAAAAAGAAGAATGCCATGCACATGTTCTGATCTTTGTTTATTTCACTGAATGTATTATTATAGACTGGTCCCTATCCCATAGGGCCAAATTAGATAAAAGTGATAACGTCAGTCCCTCTTTCTAGGCTGCAACCAATATATTTTAACCTGTAAATAGTTTAAATAAGCAGGTACCTTTTCTCAGAATATACTCTATTAAATAAAGTCAGTAGAAGTGTTCCTAGTTTCCCCAATTTGGAGATACTGGTCATATTGATTTTGAAGGCACACATTTTTCATAAAACTTTAAATTTACTTGTCCTTTTCTTTCTTTCTTTCTTTCTTTCTTTCTTTCTTTCTTTCTTTCTTTCTTTCTTTCTTCCTTCCTTCCTTCCTTCCTTCCTTCCTTCCTTTCTTTCTTTCTTTCTTTCTTTCTTTCTTTCTTTCTTTCTTTCTTTCTTTCTTCTTTTTTTAAACTCAAGGTTTCGGCTTAAACAAACAAACCTGCTCACCGTTTGATTCAGACAAGATAACCCCAAGGGAAGGGTGGATTCTGGAGTTAGCAAAGTGCTCCTTCAGCATTTCCCTCAATGAATTCAGGGGTATTCTATGGCAAGGGTCCAAACAACACACGTGCGATTAACCTTTGTGCTTCTCGGTTGATAACCGCCTGGTCATGGCGATAACTAGGATTAAAGGAGACAGATGTGCCTCTAAACTCTAATCTTGGTCTGGTAAATGTTTTCTGGGCATCAAATCGTATTCTTCAACAACAACAACAAAAAAGTGGGTCAGGTATTTTAACTCTCTCTTTATTTTCTTTAACATTTTTTGCCTTTTCAGTCGCTCTTACGTAATATCTATCGAGTACCTGCCCTGCAGTTAACAGTGGGCAGTGCCACGGTGTGCCAAGGAAGGAGGTGAAAGAGCTTACAGTTTTGCTGGGGATTCACGATAGACACACGTAAGAAACAGCGAACGGGACAGTGTTGCATCCCCCTGTGTGTGTTTGTCTCATTGCGTGTAAGCACACAGTAACGTAAGTAATACAAGCGTAAACAGACGCGGATGCTAAGCGGTGTGGCACAAACAGTTAGAAAACAGGCAAGATGCAGTTTGGAAATTATGTGAAGGGACAGCAAGCCAAGGCAGTCGGCAGGTGTGTGAGTCAGGTTGTTGGGCAAGGCTGTGCTGCAGAAAGCTCTGGAGCTGAGCGTTTCTCTTTCTTTTGACATAATTATGGATTCACGGGAAGTAGCAAGAATAGCACAGAGAGGCCTCGTGCGCCCTTCGCCGAGCTTCCCCTAATGGTAACAGCTTACACGACTGTCTGTCGTACAATATCAAAGCCGGCATCTCCACATTGGGACAATCTACAGATCCTTTCCAGTTTTCTGTGCGCATGCTCCTGTGGAACTGAGCTTTGATAAATGAATTTCAAAAGACAAGAGGAATGAGGAAAAACTGGAAGAACCAAAACCTCACAGGGCAGTTCCTTTGCAGAGATGTCCTCTTTCTCTTTCCTTCCAGTGGGTCGGTATGCCACATGCCCCTTTGAACACTCACCACCCCCCTTACCTCACCCGCCCCACCGGGCTTGCCGCTTCCTCTTCACAAATGCTCCCCGAGCACTTCCTGCTGTGCTCTTACCCGGGGGTCCAAACGCAGGCAGTCTCCCTCCTAGAAGTCATCCGTTGTGTGAGCTGGTTTGTAAAGAAGCGGTCTGGAACCCAGAACCGATTTTCCCATGGAGACCGAGGTACAGAGGTGATGGGTTCCTGGCCTCTCTCCTGACCTGTGTCACTCAGGATGGAAACAGTCCTTATTCGGAAAAGTGTCTGTCATTGCTGCACATGGTGGTTGTGTGCTCCCTGGGAGTCAGGGAGAGGGATTCTCTGCTGTATCAGACGGATTCTTCTCTTAACAGGTCCCGTTTTGTAGCCACACTCTGCCACTGTGTACAGTGGGTGACGTTAAAGGGAACGCCCCTCCCCCCTTTTAAAAATGTTTATTCATTTATTTTGAGAGAGAGAGAGTGAGCCCTAGTGGGGGAGGGGCAGAGAGAGAGGAAGAGAGAGAATCCCAAGCAGTCTCTGCACTGTCCGTGCAGAACCCGATGTGGAGCTCGAACTCACAAACCGTGAGATCATGACCGAAGCCTAAACCGAGAGTCGGAGGCTTAACCGACTGAGCCACCCAGGTGTCCCTAGTTCTCCTCATCAGCTCTCCGTCTTGCACTTCCTGTGTCATCACGTATGGAACTGACAGTTCAGTGGGTCGACACTTGAATTACAGATTGCATTGGTGTAGTTGAAACCATTACGAAAGAAAGAGGCAAGGCCGTTTCTAGCTCCAGCAGCATCGGAGAGGAGCTCCCAGCACACCCAAGTGCCTCCATGATTCAGAACTTTGGAGAAGAGATGTCTACCCAGAGAAATGACAGGGGCCACCCTCTGTTTGGTTTTCCTACTGAAATACGAAGCCGCCCTTGACACCTGTGGACAGTGTCAAGAAAGGAGCCCGGTCCCTTCCGGGCCACAAGCCCTATAATCCCCGGGTTTACACCACCCTTCTGGAAGAAGTTACACTGGGAACCTTGCACTTCCGTTCAGGCAATGTTGACCGACATCCTGCTCTTTTAGTTCTTTAGAACGAAACCTGCTATCGCTAAGTGCTCACTCTAACCGGGGAAGAAAGAGGCCAAGTGTCCAGACATCTCTGAGTAACAGCCTCCTGAAGAACTCTTGTTTTCTTGGGTGGTCCTGATACTGACTGGGTCCCATGACCATGATTACAGATCCTTTTCTATTTCTGCATACAGCCTCAAGGAGCGGCAATCGGGCTTGTGTCTTCTCGATGCTGTCCTAGTTGGGACTTTTAAGTCTATAAATAAGTGTGCCTGTCTCTTTAGATCTAGCTGACAGTCCACAGGAAAGTGTGTGTCGTCTAATCTCTGCTCATTTCAATGAGGAGATGCATTATTTGCAGCAATCATCTTCTCCTTTTGTGGTTTTTGATTTCCGTTACGCTATGACAGTTTCGCAAAATATTTTATGGAAATATGATACTAATACTTGTACAAGTCCGGCTTTCCTCTGTCGATACAGTCATGCTGGCCTAAGCATACTAATGCCATTAAAAGCTAAAATGTTTCAACTTGCTTATTCTTCATACTTTTTTAATGAGAATCCCTGAGCCCCATAGCATATACTTAGCAGTTTACATCCGTTTCTTGGTAACTTTTAAAGTAAGAGAGGGTAATTTGGAGCAAGTATGATGCTTACCAAAGAGGTATAGATAATAAAGCTCTTACTTCCATTTAATTGGGTTGAATAAACGTTTCTTGCATGCTCGGCCATGTAAATGCGAGGTCAGGCAACGGGGAAGAAGCAATTCCTATCTTTACAAGGTGTACAGTCTAGTCAAAACAAAACAAAAATTGATGAAGGCTATTAAATGAATATCCTTTGTTGTTGCACGAAGGGAAGTCTGTAATATTCAGAGGCCACAGTGATTGCGAAGAACGTCATGGCTGAAGGGAAGTGGGTTATAGGAAGGATTGTGAGTGGTGTAGGTGGGATGATTGCACAAACATGGGCTCTCTTGAGAATAAAAAAGGGTGCTATTCATATTTATGCCTGGGCTATACGTACTATCTGGGTCTATGTTAGGGCAACAGGGAGTAATGACGCCCCTCGTTAAAAGGCCAGATTTAGGGAGAATTGTCATGAATCTTTTTTTTTTTTTAATTTTTTTTTAATGTTTATTTATTTCTGAGACAGAGCATGAGTGGGGAAGGGGCAGAGAGAGAGGGAGACACAGAATCCGAAGCAGGCTCCAGGCTCTGAGCTGTCAGCATAAAGCCTGACGTGGGGCTCGAACCCACAAACCATGAGATCGTGGCCTGAGCCGAAGTCAGTCGCTCAACCGACTGAGCCACCCAGGTGCCCCTGTCATGAATCTTAATGGTAGGAAAGCATATTGGTTTGTGTGGCTGCCATAAACGGATGGCTTAAACAATGGATACTTTATTGTCTCGTAGTTCTGGAAGTCAGAAGTTGAAAATCGAGGCATCGGCAGGGTTGGGTCTTCTGAGAGCTGTGAGGGAAGGATCTATTCCAGGCCCTGTCCTTGGCTGGTAGAGGGTTATCTTCTCCCATCTATGTGTGACTCTGCACATGTCCACATCTCCCCTCTTCATAAGGACACCACTCATATTCGATTAGAGTCTAACTTAACGGCCTCATTTTAAATTGTTACCTCTGAAAAAATCCTGTCTCCAAAAAAGGTCACATTCTGAGGTGCTGGGGGTTAGGATTCCAACATACCTTTTTACGAGGGCCACAATTTCAACTAATAACAGGAGGGATGGTAGGAAATTGGCAAGAGTGCCACAATAGTAGAGAAGTTAACATCTGGAGAGTTGGTGGGCACTGTCCTCCTGGAACACATCATGATCAGGAGGCACATCTATTACGTTTGAATAAGATGGATAAGAGAGAATTAAAAAAATGAAGGATCAGTAGAGAAATGGGGACTTTTTAGGGGGCATTATTTGTGCTCCAAGAGTCCTCTTTCCAGATGGGCAATAAAGATTGGACACTGGTGACAGAGGGATCTTCAAGTGACAGTTGACTAGAGCGCCTACCGAGCTGTGGGATGCCCTGTCTGGGAGGAGCCACGGATAGGCTGGCCAGATTTTAGCACCTTAGCGGGTAATTCTCTGCTATGAGTCCTGACTTTCTTTACTTATGAAATGAAAGCTATTTTTTTCCTTCCCGCTTCTCCACAGGGATTTTACGGTTCACAGAATAATAAATATGATGAATTCTGAGCTCTGTGGAGGAACTACCTTGAGTTAGTTCAAAGTGTCTATAGTGACCAAAGTTTTGGGGCACGTTCAAGAAACAGCATATCGAATTGATCCCTTATACTTGCAAAATAGTATGTGGAAGAAAAGTCAGGGAAAGGAATATACACTTTGCTTGACTTAGGTATTAGAGGCTTAGGTATAGAAATCTCAGACCTTCACGTTCTTGCAAAGTATAATCTGTACCTGTGTGTCCTTACTGTGAAAGGCCAATGGGAAACTTCATACATCATGATAATATGCGGATTCCTGCTGAAATTCACACAGAAATGTTTTCATTCTTATGTTGTTGCTCTTTCATTATTGATCTTGATCTCCGTCAGTATTGATGCAATAGTTTCCTTGGCAAAGAAGTTGGCATCAGGGTTTTGTGTTCAGTTAAACAGCTGTAGCCTGAACAAAATTATACTAGCCTGTGAGGTTAAGAAGCACCAGGCTATTGAGGGTAATAGATAAATCATAGAATATAAAAAAATAATAGCACTGGTTCTGAACTTTGGGCCCAAAGGGTCTGGGAAATGAGTGATTCACATTTTATTCATCAGAGGCAATAAATGATGAGAAAGAGTACAAAATGGGAATTTCAGGTAATCCCATAAGTCATTCCAAGATATGTGAGATTTTCACTTTTAATGAATTTTAAAAATTACAAAAATAATAAGATCACATTACAGAATACTTGGAAAAAACAAAAAGGAGCCATTTCTAATTTTTTGTCTACGTAGTTTTTTACATAGTTGAACTCATAAAGTATATACTCCCTTCTAACTTCCTTCTCGGCTTTCCTTTGGAATCTTCTTTGTTAGTATTTTTCAACAGGTACATATTGCCCATATAATAATTTATTACTTCTCTAATAATAGCCTTTAAGCTAATTCCTAATGTACTATATAATTTTGATACGAATATCTTGTTATATGAATTAGCGTCGTACATAAGGTGTTTTTTGGGGCAAGAGTTCTAGATGTGATCTTTCTGGGTCCCAGGGTTGTAAAGCCTTCTATGACAGCATTTTACTCTTAGGCGAGTAACACAGTCTCCATTTCACCAGAGCTGTGAAGTTCCTGAGTCTAGGCCTCAAGTGACCTTGCAGCCTCGACCCTCCCCCTCATGTAACGCTACCCAAACCACCATCCTGGGAGGAAAGACCGTGTAGAGAGAGACCAGCCAACCTTCAGAACCACACAGCCAACCCTCAGGATTTATTTACTTAAAATGGCCAGATAAATTTTGTGCTTGGATTACAGCAATTCCAGATTTAATATCTAAACATAATGACCTTATCTCAGAAAAGTTTGAGTTATCATACCTTCAAGGATATTACAGAAATGCCCGGGCATCTTTCTCATTAAGTAAACCATACACAATTTGTGTAGAGAAGGATGTAGAGGCCTCGTCGGCACTGGAAGCCTGCAGTTGCTTTGGCTGTGTAGACCTACTACTACCCTGAAAGCTGGCTGGAAGAAAAATGGGGCTTCGCTCAGCGTTTATAAATAACTTCACTGAAGGGACATGAAAACGAAATAAATAATAGCAAAATGAGACCTCAGTAGTAAATGAATTTGAGATTATTCTGGAGAGGACCTCCCGCAGGATGGAGACACCGTGGGCCCCCGAATCAGACAGACTGTCCACGGAATTCCAGTTTTTCTATTCAGCCCGTGACTCTGGGAAAGTTTTGACCTTTTTTGGCTCAGTTATTGTATAGAATGATGGTTAATAATGTCTTATTATTATTATTAATTATTATTATTATTATTAATGTCTCTATATAAGGTATATAACAAAGTACCCAGCCCACAGTGAGTGCCCAATAAGTAGCCATTTCTTCTCTCCTTTATTCATGGCACACATTGATAATGTAAAGAATATCTCAGAAGGAATACTTAAAATATATGAAGTCAAAATGCTTTTAGGGGCGCTTGGGTGGCTCAGTCGGTTAAGTGGCTGACTTCGGCTCAGGTCATGATCTCACGGTCCGTGAGTTTGAGCCCCGTGTTGGGCTCTGTGCTGACAGCTTGGAGCCTTGAGACTGCTTTGGATTCTGTGTCTCCCTCTCTCTCTGCCCCACCCCTGCTTGTGCTCTGTCTCTCTTTCAAAAATAAACATTAAAAAATAAATTAAAAAAAATGCTTTTAAAAGACTCTCATTATTTATTTATTTGAGAGAGAGAGTGCCCAGGCGCGAGCAGGGGAGGGGCAGGGGGAGAGAGAATCTTAAGCAGGCTCCATGCCCAACCCAAAGCTCCATCCCACGTCCATGAGATTGTGACCTGAGCCAAAATCAAGAGTCGGATACTTAACCGACTGAGCCACCCAGGCGCCCCTAAAAGGCTCTAGTTTTAGTTCAAGGGATTACATACATAGGATTTTTATAACTTTCTGTGAGGTTCTATTCACTTAGAAATAGGTTAAAAAGAAAAAAGGCAGCGCTGTATAAATGAGTCAGGTGTGGAGGGTTCAGTTAGTTGGTTTCTTCCACTTAAGCCACATATTTTCTGTCTTTCAGTTTTCTCACCTAAAATGCAATAGTGAAATTCCTTAAGCTACCAGAATACTTGTTCCATGGATGAGCAGCTGTGGCTCCCCTTTCAGGGAAAACATAACAGGTTGAATAGTGGGTTTGGGGTTTTGTGTTTTTTCTTCCAAGTAACTTAATCAAGAGGAAAGGATTAAAGGTTAAAATGTTAGTACTGGTAGACGTTTCCTGTCAAATAAATGTATTCTTGGTTCTGATATATGCAAGTGATAAAAACCAATCTCTGACTCATACAGTTCGTTATCCAACTAAATTTTTAATGAACGCTCATTATGTTCAAGGTGTATGTAAAAAAGAAAAGAAAACAAAACAAAACAGTAGATCTTTATAGCTGCATAGACCTGTGTTCAAATTTTCATTGGCCTCACACCTTACAGGTTGAGAAACCGGTGAGACTCACAGTGAAGATTTCTGACCTTCAGTGAATCCTCACAGAGATTCTGTGTGGAAAAATATTAAGGAAAAGAATGAGAAAATAAACTGAGTTACGCATTGCCTCACAATGAATAACCCCCAAATTTAGTGGCTTAAAATAGCATCGGATGATAATGTCACGTAATTCTGAGGGTCGGCTCGTCTCGCCACGTGGTCTTTCTTCCCAGGATGGTGGGCTAGGGTAAGGTTCCCAGGGGCTGAAGACCGAAGCTTTCAGGGCTGCTTGGGGCCTAGACTCAGGAATTTAAACCCTGTCACTGTGGCCGTATTTTATTGGCCACAAGTTTAGTTCGGATTGAGGGCTGTGGAGAAGAAATGGAGCCACTGCATGGGGCGGGGTAGGGGTGGGGGCTGTCGCAGAGTCACATCGCAAAGAGGTGTGTGCTGGGATGGAAGGAGTTTGCGGCCATCCACCAGATTCAGCTGGCCCGGCAATTTGTTACAGGTGCTCAACCAGTTTTAAGACCCTTCTTATCCTCCCTCCAGTAATCATTCAGAGTTGAATGTGAAGGTACAGTTCTGGTGGAGCTTAGGTTTTGGTGTCATCATCTATAATGCACACTTTATTTTTTATTTTTTTTAAAGACTCTTTTTTTTAAATTTTTTAAAAAAAATGTTTTTTAAATGTACAGTTCTGGTGGAGCTTAGGTTTTGGTGTCATCATCTATAATGCACACTTTATTTTTTATTTTTTTTAAAGACTCTTTTTTTTAAATGTTTCATTTATTTTTGAGACAGAGAGAGAGAGAGAGAGCGAGAGCATGAGCAGGGGAGAGGCAGAGAGAGAAGCAGACACGGAATCCGAGGCAGGCTCCAGGTTCTGAGCTGTCAGCACAGAGTCTGACCAGGGCCTCTAACTCACAAACTGCGAGATCATGACCTGAGCCGAAGTTGGACGTTTAACCAACTGAGCCACCCAGGTGCCCCGGTAATACACACTTTAAAAGAGCACCCACAGCTGCTTGAAGCTACCAAAGTGGGCTGGTGCAACAACGTTGTGTGATAGGATGTCCAGTTAAATTTGAACTTCGGATAAGCAATGAATAATTTTTTAATGTAAGTTTGCCTTCCCTTGTTAACAGTTTGGCTATATTCTTCTAGAACTTTCCTGTGCATATTCCAGTCTACACATAGAAATCTTAAAAAGTGGAATGATACTTACTTTGACTAGTTGCTGTTTTCCCTTTCTATTATCTGTGCATTTAGATCTAACTCATTCTTTTGAAAGCTGCATGGTGTTTCACGGCATGGACTCACCACAGTTTATTTCAATGTTCACGACGGCCGTGTGAGTTGTTAGCAATCTTTATTCATTATAGAAAGTGCTACTACATATATCCTTATATACACATCTTTGAGTATTTCCGAAATATGGAGCCCTAAGATGGGCACTGTGATGGAAAAGGACACGCCTTCAATCAGAATGCTAAAATGCCTTCAAAAAGGGTATCATTTTGGGGCGCCTGTGTGGCTCAGTCGGTTAAGCATCCGACTTTGGTCATGATCTTATAGCTCGTGGGTCCAAGCCCCACATTGGGCGCTGTGCTGACAGCTCAGAGCCTGGAGCCTGCTTAGGATTCCGTGTCTCTGTCTCTCTCTCTGCGCCTCCCCTGATCATGCTCTGTCTCCATCTCTCTCAAAAATAGGTGAACATTTTAAAAAAAATTTTTTAAAAAGGGTATTGTTTTAAACTTTCACAAAAAGTATGTTAGAGTTCCTGTTTCACCTTGCCAGCCATTAATAATTTAATTTTTGGTTATGTAATAGGAGAAATAATCCATTTTCATAGCAAATAGAGAAATAAATTGGGAGCAGATTCCCTTTAGAAGCACTGAATAAGAGAGAAAGTTATTCAGTAAGCAGAAGAAAATAGATTGCTTCCTTTCAAAAGGAAATTTGGGGCACCTGGGTGGCTCAGTCAGTTGAGCATCCGACTGTCAGTTTCGGCTTAGGTCATGAACTAACGGTCGTGAGGTTGAGCCCCGTGTTGGACTCTGTGCTGACAGTGTGGAGCCTGCTTGGGATTCTCTTTCTCCCTTTCTCTCTCTGCTCCTCCCCCATGCGCATGCTCTATCGAAATAAGCAAATAAACGCTTTAAAAATAGGAAATTTGATCTGTAGCCGTTTGGGAAAATAAATGCGTGAAATTCAAACTCAAACCCTTGGTTTTGAATAGGAACGTCTAAAAACAGAGATAGTTACACAGGAATGGACTAGGGGAGCTGAATTTCATCCTTCATTACTGGCCATACACCTTCATCTGACTTCTTCAATTCATAACCCATTCCTTTAAACTTTCCCCACTTGTGGAACACCACACAGTAGGCTTATCATAGTTTCCACTACCCCCTTCAGAATACCATGGCATTTGTTTTGTTTCCTTTATGCTTCAGAAAGGAAAGTGGTGACCACAAACTAGAGGTGATCATATGCCCTGATGCATTGGGCAAGAGGTTTCCCATGGTGCTGTCTCTTCTTGGTGTAAAGGCACAGAGCTTTTGTTTTTCCCCCCCACATTTTCTCCCCGTTGGCTGTCCAGAGAGGCTGGGAAGTATTACTGTGCAAAAACCCCAACAACCCTCACTCCTGTCCAAATAAAGGAAACCCAACCAAAACAATTCCAAGCTTGAAGCAATTCTCTCCAAGAGAAGAACGCGTATCTTAGAAGCTACCCCTTAGCGGCTTCCAATTACCGGGACTCATTAAGATCTTCACACATTAAAAAAAAAAAAAAAATGTCGTCATACCCATTTTTCTCTGCTGAAAAATCAGCTGTTCCTTTCCATTCTGAAATCTCATATTGACTTTAAAACCATGTTGGGTCAGGAATCAAACATTTACAAGGTCTAGGATAAAAAAGGGAGGTCTGACAAAGCCGAAGACATAGGAGTTAAGAATGGGCAAAAGAAGAAAAGTCTAAGGGAGGGCAACAAATGAGAAAATACAACGCTGTTTCTGTTGACGAGGGTTACCAATGGTGCCCCAGGTACTGTTTCATTTTTTATTGTTCCTCCTCCTACAAACTCAAACTCCTTGCAGACTGGACAATGTCTTATTCATCTTTGTTTTTCCAACACCCAGCAGGATACCTGACAAACAGTCTGTGTTCAGGAAATATTTTTTGGCCTGAATCACAAGCCACACTAGACTACTGATGAACATTCTAAAGTTTAAATTTCATAGCTAGTCTCTGGGCATAGGTATATTTATGGCCAGAAGACTTCTATAGATAAGCCTTTAAGTTGATCAAGGTGCTTGTAAAAGATGCAGATTCCCCGGCCCCACCCCAGAGATTCCAATACAAGTGGTCTGGGAGGGGTGGGTGGGGCTCTGGGAATCTGCAGTTTTCACTGATGGCTCAGGTGTTTCAGATCCAGCTTGGGAACCGAAGGCAGCTTGTAAACTAGCCCATCAGATGCCATACGCCCCGGAATTGCCCTGGTATATCCTGGTATGGCTGTGGTATTTTAGACTTTGTGCCTTGTAGCTTGATCTGAAACGAACATATAACCATACCAACACGTAAATGTACCAAAGATTAAACAAGAAGATAGTGATCACAGTGCACCAAGATTCCGAAGAACCTTGGATCTCAAATGTCCAGTCTTCTTGGCAGGTCTGCAGATTTCTGAGAGCTCCAGTCCCTAGTGCTGCAGATTTCTGAGAGCTCCAGTCCCTAGAGACCTAACAGGGGACATACATGGAGGAACACCAATCAAGACATGCTTAACTGCCTTAGGTGGGAGCTTCTGAACCTGTTAACTGCTTACAGATCATTAACAGTTTGAAGGAGATGGGTCAAGGAGAGGAAAGATTGAATGTGTTAATAGGAAAACAAAATGTTACTACACATATGAGAGGTTCAAGTTTTCTAATAAAGAAATGTTTGTTAAAACCACACTGAGAAATGGGGGGGGGGGGGAACCCATGTCTGCAAATGTGAGCTCCCTGGGCAGAAATTCAGAATGGACTAAAATGGTAGGCGCCCCTAATCTGAAGTCAATAATCAGGGATGAATAGCTAGCATTGTTAATTACAACACTTGTAATTAATTACAAGTGAGAATGACTTCTGCCAGCATACTGGGATCCACTCATAGTCACAGAGCCAGCCTTAATCAAGACTCCTAGCTCGGAGAATGCACTGAAAATACACCGAAACCGGGAAAGCATTTGTATTGGCCCTTTGTGGATTTCTTTTGTTCAGTACAACCTCTGAGGAAGGTGGGTTTATTTGCTGTCATTCCCACGGCATAGATAAGTAGACTCAGGTGCCAAGGGGTCCCTTGGCATACCCACTAACTCCTCCATAGTAAAAGTGCTATAAGGGTAAATGTCTCGTGTCCTCCCCCCACCACAGTGACTCCACAAGAACAATGCAATACCACAAATCTGTCTGTTGCTGAACATTCCATTTGACCCTCACCATACTCTTTTCATTTAGGTAAGGTCGACACATCTTTTCTACACAGGCGGTAACTGAGGGGAAAAAGTATCATGACAAATCTACAGGGCTGTAAAAGGCAGCGAGTGGAGGTGGAGCCCAGATCTGACTCCACAAGTCAGAAGCTCAGATAAGGCTTTGCTAGCGGGGCCTGCAAGTCAAGGATGAAGGCCCGACGGGCTGTGGAGCGCTCACAGGTAGGCAGGGCAGCCCAGGCTTGGTGGGGCAAAAGAGCCTTAGGCCACTCACCTGATCTGCACCCAGGGCCCTGGGCGGCTGTGGGTGGGGCCAGTCGCAAAAGTATCTAACTCGGATCTAGAATAGCTAGGACTTACGAAATACCTGCTCTCCCTAGCCCTCGGGTCTCCACCAGAAGCTGATTATCATCTCTGAGGTTTTGGCCAATGCAGGGCACCCACTAAAGGGCTGGTCCCGCAGTCGCCGGTCCAGAAGCTGGGATGGGGCCAGCGCAGAGGTGGTGTCAGAGCGGAAACCTAACGGGGCACGGGGTTCAGCTTAGGGCGGTAGGGACGCGTTCTCTGGTTCCGCTCGGGGCCGGTGGCAGAGGAGACCGGACGTGGCGTGAGCCGGACGCAGGGAGGAGAGAAGGCGCAGCTCGGAGCGGCCGGGGGGCACGTCTGGCCGGCGGCGATCCGGCCCAGCCGGGCGCCGCGGTTCCCGGAGCCCGCGGAAGAAGTGCCCAGGTGCTGTGTGCGCCCCTGCGCGGCCCCGCGCGGGAGTCCGGGAGCGATGAGAGTGCAGGTCAAGGTAAACTCGGGTCCCTGACCTCGCGCCGCCGGGATCGCGGTCTGGGGCCTTGCGGACCGGCTCCTCTCCACTCCTGGCCAGCAGCGGGGCTGGAATTCTGGGTGCTTGGAGAGGGAGGGCGCCCGCAGCCGCTGGGGACCCTTGGGAAAGAAGTGCGCTTGGGGACCTAGGGAGAGGAGTGGAGACCTTGGTCTCGTCAGGCAGCCAGACCTCAAGGTGGCTATCACTTACCTTCTTTGTCCGGACTGGCGCACACTGTGTAGACATACACATAACGTCTGCTGGGCGCATCGTGTTTCATTCTTTTCGGTACAGACTGGTTGTTAGGAGCACTCTCTTTGGAGCCAGATCACCTGAATTAGCGTATCAGCTCCGCCACTAAC
This sequence comes from Panthera tigris, assembly GCF_018350195.1. Classification (NCBI taxonomy): domain Eukaryota; kingdom Metazoa; phylum Chordata; class Mammalia; order Carnivora; family Felidae; genus Panthera; species Panthera tigris. The sequence continues at coordinate 16,721,756 of NC_056672.1, read as the reverse complement.
TAGGATCCTAAGCAAGTTACTCAATCTGTGTGCTTCTGCCTCCTCATCTGGAAAATGAGATAATAATGTTTATAATTTGAAGATTCAATGAGCTGCTTCATATGCCATGCACTTAGAAAATAACGCCCAACGCACTTGGCCGGTTGCAAAACTTTGCAATTGTTAATCACCTCATCTTGGCAGTAACCCTGTGAGGTTTATCGTCACCCCTCCCCCCACCCCACCCTAACTCACTGGTTTACAGGTGAGAAAAATGAAGGAGGAAAACAGCTTTAAACCCAGGGTGGTGCTTTACAACACTAAGAATATAAGTATTCTATCTACGCAAAAGATTTTGATCATTTGCTCTAGGGCGAAGGTGGGGTCACCCCTCACTGCCAGAGTGGAAACCAAGTTCTTTAATTTCTTTCTCCTGGTATACAAATGTTGATGTTCATTTTTCATCTGCTTTGGATTCTTCCACGACTGACAAAGTGTTAAGTGTTCTGATGAGACTGACATCTGAGTGTGTAAGAATCTGGCCATTTCTTACCCCCTCCCCTCCCCCCCCCCCCCCCCCAGTTTCCCCCTCCCCAGCCTTCCAGGGATTGGAAATCATTTGAGATGGGACTCAGCATCAGCCTCATTTTGGGGGCCAAAATTACAGACTAGTAGTCTAGTATTAAACTTGCCTCGATAGACAAGGGTATGAATAGGACTTTGAACCGATTGTACCCTGGAGAAGAGGGAAAAGCCCCATACAGCACACTGGTGATTTGGAACAAATTTTGGTCATATCTTGGCTATTTACAATTTTCTATCTTGGCTCATGCTTTTGGCAGGACATCCATGCCCGAACTGTCAAGGTTTGGTAAATATTGGACCTGAAGTATGTCTTGCCTCCTTTTGTTTCTCAATAGATTTTTGGTCATGGGTAAATCCGGACGGGCTGAGGAGCCCAAACACTCTTAGAGGGACTTTGGTTACACTTCTGTAGAACCGTCCAGTGTTGGAACTCAAAGCATCCATCCTACCTGTAACTCAGTTATTCCTTTGTGTCCCATTAGAAACCACCATGGCAACTATTTCCTATTAAAAAAAAATTGGGGCACCTGGGTGACTCAGTCACTTAAGCATCCGACTGACTGTTGATTTCAGCTTAGGTCATGATCTCATAGGTTGTGAGATCAAGTCCCACATCGGGCTCCCTGCTGGGCATAGAGCCTGCTTAAGATTCTTAAGATTCTCTCTGTCTCTCCCTCCCTCTCTCTCTCTCTCTCTCTCCCTCCCTCCCTCTCTCCCTCTCTCCCTCCCTCCCTCTCTCTCTCCCTCCCTCTCTCTCTCCCTCTGCCCGCACCCCCCTCCCCACTGCCACTCTCTCTCTTTCTCTCTATCTCTATCTCAAAAAAAAATCATTGTGAAGTAAGATATTCCAGTGTGGGTCCCAGTTGTGTTTTTTTTTTTCTTTTTTACCTCTTAATTTTATTGAAGTTGTGTATACACATAGTTCAGAGTCAAATAATTCCATAAGGTTTGTTATTAAAAATAGCAGCCCCCCCCATCATTTCCTGCTTTTCAGAAAGAGCATTTCATGTCCATCGCTTTTAGCTTGTTAGTACTTACTCATGCCCTAAATAATACCTACGTTGCTCTTTCTTGATTTTTCGGGTGTAGTCATCATGCATTATCTTTCCAGGTGGAGTATGAGAATTTAAATTTCTTTTGCATTCCTGCAACTACCATTCACATGCATCCTTCCTGTTCTTTCCACCATAATTTTTAGTTAGGTCAGTATTTAGTACAGCCAATGGTATTATGCCTTCTTACACACTGTTAAAAGCTGAATTATGTACTATATGATCACTCCTCCTTTCTGACTTTTGTTTCCCCCCAGAGTTGTCTTTCTGTGTTTCCACAATTTTCTATGGTGTTTTCAATAATCTAACCGACAAGTTCTTTGCCAGTTACTTAAATCTTCTCTTAAGATGATCCCATTTTAGCCCCTATTTCAACCAATTTTATCTCAAGTACAGCTGTCTGACCCGATTTGCCAGCCCAGACTGGTTGCTCATGATGTTGGATGCACAGCTGTTACTTTGGGGTCTGCCTTCAGCAGCATGAAGGAGGAAAACAGCTTTCAACCCAGGGCGGTGCTTTACAACACTAAGAATTTGCCTCTGTCATGATGGGTCTTGTTTCTTCTATCCCATGTCTTCTTGATTTTTTCTACCATTTTGTTGGAGCACTTATTCCAGTAGCTCTCTGAGAAAGGGTACACATAAAGTGAACTCAACTGATGTATTTTTAAAAAAAAAACTTTTTTTAATGTTTACTTATTTTTGAGGGTGACAGAGACAGAATGTGAGTGGGTTGGGGCAGAGAGAGAGGGAGGCACAGAATCCGAAGCAGGCTCCAGGCTCAGCTCCAAGCTGTCGGCACAGAGCCTGACGTGGGGCTTGAACTCATGAGCCGTAAGATCATGACCTCAGCTGAAGTTCGATGCTCAACCAACTGAGCCACCCAGGCGGCCCCTGAACTGATGTATTTTTAATGACAAATTATCCTTTCAGATTTTTTGCCCTCAAAAAAAATTCCACTAACAATGCAAAAATAATTTCTTGTGGTAAATAATTTAAACAGTACCAATAGAAATTCAAACAGGGAGCCTGGGTGGCTCAGTCGGTTAAGTGTCCGACTTCGGCTCAAGTCATGATCTCGCGGTTCATGAATTCAAGCCCCGCATCGGGCTCTGTGCTGACAGCTCAGGGCCTGGAGCCTGCTTCGGATTCTGTGTGTCCCTCTCTCTCTGCCCTTTCCCTGCTCACGCTCTTTCTCTCTCTCAAAAGTAAAAAAATGTTAAAAAAGAAGAAATTCAAACAGAAGTTTCTTTTTCTATCCTTCAACCTCATCTCTCTAATCAGAGGCATTCCAACTGTTGGATTTGGAGCATTGAGTCATTTTTCTGGATTCATTCAGTCAATAGATATTTATAAATTTATGAGTGCCAACCATGTGCTAAGACCCGTTCCAGAACCTGGAAATATACAGTGAACAAAACTTATTTTTGAGCTGGAGAGGAATGGTGCGATGTTTCTTGATGCTGGAATTTAGCTCCACTGCCACTTGGGTTAGCTTGTTGTTCTTTTTCTGGAATACGAACATGGCATAGTCAATCAAGGCTGTGTCTGTCTCTGCCTGTCTCTCTTGTGCATACAAAATCATGATAGTTATAAATTGAACTTCATAACCTGTGTGTCACCAGAGCAACATCATCATACTCCTGAGATATAGAGATAGATTTTCTGCATCGATAAACAGAATGTGGTGTGTTTACACACACACACACACACACACACACACACACACACACACACACACTGGAATATTTAGCCTTAAAAAGGAAAAAAAAATCTGACACCTGCTAAAACATGGATGAACCTTGAAGATGTTATGCTAATTAAAATAGGCAGTCATAAGAAGACAAAGACAAATTATAAATTATATGATTCCACTTATATAATGTATATAAACTAGTCCAGTTCAAAGAAAGGAAAAGTGGACTGGAGGTTGTTAGAGGCTGGGGGAAGAGGGAAATGAGTTATTTAACGGGTGTAAAGGTTCAGTTTTACAGGATGAAAAGTTCTGGAGATTGGTTGCACAAATATGTGACTATATTTAATAATACTAAACCACACACTTAAAAATAGTTAAGATGGCAAATTCCACATGATACGTATTTTACCACAATTAAACAAAAAAAATAGATTTTCACATAAACCCCATAATGGAGTTCATCCTATCACTTGATTAGGGTGACTGAACCTAGTTGTAGTTGGGTTCAGCTGCTGCCTGGGATCCCCGGCTTTCTAGGGCATGCGAGGGGGTGGCCATGGATTGCCCTGGGGACTTTCTTTTGATGCGCTTAGCACTAGAATGTTTGGCAGGTCGCCTTGATGGGGTGGCCTAATGCTGCTTTCCTTTTCTTTCCATGGTGATTCCATATCTCTGAGGAAGAGGTTGTCAGTTATTTATAGTACAGATAAACTCTCGAGACTATCTCAGAGTGCCGTGACCAGTTACGCAATAGGGAGCAGTGACAAGTGGTAGTTTTGATTGGCTTGGAGGTTGCGTTCTTTTTCTGAGTTTGTAAGCATGTGCCTCTTGAGGGCCTCCTGATGCATTTTGATTGGAAACGAAGAAGTTTCCTTGGTAGCACAGGCAGGTGCCTTTCCTGCATTTTTCCTGCCAGCGTTTGCTTTGCAGCCCTCTGTGGAGTGATTCTGTGCTATGCTGGCTCTGGTTCTTGAAACACTAGGAATGGGTAAAGGTCAGGTATTCCAGAACCGCAACGGTGCCATACATGTTGACTAGAGAGATCAGCCTGGCGGATTTGATCATGCTCTATTCTCCTTTTCTCTAAACTACGTATGGCCATCATACAGAAGTTTCTTCCAGGCAAACTCCAAGCCTACTGGAATGAATGAGTATGGGCAACCAAGGTTCTCTCCTCACTTTGCAGATTGTGGATTCAAAGCTTCTTACAATGGTCATTTTTGATGTGAGCAGACCATTTGGTCCAGGGTCTGTCCGTCAGAAACTTGGCCTTTCCGTAACAGGTGTGTGCGGTGACCTTGGAGAATATATACTTTCTTGGGATTTTATTTCTCTGCAAGATTAGCATACTTTTTATCTTCCCTAGTATTGGAGTGTGTTGGGATATAGGCCAGGAGGGGCCCCTCAAATTGCCCACACCAACTAAAGATACTTAAAGCCAGGCAAAACTTTCCTTGTGATTAGATCACAGAGCCTGATAACGCCATTTTGGAATGTCTGGCATGTTCTTGATCACTGATTTTCCTTAGTTGTAATCAAAAAAGGAACATAATGCCGTAATTAAGTCTCTAGAAGTATCAGCAGGAAGGTGAGAAGAGTAATAAAAGGAATAGTTGGAAAGGTAGTTTTACTGCTGGCTGCATGCCCTTGTGCCTTAGGCAAGCTTACCTCAGTTTCCTTACCTATAAAGCAAATAGCTACCCTTCACTGGCCACCTCCTTCTAAGAGCTATGAATGTGCTTTGAGGCAGAAATTCCTCTGAAAATGCAATGAAAGCAATAGATCAGGAGCTCAAAAACTCAAACTCAAAACCAGGCCTACTGGGGACTCAGGTTTACTGAGCCCTGACTAAAAATGGCTGCCCACCGTTGGCCCCACCTGTCACCAAACTGCAATGCAAGCTTAGTATTGCCAGATTCTGCTTTGCTCCCCGCCCCCCTCCTTGTTATATAAGAACAGATGTACAGATTCTTCTTTTTTTTTTTATATTTATTTTGAGAGAAAGAGAGCCCACGTGCACGCACATGTGCTTGAGTGGGGAAAGGGCAGAGAGAGAGGGAGAGAGAATCCCAAGCAGCCTCCACGCTGTCAGTGCAGAGCCCAACTTGGAGCTGATTCCACCTATGAGAGATCCTGACGGCAAGATCATGACCCCAGCCCAAATCGAGTTGGACGTCCAACTGACCGAGCCACCCAGGTGCCCCAGATTCTTTCTTGAATGTAAAACCTCTTGATTTCTACATTTTGGTCGTTGCTTGTGAAGATTTTTGAAGAAATTTTATTGGTTGAATGACACATATTTGTGGTTTGCTTTCTGCCTGTGGGCTGTTATTTATATGAACACAGTAGTCCCTTCTTAATCTTTGGTTCTGTTTTCTACGGTTTCGTTCAACCACAGTCTGGAGGCAGATGATCCTCCTTCAACAGTTCCTCACAAGGTCATGTAGCGTCACACTACGTCACTGGCCTGTCATTCACCTCCCTTCATCTCTTCACACAGGCATTTTATTATCTCACGTCATCGTCATAAGGATGAGCACAATACAAGGTGTTCGGAGGCAGAGAGAGATCCCATTTACATAATTTATTGTAATTGTTTATTATTATTGTTGTGCCTAATTTATAAATTAAACTTTATCATAGGTATGTGTGTGTAGGAAAAAAATGTAGCATACCTAGTACTCAATACTATCCACTCTTTCATGCGTCCAGGATCCTCCAGGGATAAAGAGGGACCATTGTACTTTCCTGTGATGGGTCAGTCTTTCTGCCTGTGCTGCTCCCCACTGAGAAACTTTTGAGTAATTCACATATTACTTTATTTATTTAATTTATGTATTTATAAGTAGTCTCTACGCCCAATGTGGGGCTCGAACTCACAACCCTGAGATCAGGAGTTGCACGCTCTGCCAACCGAGCCAGGCAGGCACCCCCAATTCACCTATTCAAAGTATACAATTTAACGGCTTTTAGTATATTCACAGAACTGTACATCTGATCACCACAGTCAATTTTAGAACATATTTATCATCCCTAAAAGAAACCCCACACCCCTTAGCTGTTAACCCCCAGTCCCTCTATCCCCACCAGCCCTAGACCACCACTGATCTACTTTCTGCCACTATAGATCTGCCTGTTCTGGGCATTTTATATAATGTAGGAATATAATGCAGGAATACAGTATGTATTCCTTTTTGTCCGGTTTCTTTCCTTTATTGTAAGGTTTTCAAAGTTCATCCATGTAGCATGTATCACTACTTCATTTTCTTTTTTTTTTCTGTATTGCTGAATAATATTCCATTGTATGGATATAGCACATTTGTCCATTCAACAGTTGGTAGACAGTTGGGTTGCTTTTGATTTTTGGCCATTATGAACAATGGTGCGGTGAACATTCGTATACAGGTTTTCGTGTGGACATGTATTTTCATTTCTTTTGGGTGGACATCTAGAAGTGGACTTGGTGATTCTACGTTTAGCCTTTTGAGGAAGTGCCAGACTGGCTTCCAAAGAGACCATGCCATCTTACATTCTCCCCAGCAATGCATATGATAGTTTCAACTCGCCAACGCTTTGTTTGTCTTCTTGATCATAGTCGTCCTAGTGGGTGTGAAGAGGTATCTGTCGTGGTTTAGAGTTGCGTTTCCCTAATGACTAATGATGCTGAGGCTTTTCATGTGTTTATTGGCCATTTGTATGTCTTCTTTGGAGAACTGTCAGTTCAGATCCTTTGTATGGCACTTATTTTTGATCCAGCTCTTGAGATTTTCTCCTGGGAAATGCGCATATTCACATCCACACAAAAGGTGGTACAGGTGGACCCCCCTTATCTGCAGGAGATATGTTCCAAGACCCCCCAGTGAACACCTGAAACTTTGGATAGTATCAAATCCTATACATAGTGTTTTTTTCCTACATGTACGTACCTGTGATAAAGTTTTACTTATAAACTAGGTCTAGTAAGAGATGACTCTCAACAGCTAATAATAAACAATTGTAACAATATACTCTAATAAAAGTTATGCGAATGTGATCTCTCTCCAAATATCTTATTGTACTGTACTCAGCCTTCTTGTGATGATATGAGATGAAGGGAAATGAATGATACAGGCCTCGTGACATTGTGTTGGGCTCCTATTGACCTTCTGATGATTTGTTAGACTGCGATTGACTGCAGGTAACTGAAACCATGGACAAAGAAGGACTGCTGTGCACAGTTTCTAGGGGTTCATGACCCTCTTGATATTTCTCTACGGATCTGACGGTACCCATAGAAAACATGCTATATAGCAGGGGTTTTTCTGGGCATTTCATATGCATGCTCTTATTCATATTATCTACTAGGGACCTTGTGGGATTCATGTGAGGATCAGATGTTCAGGCAAGTGATTTGTGAACCATAAATCACTATCCAACTTCAGGGGTTGCCGTAGGTCTATGAACTCCGTAGGTAAGTGATAGTGAGGTGGATGGAGTTGTTAAGGCCATGAGCTAGAGTCAGACTGCCCATGTTTGGATCCTAGTGTCACTTTTATGAGCCATTGTGTTTTGGGGCAATCATTCAGTGTCTCCGACTCAGTGTTTTCATTTGTAAAGTGGAAATAACAACTGACCTACTTCCCACATCTTGGGAAGTTAACATAAAGTGCTTCCTATTGTGCAGGTGGGCACATAGAAAGTGCTGAATAAATTATTCAGCTGATGCTGTGGACTGGGTGTTTGTGTCTCCCCAAATTGGTATGTTAGTGTCCTAACCTCCTCCTATGTGATAGTATTTGGAGGTGGAGCCTTCTGGAGGTAATTAGAACTTCAGGGTGGAGCCTTCATGACTGGGATTGGTACCCTTATAAGAAGACACATAAAAGAGATGATCTCTGTCTGCCATGTGAGAATACAGTGAGAAGGTGACCACTGTCAACCAGGAAGATGGCTCTCATCCAGAACTCGGCCATGTGGGCACCCTGATCTTGGACTTCCATTCTCTAGAACTGTGAAAAATCAACATTTGTTGTATAAACCACCCAGTGTATGGTGTTCTGTTTATGGTAGCCCAAATCGACTAAGATACCTGCTTTTTAAATATTATCTCACAAAAGGAACCAGGCATATTATCTTATAGTGGAGCAGGTTGGTCTTGGAATATGGAAATATCTTTCTTCCTTCTGGGGAAAATAGATGTCCTCCATTGATATTTTAAAGAATCAAGAGGTTTTATAAATTAAATCTTATAATCTTGGGAAAGAGAATTTTACTCCCAGAAGAATTTTAAGTCCTTCGGATACTTTATAGATCCTTGGCCTGGATCAGTTACTCCTCTCCAAATTGTGTCCCCACTGTCAGCATCTGCTATAAAGTGATTTTATTTTATTTTATTTTATTTTTATTTTTTTTTTTTAATTTTTTCTTAACATTTATTTATTTATGAGAGACAGAGAGAGGCAAAATATGAGCAGGGGAGGGGCAGAGAGAGAGGAAGACACAGAATGCGAAGCAGGCTGCAAGCTCCGAGCTGTCAGCACAGAGCCTGACGCGGGCCCGAACTCACAAATTGCGAGATCATGACCTGAGCCGAAGTCAGACGCTCAACCAACTGAACCACCCAGGCGCCCCTATAAAGTAATTTAAAAAAACAAAACAAAGCACCACCTCCCCCACCCCACCCTCCTCCTAATCTTTGTCCTTACCTGGCCTAGAGGAACTCAGGATTCCAGCCAGGCAGTTTTGCTCTGTGACAGGAAGTTCAAGCAAGTAGATATTGTTGGATTAAAACAGAGAAGAGGGTCCAAAGTCTTAAGATTTAAGCTTTCTATCTATCTATCTATCTATCTATCTATCTATCTATCTATCTATTGTAATGTTTATTTTTGAGAGACACAGAGCATGAGCCGGGGAGGGGCAGAGAGAGAGGGAGACAGAGAATCTGAAGCAGGCTCCAGGCTCTGAGCTGTCAGAGCAGAGCCCAATGTGGGGCTTGAACTCACAAACCGTGAGATCATGACCTGAGCTGAAATGGATCACTTAACTGACTGAGCCACCCAGGTGCCCCTACGCTGTGGGGTCTTCTTGATGTCAGAGTCTATCTTCCAGTTTAGTTGAAGGAAAAAGCTCTGTAAGTAAGGTCCAGTGTACCAGAGAGTCTCGGGAGTTACTGGGATTCCAGTGTTTTATGAGTTTTGTTCTCTGATCTACAGACAGCCCTTTGGGGGGGGGGGGAGTAGAGGGGGGAGAGCAGGGGGCTTGGGTTTTGTTAAAGAAAATTTTTTCATAACACTTGTTAAAGACAGCAAGAAAGACTATTCAACGGGGGTTTTGCAGTAGGGCTGAGAGATGGGGCTCAACTTTGAGTACAACAAGTGGAGATTTATATTACGTGTGTGTGTGTGTGTGTGTGTGTGTGTGTATTTATAGCCTAGGAGAGGGGTGTAGGTCAGGTCAGGGGAGGGAAAGAAATTACAAGAGAAAAGATCACAGCCAGAAGGATTCTTGCTAGACCACCTCAACAGGATTCTTGCTGAAGGCAGGCCGGGTGATCAGATATCAAGGGTGGGGGATTTTCACTAACTGACTCAGCAGGTTCTTGCGAAAATGAACTAGATGGGTCAAGAACAGAGCCCAAAGTTGGGGCCTCGTCAGAAAAAGGACTCAAGTCAAAAATAGCCTGAATCAAATTTGGTCAAGGAGAGAGTCTTGGTCAGTTTGAGACATGAGGTGGCTAAAGGGGAATGTTCCTCTTTGTATAATACAACCTATTGCATTATATAAATACTGTTAGCATTTGAGTGACACATTTCTTAGAAAAGCTGCCTTTCTTTTGTTTAATCCTTCTTTTACAATTGCATTTTTGAGTCATTTCAGGGTCTTTTCCTTATGGATATATTTCTTTTCATCTTAATAGCAGAAGAAATTAAATATAGAAGAAACATCCTAATAACGAAAACTCAGTAAAATGGGAATCTCCTCTGTAGTTTGGCTTCTCAATGATCTAGAGAAAGGCATTGTGTGGTAGTTATGTTCCCCTTTCCTTCCTGAATTGCACTGAAAGAACAGTCAGTTTCTAAACAACATTGGAACTTTGAAAATCAAGTGTAACAGCCAGAAACAGAAGCCGGGAAACTTTATTCTAGCAAATGAGATTTCTCATCTGCCAGCCTCTGTTACTCACAGGATTCTTGGTATCCCACTGACTTGTGATTCTCGGCTTCCTGGACCACACTCATTTTATTAAGACACCTTTTTCCTTTTGGAATTTTAGTGGAATTGGTTATTCTGGATGTGAATTCTTTTCTTCTGAAACAACAACAACAGCAAACCCAAAACCGAAAAAACTAAAACTGATTTGTACCCTACCTGAAATCATTTAGCTTCAATTCGGATAACAAATCTTAAAGATTTGTATCTTTTAAATTAAACATCTCAAAGATTTTTTATTTATTTATTTATTTATTTATTTATTTATTTATTTATTTTTAAAGATGTTTTTTAGAAAGTAAGTTGAAAATCTTAGATGAAGACAAAAATCTTACATTAAGATATATGATTTTGGGGAGGAAACATTCTTAATTGAGAGCTGTTAGAAATCTCTTGGAAAAGAATCTCCCAAAATTTTACCCTGTGCAAATGAGTGTCTATTTCCCTCAGAGATGATTCTTGGTCAAATATATTTAGGAGAATAATGGATAATAATGGATTTATCTTTTCTGGAGAATCACACTATTTGCATGTATTTATAGAGCCACAAAATATTTTCTTTTCCTCCCATATACTACCTTTGGTCCCCAGGATATACTTAAGGAACTCTGGTAGAATGCTCAAATGTGTACCCAGAACTCAGGTAACCCCTGGAGATACTACAATGAACAAGGCAGTTCCCTATGTTCCAGAGCTGAGTGTAGTCAGTCTAAATAGGTCATGATTATACAGTGCCTGGGGGTATGCACAGAAGGATCAGAGGCACATGGAAGGAGATCTTGATTCAGAGATTCAGAAAAAGAGTTTCTAAGAAGGTTTTCATGATGTCTATCTTGGTGGAGAAAGGAGGGGAGTAGAGACTATCCTAGGAAGAGAAGGGCATGGAGGGAACAGGAGGTGAATTCAGAGAATACAAAGTTGTTCAGTATATTTAGAATATAGAAATTGAAGTAGAGAGAGGTAAGGGATGAGATGAGAGAGGGAACATTTCAGATGTGGTAGGCATTGGGTGGTACACCTGGTGATGGACTTCTAAACTATCCTGATGACATCAGGGGAACCCCTGAAAGTTTTAAGGTGAGAATGACAAGTTTACTTTTTCACTTTAAGATTATAGGCTTTACTGCAGAGAATGGATCGGAGAAGGGAAGTCTGGAGGCAGAAAAACCGTTGGGAGGCAATCGAGTCAACAATTCATGGTGACTTCCGGATAGTGGCAGTATAGATGGAGAGACATGGGCCGATGCAAGAGATGTTTAAGAAATAGAACCCATAGGTCTTGGTGGTTGACTGACTGGGAAGTAAGGATGGGGAAGAATTAACCGTGGTGCTCTGGTTTCAAACTTGGACACCTGGGTAAACTGGTGAGCCCTTTGGGAATAAGGGTGAGGGATAGGCTTGGGTGGGGGACACAAGGGGTACAGATTTAGACAGATTAATTTGAAGTCAGATGTTTTTTTGTTAACCTTTTAAACCTGGTGAGGTAAATAGGGTGGGTTTTATTTACCCCGTTGGCTGAGTTACATACAATGAATAGACTGACATGGGCAACCCCTGTACTGTGCTTACTTCTTCTGTTCTTTCTCTACTATGACCCATGACTTCTCAAAGAAGATGTGACTTTCGTAGGTAACGGTTAGAAAACTGGTACTCTTTTCATTGAGATTCTTTGGTTGTAGTCTTCTTGTCTTCATTTGTCTTGCTGCTACTTAATATCACACGTTGGCAAAGTTCTGCCAAAGACACTTTATCACTTCTGAACACTAAAGCCATTTTGGACGCTTAAGGAGATTCTTGTTCCTCAGACAAGTACATTTTTTGGTGTTTTATTTTATTTTAGATTATTTTTAAATTGAAGCAATTTGGTCACTTCAAATATTTTTTGGAAGTTGAGTATTAATAATAAAAAATGCTGTAGTTCCCTAAAACAATTAAAATGCATTATACCCAGTGTTTTCGCTAACATTTAAGAGTTATTAGTAACTCATACCTTTTGTTTATAAATTGGCACAACCTCTATGGAGGGCAACGTGGCAATATTTGAATTCACTTAGAAAGTTTTACTAGCGGGACTCCTGGCTCAGTCGGTTTAAGTGTCCGACTTTGGCTCAGGTCCTGATCTCATGGTTTGTGAGTTCAAGCCCCACATCAGGCTCGCTGCTGTCAGCCTATCAGCTCAGAGCCCGCTTCAGATCTTTGTCCCCCCCTCTCTGCCCCTACCCCACTTGTGCTCTTCCAATAAATAAATAAATATTAAAAACATTTTTTGAAGAAATGTTGACATTTCTGACAGATAGATATACATGCACATGAAAGCTATGCGGTGCGTATTTTGGCTAAATAAATTATGGGACTTCCATGCAAAGGAATACTGGTCAGCCCCCAAAAGAATGAAGGCAACCATATGTGTACAAGTACATAAGGATGCCCAAGTTATTAATAAGTGAAGAAAAAGCAAGGTGAAGAACGGTGTGTGTTATATGGCTCTATTTATGTAAAAAGTTATTTTATTTTATTCTATTTTATTTTATTTTTGAGAGAGAGAGAGAGAGAGTGAGAGTGTGAGCATGTGAGCAGGGGAGGGGTAGAGAGAGAGAGGGACAGAGAGAAGTCCAAGCAGGCTCCACACTTAGGTTGGCGCTTGACACGAGACTTGATCCCACGACCCTGGGATCATGACCTGAGCTGAAATCAAGAGTCAGGTGCTCAACTGACCGAGCCACTCAGGTGCTCCAGTGAAATTTTTTTAAATGAAAGTTGAGTGCCTGTTTCTAAGTGCAGCTAAAGGAATGCTCATGAACGTTTTTACAGCTGGACAGTTGGATGTTGCTGTAACAACCTCTGGGGTCAATCACCCAGGAAGATAAAGATTTCTCCAGTTCGCTGATGGAGATATCTTACAGGCTAGCAAAGAAAGGACATTTACCTTGCCTTTCCCCCCTGCTTCCTTTCCTGTCATTATACCTTGCCCTGCCAGTCTGACTGCCCAGTGATCTCCAATTAACATTTACTCTTATCCTTTACACTAAATTCCTACTTGCTTAGTGTAGATGTCTGTAGACCCATATATTCTGAGGCACACATTTTTAGGTTGGTGTACTGGGGGACATCCTTGGAATATCATGCGACACGTTACTCTGTAGAGCATCCAGGGGGATCCAATTGATCTTCCCCATCTAGCATAAGTTTGGTGAATCCTCTGTTGAGAGAGTATCTCCTATGCTTTTTGATCTATAGAACATATAGTGTATTGTGCTGTTGTATAATAGCTGGTGATAAGAAAGGGCACTATGATTGCACATGTGTATCTCCTTCCTTCCTTTTTCTCCCGTGGAAAGAGGGCCAAAGGAGAATGCTGAGATTCGCAGCCTTCAGAGTGAAATGGGCTGACTTCTGTAGCATATAGGTAATAGGGTGTTGGGCAGAATTACCAAGAAGGAAACGTTTGTCATCCTCTCCTTGCCTCTGTCGGAAGAGGATGCGTTTTCTTCAAGGCCAAGCCTTCCTTCTTAGCTGTTCATACCAGTTCCTCACCTCCTCCCCTCCCCCCCCCCCCCCCCCCCGCAGTCTCTAAAGTCATTTCCATTCTCTCTTACAACTTCTCTCTCTTTGTATTGCTTCTCTTTTATCTATAAACAAGGTCTAGGCTTTCTCAACATGAAATAAGCTTCTTTCAATTTTGTCTGTTAAACATATTGCAAGAGATCTCTGGCTCTGGTATTTGGTAGAACCCTCTCTTCCTCCATGAAAAGGTGGCAATAATTGTATCCGTCACACAGACGTGGATATTACGGTAGCTAAGGCACATAAAGCACTTAGTGTGGCCTTTGACGTCTAGGGAAGGCTACACTAATGATGGCTGTTGCTTTATAGGGTTCATTTAGCGGCTCTTGTTCCTAATGTTTCTTCTCCCAAGGGTGTATTACACTAGCTGCCTCCTGCTTTGCACCCTAGTTCCTACATCTCTCTCAACCTGTTCGCTGATCATGGACAAAATCGTCATTCTCCGTACTTTCTTGGCAGGATTAAACCCATCTTAGCTCTTCTTTGAATAGTCCTGCTTTTGTAATAATGCAGATTTTTTACTGAAGAGAGAAACTTTCTCCATTCTCTACTTCAGGCATCATATCACTATCCGCATTGGTAACTCTTTGTTCCTTATTCCCTGAACTCTCTGCACCATATGTTTAGTTATTTCCAGAGGTACTTGGCTCTTTCATCTTCTCTGTTCTCTGCTCCCCAGGGAACTCATGGCTTTTACCGTAAGTATTCTCAGAATTCCCTGCATGTCTAACCAGCATGGAATTCTGTCACCACTTCTGAAAACCTTTGTCATCTTTCAAGGCTTTTCCTAAGTCTCATGTCCTCCTTAAAGGTTTCCCAAATATCCGTAGGCAGAGGGGTTTCTCTTTCCAAGGAGTCCCATAGTCTGGTCTTGTGCCATACCTGTTATCTATTTATAAACATAGGGTTTTTTTTTTTCCCCTTTTGGTGTCGGTCTTTGGGACACAGTTTGATTTATTTTTATAAGAATAATATACGCCAACCAAAGTATTTTTTTGTTTATTTATTTATTTATTTTGAGAGAGAGAGAGAGAGAGAGAGAGAGAGAGAGAGAATGAACGAACCGGGGAGGGGCAGAGAGAGAGGGAATGAGAGACAATCCCAAGCAGGCTCTATGCTGTCAGCTCAGAGCCCAACTTGGAGCTCAGTCCCACGAACTGTGAGATCATGATCTGAGCCAAAATCAAGAGTCAGATGCTTCACCAACTGAACCACCCAAGCAACCTCCCCACCCCCTTTTAAAATTTATTTATGAACCAAATTATTTTTGAATGAATGAAGCTCTTATTCTTAGAGGTATTGATATTTCAAAGGAAGAATGGATAAACTGTTAGAATATATGCTACCTATGGGTTCTGAAGGGCTGATGATCCCCCATTTATCATGCTTCAGTGACATCTCTGGGATGGAGAATTTGGTAGGCACTAAAGTCATCCCTAAGGCTAGAAATGAATACAGTCAAAGTTATCTTTCAAAAGTCCCTACATTGCTCATAAAGTATCGTACGTGAAGAGTTGATCTCTAATTGCTTTTTTTCTCTAGGTTGAAATGTTTTTTCAGCTGAGCAACAGATTAAATAGGGGATGTTGAAATACTACAGTGCAATTGGAATGAGATGCACACACTAAGACAGCATGTGAGACCTAAGACCAATAAGGAAACCGTAGATCCTGTCTCTGGCTCATGTTCGTGCCCACATGTGATCACTTTGGGGCAATGGTTTTCTATGTGTGGTTCATGGACTCCTGGGGGTCTTTGAGACCCTTTCAAAGGATCCTCAAAATCAAATAATGGTACTAAGACATTTGCCTCTTTTGCTCATTCTCTTATGAGTGTCCAGAGGAGTTTTCCTAAGGTTATATGATCAATTCACAGTACCTAAAAAGGCAGTTGGGGCACCTGGGTGGCTCAGTTGGTTAAGTGTCTGACTTCGGCTCAGGTCATGATCTTGCGGTTCAAGGGTTCGAGCCCCGTGTCGGGCTCTGGGCTGACAGCTCGGAGCCTGGAGCCTGCTTTGGATTCGGTGTCTCCCTCTCTCTCTGCCCCTCCCCCCACTCACACTCTGTCTCTGTCTCTCACAAAAATAAATAAACATTAAAAAAAATTTAAAAAGGCAATTAAAATACTACTTCCTTTTCCGATTACATGTCAGCGTGAGGCCAATTTTCTTTGTATACTTCAACCCAAACCACTTACTGCAACAGACTGAATATAGAGGCAGATGTGAGAATCTAGCTGTCTTGTCAGACATTAAAGAGATTTGTAAAAATATAAGACAACTCTCTTCTCTTTAAAATCTTTATGAATCTTAAATTTTTTTTCATAAAAAGTATGTTAACGTGTGATAGGTTTACTACTGGTATTTAAAATGAACTAAATAAATGTCTTAAAAAGTCCCAGTTCTGATTTCCTAAGTTCATAAATATTGGTAGATACACTCATATAAATGAGAGCTTTTTGTTAATTTCTATGACTATGAAAGGGTCCTAAGGCCCAAAGTTCTGAGAACTGTCACTCTTGAACTTTGTATACTCCTGGACGTAGAATGGCATTGAAGTCGCTCACACTTAAGTTTTTTGTTGTTGT
Source organism: Panthera tigris (assembly GCF_018350195.1). NCBI lineage: Eukaryota > Metazoa > Chordata > Mammalia > Carnivora > Felidae > Panthera > Panthera tigris. The sequence continues at coordinate 16,705,106 of NC_056672.1, read as the reverse complement.
TGTTTCTTCTCGTCTTTCTTCTTTTCTCTCTCTCTTATTCTTTCACTGAAGATTTTAATTTTTTCCAAATTAAACGTGTGGTATTTGTCTCCTGATATTCAAGAAGTAAAATCCTGTTGCAGTGTTCTTTCTGCTGTGCTGCACATATATAAACCTCTCTATGGATGACCTCAATAAAATTGCCTTCAACCTGGAATTCCAAATAAAAGCATTATTGTTCCAGAGGATGGTAGGTTTCTTAAAAGTCGATTATTTAAGAGGATAGCTTCACTAATAATGACACTTGTGGTAAAAAAAAAAAAAAAAAGAAAGAAAAGAAAAAAGTATAGTTTCACCCCAAGAAAAGGATTTTTAGACTATGTAGTTCACTCAGCTGTAGTTTTGTTAAAGTTGTGGATAATTTAACGGGATATTTGGAGCATAAATAAAGACCATCTATGTACACAGATAACAAATTTATGGATATTTTCTACTTGGAAATTGGAGAAGACTGATTTTTTTTTTTTAACATTTATTTATTTTTTTGGGACAGCGAGAGACAGAACATGAATGGGGGAGGGTCAGAGAGAGAGGGAGACACAGAATCGGAAGCAGGCTCCAGGCTCCGAGCCATCAGCCCAGAGCCCCGCGCCCAACGCGGGGCTCGAACTCATTGACCGCGAGATCGTTACCTGAGCGGAAGTCGGAAGCTTAACTGACGGAGCCACCCAGGTGCCCCCGGAGAAGACTGATTTTATTTATTGATATATTTAAAAACATTTTTTTAAATGCTTATTTACTTTTTGAGAGAGACAGAGAGACAGAGAGAGAGACAGAGACAGAGCACAAGCAGGGGAAGGGCAGAGAGAGAGAGGGAGACACAGAATCTGAAGCAGGCTCCAGGCTCTGAGCTGTCAATACAGAGCCCGACATGGGGCTCAAACTCACGAACCACGAGATCATGATCTGAGCTGAAGTCGGACCCTTAACCGACTGTGCCATCCAGGGTCCCCATGACTGATTTTGTTTAATTTGAAAATCTTAACAGATTAGAGTAGTTTTATAACAAATAGACCCAGCATTCAGTTAAATTCTGTATTTTACTATCCAGGGACAGTTGTAAAGAATACTCGTAGAGGAACTTCCCATTTCTTTCCCCCTTTTCTTATCAAAATGACTTAACATGATCTGAGATTACAAACTTTTTTTTTTTTTTTTAGCATGTTTTATTCCCCAGGGGACTGCATAAAGCTGAAGCCTGGGTGACAGCAGAGAAAAGGATGTCTCCTCACTGCTATTTGAAATTGTGTTTTAGGACATAATGAGGACTTTCACCAATTTGGGAAGGAGAGGGTTGGGGTAAGACATCATTTTAGTTTGAACATTTATGATACACTCTACTTGGCTGGTGACTGTTGAGTTCTTCCAATGCCCCATTAGGCTCTGTGGAGAAATCATAAATGTTGTACTCATGTACTTAAGAGTTTATATAATGTAGACATTCATTCTGAAGTTCTAAATGCCTTTGCCCTACAAGGCAGGAAATGAAAATGTTGGCAAAATTTCTCACCTAAACAGGAGAACTGGCATTCTAGGGAATTGTGAGTTATTCAGTTGACATTCCATTTTTAATGATGTTAACCAAAAAAATCATTACCAACAAAAGTAGCACTCACTTTCTCCTACCCCAAAAGAAAAAACATGCAAGATTATCTTTTACGAAGTATGCCTAAATGCTGCCTGCTGGACAGATTATTTACTTGGAAACCAGTGAGATCAACTTGTGGCAGTGTAGACGAACCAGCTCCTTGGGTTTTGGTTCTTTTAGGTTTGCACACCCTTTGCCTAAGATCGTTAATGTTCAATCAAGTGAGTCCTGTGAAGCATCCCTGTAGAATGAGGACAGAACCCTGTGGAAGGCCCTGAGCTGACTCTTCCGAGATGAATGGGTTTGCTTTGCGGTGAAGCAGTTTCTCTGGGCCAACAGATTGTGCGCTGTGGAAGTCCACCTGCCTGTCCCTCAGCTTGAAGAGGCCCTTGCTCCAGAGGAGAGGCCATGTAGAAGAAATATCAAATGTCCATCTTGAGTCTGAAAATAGTATTTCTCTGGTCCATTCTGGTGCCTCCTGTGTGTCGTCGATTCCAAGATAAATAAGCTAACACTCTATCTTAAAGTAGATTACGATAATGTTAAGAGAAAAACGACTCGAGTAAGAGCAATTAATTAAGCATTGTTCATGCTGTGATATGTATAAGATAGTGTGGGCAAAAATTGATTGATGAACAGATAAAGAAGACGTGGTGTGTTTGTGTGTGTGTGTGTGTGTGTGTAATGCAATATTACTCTGCGATCAAAAAGAGTGAAATCTTTCCATTTGCAACAACATGGATGGAACTAGAGTGTGTTATGCTAAGGGAAATAAGCCGGAGAAAGACAAATATCATGATTTCACTCATATGTGGAATTTAAGAAACTAGACAGATGAACACAGGGAAAGGGAAGGAAAAATAAGATAAAAACAGAGGGAGGCAAACCATAAGAGATGCTTAAATACAGAGAACAAACTGAGGGTTGCTGGAGGGGAGGTGGGTGGGGGGATAGACTAAATGGGTCATGGGCATTAAGGAGGGCACTTGGGATGAGCACTGGGTGTTCTATGTAAGTGATGAATCACTAAATTCAACTCCTGAAACCAATACTACAGTATATGTTAACTAACTTGAATTAGAAAAACAAAAAGATAGTGTGGGAAGCATAAAAATGGGAACCTGTAGTTTCACCTGGGAAAACATTTGTTAGACATTAGATTTTTTTGAAAGCACAACCGAGTTTTTGAAAAGAAATGACCTGTAATCTGTGTACCCCTTCACTCCCAATCGCACAGCCCTCTGGATTTTAAAGAACAATCATTTGCAGAGTTTTGTTTTTTTTTTTAAATTAAGGAATGTGTCTAAAACTGTGCCTTCTCAGGGGTGCCTGGCTGGCTCAGTCGGTGGAGCATACAACTTTTGATCTCAAAATTGTGAGTCTAAGCCCCATGTTGGATGCAGAGATCACTTTAAAAATACAATCTTTAAAAGGATGCCCTCTCAGAGATTCCCCTGAGAGAGGATCTGTTTATTTTCTCGGAGCCTGAAAAGCCCCAGTGTAGAAATAGTTTCAGTGAGGACAGGGATGAATTCATATACCTTATTGATTGATAAGCTTATTATTAGTTAGTTTGTATAGCTTCTGTTGGGAGATTCGTTTTTAGACCTTTGTTTGCTATTGGCCGCCCTCCCCTCAGGCCTGGGATTGTATGTACAATCTGATTATGTTTTAGAGTGAGGCAAACACAGAACCCGAGACCAACAGTTTCCCTTTTTTGTCCTCTGCCTTTCCCTCCTCCGGATAGGAATGTCAGTCAACAAACACACCCCCGCCCCCCACCTCAGTATCTATCTGTCTGCCTGTCTGTCTGTCTATCTGTCATCTTAGAAAAACACCCAGCTCTGTAGGCTGCCATGATAGCTGCAGAAATGGCATAGTCTCCACCCCCAACTACTGCCCACGACAGTTTGCTGCTCCAAGTGGCAGAAGCCACCACGCTGGACATTTGTCCTCAGTGGATCTGGGCTATTGAATTAGAACCAACAAACATTTGGTTTCTAACCACTCTCTGTTGATCTGAATGTGAGAGCCTCTTCTGTATGCGCTGCAGAGTGTATTAAAAAGGCTATCATTACAAGATAAAGTAAAGTTTGAAACTGGGAATTGCTTGAAACTCTTGCAAATTAGGCCTGATTTTCTTTTCCCATAGTTTTGAGATTAGACGTGAGAATTGCAGGAACAAAGTTTCCATGTTCTTGGTGTGGCACAGGTCTCCTGTTTACACCTTTGAAGGGAAAATTATGTTCATGGATTCCTGAAGTTCTAGTTTATGCATGTTCGTTGTGTTGTTCATTCCAGTAATCACTGGGTTGGGCCCCGGGGGTAACAGAAATGACTGTCAGTGGGGCCCATGAGAGCAAGAGTCTAGTGGGGAAGGTGGACCCAGAGAAGTCATTTCTTTTAAGTAAAGAGTCTAGTGGGGAAGGTGGACCCATTTCTTTTAAGTATGAGATGTCTCAGGAGGAAGATTTGGAGGTCAGGAAGTATTTTCCTATGGAAGAAAAAAAAATCAAATTTAAGTTCCCTGGCTACCAACCAAAAGCTAATTTTTTTTTTTTTATATATCAATAATAATAGCTAAGCTTTAATAGACCCTTAATAAGTCCCAGGGAAAATTCTAAAGCTTTCATTTATTCCTTTCAACAGTGCTATGAGGTATTATTATTATCTCCATTTTCAATATATGACCAAACAGGCATGAAGAAATTAATTTGCTCAGATCGGCCTACCAGTCAGATACCTAATCTAGTCGCTTAAAAAGAATGAATGACAACATAGCCTGCTTAATTTGTATATCTAGTTTCCTATATTGATGACCCTTTTTGGAGCGCTTTTTAATAGTTAACTGGTGAACGTGCAGTTTAACGATACCAGTTTATTATGTTTCCTCCTTTTTATTCCAAGCTACATCAGAGCAAAAAGCTTGTCTTACCTGTCAGAGAGTTGACAGCATGCGGCCTGGAGGCCTATCCGATATATTGGTTGAATCGATTTGGAATGAAGAGCTCTTTGAGAACATACTGACTTCCCTATAGCACTCTTCTCAGTACTTGGCAAAAGTTAGGTACTTAAATGCTTGCAGACTGAATAAACGAAAATGTTAGTTTTTGTAGTGGAAATAGGGCTTACCAATTCCAAAAGATTGTGTCATTTCTTGTTATAGTAAGTAGATTTTGAGATTACTTTGTTGAGTTCACTCCATGGTCTGTGACTCTGAATTTTTCCAAGTTTCTATGTTTTTAGTGCTCTACCAATTTAGCGGATGGCTTTTAAAAAGCTGCTGACTATGCAAAAGGGATAAGAAGGTAGAATGATTTTGGGGGCACCTGGGTGGCTCAGTCACTTGGGTGTCTGACTCTTGATTTTGGCTCAGGTTATGAATCCAGGGTTGTTGGATCGAGTCCTGTGTCAGGCTCTGCACTGAGTGTGCAGCCTGCTTAAGATTATGTCTCTCCTTGTGTCCCTCTCTCCTGCTCTCATGCTCTCTCTGTCTAAAAATAAAAAAAAGAGGGTAGAATGATTTTAAGATGACCTGGGCTTGATCTGGGAAGTTTTCCTTGTTTATAGATATGTTTAAAATGTGCAGGAACCAGTCAGTCAATGCCCACCCCCCTCCTTTTTGCTTAACAAGATCTGGATTCTGCTTATATATAGTTCCATTCAGTAGTCAGCAGTTATGTTTAGGGTTGGTGCATATTGAACAAAATCCATGAGTTTAATATTGAAGTATACAGGGGAGTCCATAAATGCCTCATTTGTAATTGTGGGGGAAGGAAAACTTTTCCCCTACTCTCTTAGGTTTGATGGCTGGCTCTGTAATAAACTGACAGAAGAAAAGATAGACACATTTATTAATTTTTGATAGGTGCATGGGGACATAACAGGAAAACAAAAGTAAATGCCCCGAAAAGGGTGATATTTGAGAATTGATATACTGTCCCAATAGGGGAAGGGTTGGGGGTGTAGGCAATTTAGGAGAGAGTTAATGATTTGTAGAAAAGATGAATGGGCCCTTAGAAGAATAGATGGGAGATATGATAGTTTGTGACCAGGTTTGTCTGGGTGTGATGTTGACTTCTACTCCCTTGTCTTGAGATAAGAGTCAATCCTTCCTGGTTGATGAAACTCCCAGGGCTTTATGACAATTGAGTTCCTGTGGAAGATCCATCTTTAGGCAGATAGGGAGAGTTCAGCGAAAGCCTCTCACTGTACTTGCCGTTTTCCAAGTGCCTACAGCTCAAAAGAACCTATACACCAAGGCAGCATGTTTTAGGGTGGCCATGTCCTGAGCATCTGGGTCGTGAGGACAAAGTCCCAGAGGATGAGGTTGCACAGCTGGATTTGTCACCTGTTGCCTAGTGCTGTGCATTTCCTGCAACTGCAGGATGAGAACAGATGTCAGAGCGAGGTGGGGGCGGCAGTAACATGGAGTTTGAAAAGCCCCCTTGCGGATTCCCGTCCACTGCCCTTTTGTCACTGCGGTAATGCATGTGTTTATATTTTTATGTAATGTACTTATACGTTTATATGAGCTAAAATATTTTCATATTAGGAGAAGGCCAAGCTCATCAATTGGCTGGGGTCTATTGTGGCTCCAGTGTCCTCTGCTTCTGGATTTATAATATGGCCCATGGGAGAGCATGGCTGTGAGTTGAGTTTTGTAGAATGGGAGAGATTTTATTACGAGGTTGAGCGAGTACCTATGTCCCATCAGGATTTAAGGACGGTTGTAGGCTGTGCAACATGAAGCGGCACAGTCGGGGGTAATCCATGCTTATAGAATGTGAATCAAATTGTCTACCTAAATAGAGAGGTAAACTGAGGCAAGCCCTAATGACCAGAAATTGAGTTGATTCAGGAGGAGCAAGAGAATTGCAGTTCAGGAAGCACGCTGTAGCAAGCTATACCTGAGTCCATGGAAGGCTTGGGGTGGTCTGTATTTATGGGCAAGGAGTGCAAACAGGAAGAAGTCCAGCCAGACTCCAAGTCATTAAGTTCATTGGCTTGAGGATGAGGAGAGATTCTTGGCAGATGCTCATTGGTCAGGAGATAAGTCTCAGTCTTCTGTATGTGAGGCATTTACTGGGAGTCAGTGTCTCAGTTTTTAAGCTCTGTTCTTCTGAGGTCATGAGCATGAGATTCCTCAATTCATATCCTCCAGTCCCATTTGAGATTAAAGCCCTTTCACAAAATCCTGCTGAGATTCCAGCTTCCTGTGAAATCTTCACCAAAGTGGGACTTTATGAGTGAGAATTTTGAAGTTTGAGAACTTGAAATTCACTCTATAGAACTATGGTACAAGATTTAAAAGTGACTTGTAACAGAATTAAAATGATGCTTTACTTATAACATTACTCTCTTCCTAGAGTTTTGTGCATTTATGGACATTTTGCTGAAAATGAGATTATGGATCTATTTGTGATTATTTTTGTGTTCACATTTGGTTTATTTGTGTCTGTGTTGTGTGTGATAGAAGCCAGTAAATGCTTAGTCTGTTTGGGGTTGGTCTTGACATTTTGATTCGTCTCCATGATATTTAAATATATCTTGCCTACCGGAACTACTGTATTTACACTGCTTTCTTACATAATTATAATATGAAAAATAACGACACTTTCTCTTCAGTCCCAGAAATCCTGGATTGAAGGAGTGTTCAACAAGAGAGAATGTAGCAAAATCATACCTAGCTCAAAAGACCCTCACAGGTACAATTTTTAATTCTATTTTCCATTTTAAAGCAACACTACTTTGAGGACTGTTTGTGGAAACTTAGAGATATGATTTGTCTAGAGGATTCAATAATATATATCTGTAAAGTGAGCGTTTCTTTATTTTTAATCAATGTTTCTTTTTATATATTTATTTATTTCAATGTTTATTTATTTTTGAGAGAGAGAGAGATAGACAGAGCACAAGTGGGGGAGGGGCAGAGAGAGCAAGGGAGGCGCAGAATCTGAAACAGGTTCCAGGCTCTGAGCCATCGGCACAGAGCCCGACGTGGGGCTCACACCCATGAACTGTGAGATCATGACCTGAGCTGAAGTCAGATGCTTAACTGATTGAGCTACCCAGGCGCCCCTGTTTCGTTGTCTTTATAAAAATAATACATGATTATTGTAGACAACCTGCGGAACTCAGGGACCTTGTTGATTTCATACCTTACTCCAACCCCAGTTGCTTCTGACCGTGCCTGCTGCTTGGTACGCTCCTGATAAACATCTGTTTAATGACCGAGGGAAGTATAAAGAAGAAAAAGTTTATCGTAATGACATCACCCTGATGGAGCCACTGTTACTATCGTGGCGGTTGTCATTTCTTTGATGCTTCTATTTCTCTTAGTGAAATAATGGCAATCAGGGGAACCCCTGCAACAAACACGATGGCGCTAGAGATCATCATGCTAAGCAAAATAAGTCAGGGAAAGACAGAGACCATATGATTTAACTCATTTGTGGAATTTAAGAAACAAAACAAATGAGCAAAGGGGAAGACAAAAAAGGAGAGGGAGACAAACTGAGAAATAGACTCTTTACTGCAGAGAATAATCTGAAGGTTACTGGAAGGAGGTGGGTGAAATGGTGAAGGGGATTAAGGGCGCATTTAGGATGAACACTGAGTACTGTAGAGCATTGTTGAATCACTCTATTGTACACCTGAAACTAATAGAATACTGGATGTTAACTATACTGAAATTAAAATTCAAAACCTAAGGGGGTGGCTCAGTTGGTTAAGTGACTGCCTTTGGCTCAGGTCATGATCTTACGGTTCGTGGGTTCAAGCCCCACATCAGGCTCTCTGCTGTCTGCATGGAACCTGCTTGGGATACTCTGTCCCCCTTTGTCTCTGCCCCTTCCCCACTTGTTAGTTTTCTGCCTCTCTCTCTCTCTCTCTCTCTCTCAAAATAAATAAAAATTAAAAAAAAATAATTTAAAAACTTGAATTAAAAAAAAGAAATGAGGAAAATATCTGGTGCTGTGTCCATTCTACCTGGTTTGGATGAACAATTTACAGCTTCTGAATACTGAATATTGAAAATATTGTGAATGTTCCTTATTCCCATCTCAAGCATTTATGGAAAATCGTGACAGTTCAGGATATTTCAAGATGCCGTGTTCAGATTATGCACAGTTCCCTGTTTTACCCATATACTTTTTGTTTGAGCGGGTAGTGGATGGCAGAATGGAATGACTTGAGTTTGCTGAGCTCTTGAGAACCCTTTGGAAGCTCTACTTTTAGAACAAAGTTCAAAACAGCGGCCAGTGAAAGATAGGAGAATAAAGGGCTATGGAAAATTCCCCAGGGTAATTGGGTTCATGAAATTAAGATTGGATGGCATTGCCCTTGGGGAGTAGAAATTAAAAGGAAAAGGAAAATAGAAGAGCCATATTTTAATTGGGGGGGCACTCTATTTTTAGATCCTTTTTAGCATTTGGCCTTATGTTCATTTAAAGTTTAGAAACCACAGTTGTATACTTATGAAGGGTAGCATGAAATTCTTGATCTTTGGGGACAACTAAAACAGTGATCCTTGCCTTTGTTAAATATTTACTAGCCCCACCCTCATTGAATTACCTGTGGTCTGTAAGCCTTGTGATTGGAAGTTCTCATTTTACCTGCTTATAAAATGTTTTACAGAATGCCAAGGTAACCTTGTTTTTTCCCTTCATCTTTTATGACATCTTGTGATGTGACGGTGGTCGCAATGGAAGGCAGACTGAGCTCAGGCAACTCCTTCTGCTTCTGTAAATAGAAAATCATTTTCATAATCATCGTGTTAATGAAATGTGATAAACTATAGGCCATTAGCCCATAGACTCAAGAAGAATAGCAATGATCATAGTTCCATATTATAGAATGGTCCAAGATCTACCACAAGCAGTCTCTATTTTGTGTAATTATGAAAAAAAATTAATGGATGATTATGGTTCTTCGTTTGCCAGCCTTTTTCTTAGATCCTAGTAAGAATCTCAAAATTGTATCTTTCATGAGGTTTTCTTCCTGACTGTGAACAAGAAAAAGGTGATAGTTCATGATTTTAAATTTAGATGAAAATTTATCTTTTGTTTGTTATTTTTGTAATTCCTAATAAGAAACAGATCTGATAGACTTGATGACAATGTCTTTTTCCTTCTTATTTTTAATTTGCTGGTGAAGTGAAGCTTCTGAGAAAAGACAGTCCCAAAAGGCTAGGACAGGAAGAAGTGACAGGGCCTAAATATTTGTTTCTGAATAATTTAGAATGATCCTGATTCTATGAGTACTATATTTTCTTCCATTGTTTTAACTAATATTCTCTTCTAATTGAAACTTCTTTATACCTAAAATATGATCAGTGATGATCACCATGATCCCCCAACATCAGAAGGTTCTTTTTTGAATTATAAAAAGAAAGATTAATAAGGGTAATACTTATAATCACGCCAACCGTCTTTTGATTTGACAGTGTTTTATGGTTTTAAAGTTGTTTATATATAAATTTATATATAATTATATTACTAAATCATATAATATACAGCATATAAGTAATATATAATTATTATATATAATTTATAAATATATGTTTACATATTTATACTATGTAAATACATTTTCCTAATTCTCAGAATTCTCAAGAATGCTCTTATCTTCATAGTGTAATAATAATAATAGCTACCATTATTATATATACTGCAATGCCACCACTCTAAGACACATTACATATATTATCTCAGGTCATCCTCTTAGTAACCTTATGGGGCAGATGTTATTTTCAGATGTGAAAACTGGGGCTTGGAGGACTCATTGAATCAATGAGATTTAAATCCAGGTATTTAGGTTTCAAATTCAGTGTTCTGTTCATTAGGTCATGGTTGCTGCAGTCTAATTATATTTGGTAAATGACAAATGGGAATATTTGGGAAATGATACATGAGTACTAGCACGTGCTGATTTTGCTAGACCTTGGAAAATAATAGATATTTACGGTATGTGCATGAAGTGTGCTTTCAAAATGTATCACTAAACTAACAGAGGTTGTGTTGTTTTTTTTTTAATTTAGATGCACCGCAGGATGCCAGGTCTGCCAGAATTTAATCAGGTAAGACTTAGAGAAATAAGATTTCTTTTAATATTTAGGCACTCTGTGTAAAACTTATTGGGGTAGTTTTCTCACATCTTGAATGGACTCAATGAAAGGACTTTATTGGTGGATCCTGTTTACCTCTCCAAGGGAAGTTTTAAAAACAAATGTGGGATGTTTTTGAAGGAGAGCGAGTTTTTGATTGTAATAGATTACTTGAATTACTGAGACATGTAAGTGGCAAGGGCGTTCGGCAAGAGCTTCTAGCAGTTGAAATACTTGTAAAGCATTACCTTTTCATTTGACTATGTTATATTTTACTTGGATAATGAAGATGCTTTGTGCACTGTGTTTGATCTATGACTTTCAAGTGATGTGTGCTCAGACCAAGCTCTGATTCTGACACCGGTTTTGATGTGTATGTTTTTTTTCCAACAGCACCAGGAAATTAAATTCTGGAGATAGTGTCACATCCTGTAGGTGAACAGCTCAGTCCTACAAGGCTGCTCTTCTTCCCCGCACTTTGGGTGCCAACCCCAAGTCCAAGTTGTCACCTGTGGTTCTGAGTGGTAGGCTATAGATGAGAGATTCCCAAGGATATCTCCACGGGGTCATTTAACTCGCTAGCAAGGCTCCCAGACTCAGAGAAACATTGGCTTATGTTTACCAGTTTATTATAAAGGGTATTAGGGAGGATAAACAGCTAGATAGAAGAGGTGCATAGGGCCAGGTATGTGGGAAGGGGCACGGAGCTTCAATGTTCTTTCTGAGCAAGTCAGTCTTCTAGCACCTGCATACGATCACCAACCTGAAGTTCTCTGAATGCCATCCTTTTCGGTTTTTATAGAGGCTTTATTACATAAGCATGATTGGTTGAATCATTGGCCATTGGTGGCTTATCTTTATCTTTCTTTATCTTTATCTTTCTTATCAGCATCCTTATCTTTCTTATCACATAGGGAATTTCAAGGGTTTTAGGGGCTCTGTGCCATAAATGGGGACAAAGACCAAATATATATTTATTATAAATCACAATATTACCCAAGCTTATGGGCAAAATGAACTCTTCAGCAGAATACAAATGTTAACAGTGATTTGCATTTTAAACTATCTGTTAATAACGGGTTTTACCCTTCTCTTTGTAAGTGGAGGAAAATGTAATTTCCTGAATTTTGAGCAGAGTTCACATTATGGATTGACCCAGAGTTAAACTCATTTTTGTCAAAAAAATCCAGAATCCCAAGTTTAGCAAATTATGGGGAAAGGAAAACACAGTCCACGGCTGTAGGAGGAGAGGAAGTATAAGCTTGCTGGGTGTGTTGGTCTGTTCAAGCTGCCCTAACAGCGTACTACACATTGGGTGGTTTAAACAATAAAAATTTATTATTTCAGAGCCATGCGAGTCCAAGATCAAGGTGCCATTAGAGCTGGCTTCTGATGAGGTGTCTCTTCTTGCTCTGCAGGCAGCTACCTTCCCGCTGTGTCTTCACATGGCCTTTCCTCTGTGCGCTGACAGAGAAGAGAGCTTTTGTGTCTCTTTCTTTTCTTACAAAGACACCAACCCTATCAGATTAGAGTCCCACTCTTATGACTTCACTTATTTACTTATTTTTTTGCTGCTGAATTATTTATTTATTTATTTATCCATTCATTCATTCATTCATTCATTCATTTATTCTTTATATAATTTATTGTCAAGTTAGCTGACATACAGTGTATACAGTGTGCTCTTGGTTTGGGGGTAGATTCCCATGTTCATCGCATACATACAACCCCCAGTGCTCATTCCAACAAGTGCCCTCCTCAATGCCCATCACCCATTTCCCCCTCTCTACTCCCCTCCCCGCCATCAACTCTCAGTTTGTTCTATTCAACCGTCTCTTATGGTTTGCCTCCCTCTCTGTTTGAAACTATTTTTCCTCCTTCTCTTCCCCATGGTCTTCTGTTAAGCTTCTCAAGTTTCACATAGGAGTGAAAGCATAGGATATCTGTCTTTCTCTGACTTATGTCACTTAGCATAATACCCTCCAGTTCCATCCATGTCGCTGCAAATGGCAGGATTTCATTCTTTCTCGTTGCCAAGTAGTATTTCACTGTATATATAAACCTCATCTTCTTTATCCATTCATCAGTTGATGGATATTTGGGCTCTTTCCATAATTTCGCTATTGTTGGTAGTGCTGCTATAAACATTGAGGTGCATGTGCCCTCTCGAAACAGCACTCCTGTATCCTTTGGATAAATACCTAGTAATGCTATTGCTGGGTCATAGGGTAATTCTATTTTTAATTTTTTGAGGAACCTCCACACTGTTTTCCAAAGCAGCTGCACCAGTTTGTATTCCCACCAACAGTGCAAGAGGGTTCCCGTTTCTTCACATCCATGCCAGCATCTGTTGTTTCCTGAGTTGTTAATGTTAGCCATTCTGACAGTTGTGGGGTGGTATCTCATTGTGGTTTTGATTTGTATTTCCCCGATGATGAGTGATGTTGAACACCTTTTCATGTGTCTGTTGGCCATCTGGATGTCTTCTTTGGAAAAGTGTCTATTCATGTTTTCTGCCCTTTTCTTCACTGGATTATTCGTTTTTCAAGTGTTGAGTTTGGTAGGTTTTTTATAGATTTTGCATACTGGCCCTTTATTCGATATGTCATTTGCAGATATCTTCTCCCATTCCGTCAGTTGCCTTTCTGTTTTGTTGATTTTTTTCCTTTACAGTGTAGAAGTTTTTTTTATCTTGATGAGGTCCCAGTACTTCATTTTTGCTTTTATTTCCCTTGCCTTTAGAGACATGTCGAGCAGGAAATTGCTGTGGCTGAGGTCAAAGAGATTGTTGCCTGTTTTCACCTCTAGGTTTTGACAGTTGTCTGTCTCACATTTATCTTATGACATCATTTAAACTAGTACTGTCTTATAGGCCCTATCTCCAAATACAGTCACATTGGGGATTAGGGCTTCAACCTATGAATTTTGGGGGACACAGTTCAGTTCATAACACTGATGAAGAGTTTCCATTTGGCTAACCTCTTTTATCTTTCCTCAAATTATTTTTACTTTTCAGTAATTATTTCAAATTTGCTGACATTGAAAGGAAAACCCAAGAATATATTGAAAAGAAGTGGACGGCTTCATTTACTCCGTTTCCTACTTTATTCTCCAGAACCTCTCCCTGGCAATATTTTCCCAACCTCACAATCTTTAGAGATAACTAATGTGGATGATACTGGAAAAACATCTATTTCACACTATCCAGAAATTAAAAATGGTTGAAACTTGTAATTTTTGCACCTAACTAGGACCTAGTTTGATTTTTTTCATAAAGAGAATGAATGTCTCAATGTCAGTTACTGAGCAGTCTATCCTAGCCATTGCTGGTATCTTCTCTGTTACATAACAGATTCCCATATGTCTATGGCTGTGTTTCTAAGCTATTTTATCTTATTTTATTTTATTTTATTTTATTTTATTTTATTTTATTTTATTTTATTATTTTTTTTTTTTTTAGTGTCATTGACCTACTTCTCCTGTTCCTGGTAAATGCCACTCTGCTTCATTATTATAGTTTTGTAATATATCTTGATATCTGATAGGGCAAGTCCGCTATGCTTTATTCTTTTTATTTTTTTAAGTCATTTTACCCTTTTAAACAATTTACATATCCGTATGAATGTTAGAATTGCTTTGTCAAATTCCCTGAAAAATTCTTTTAGTATTTTGATGGGTATTTTATAGAATGTATAAAAGCAATTTGGGAAGGAACTGGCATTTAGCACCTTTACAAAGGTGATCTCAAGGTGAGTCTTTAGTTAGTGATATGTAATTTAGGACTTCTAAAAGTTTTAACTAAAAGGATGATTATGGAAGCTTTTTTTTAAATTTGGGGGTAATTGGTTTCTTCTATGAGAACATCTTGCCATAATTTAATGACCCGGTAAAAACTAGAATAAAACTACATTGACCCAATCAAATGGGTTAGACTAGAAAAATACTTAGAGCAAAGTGGGTTCAAACTGAAGAATAGTCCTATGAAAAGTTAGTGATTTATCTTTCCAGGTGTGAATGATGGTTTGCCTTCACTCATGTCCGGTTTGAAAAAGCCACAGTGAAATGAATCATTCAGCTTATGAATTAAAATCCTTTTTCATTTTGAAGACTAACCCTTGTTCTAAAAGATGACCAGGTGATACATTTCTCTTTGATAGATTCTTATTATGTATATTTTATACATTTGAGATTATTTCTCCACCCTTTGAGTCAAGAGCCCCTCCATGCAGAACTCCAAAATGGTCCTCTGACTTCTTGTTCTGACTTCTCCTTATCATCCTGTTTTCTTGCTTAGCAGAGACCTATAACTTGTACACATTTTTATGTTGTTTTTCACACACACACATGAAAAGCCAGAATCACTTATAAAGTTGAGTAACCTCTTTGTATACAATGGGTATATGATCTGACATATTTGATGCAAATAACTTTCTTGGTCGGCAGACATATGATTTTTCATTGCCTCAGGTTTTAAGGTTCTGTGTGCTCAAATTGTAAATTTTCCTTCTAGTGTTTTCTAATTCGGGAAACACAAGAAGGTTATCATCCTTTCGCCAATATGATTATTATTATATTTTGTTAGTTTTTATGTAGTTCTAGTTTCAAAAAGATTTAACCTTTTAATTTGCTTATTTTGTTACATTGTAGAAATTATGGCTATGTATCTGAAATAGTTTTCACACCTTCTAATTATTGGCAAGAACATTTATTGACTTTTCCTTCCTTATATTACAAGTATTAATTTATTATTTATATTTATAGTCAAGGCTCATTCATGGCTCTTTTCTTGTGGCAGCTCTATGTTTACATATTTCTCTGAAGTTGAATCTTTTTTTGCATTGATTAATATTCCTTTCAATATGCATATTATGTTTTACATGAAGACATCTTCTGACCCTCCTTAAGTATTGCATATTAGAGATTTTTAGGTTTTTTTTTTTTTTTTTTTTTTTTTTTTTGAGAGAGAGCGCACACGTACGCAAATGGGGGAAGGGCAGAAGGAGAGAAAGAGAGAGTCTTAAGCAAGCTCCACGCCCAGAAAGGAGCCCGGCATGGGACTCGATCTCACAACCCTGAGATCATGACCTGAGCCAAAATCAAGTCAGATACTTAACCGACTGAGCCACCCTGGCACCCCTCATTTCTTTCTTTTTTTTTTTTTTTATTTTTAGGATAGCGTTGTTTTTTTTTTTTAATTTACATCCAAGTTAGTTAGCGTATAGTGCAGTAATGATTTCAGGAGTAGAGTCCAGTGATTTCATCCCTTACCTGTGACACCCGGTGCTCATCCCAACAAGTGTCTTCCTTAATGCCCCTTGCCAATTTAGCTATCCCCTCCACTCTCATTTTTTTCTTAACAGCTTTGTTGAGATATAATTAACATAAACTACACATATTTGAAGTGTACAATATGATTTTTTTTTTTTACCATCCTAACAATTTCAGTAGTGTTAAGTATATTTATGTTGTACAACAGATCTTCAGAACTTTTTCATCTTGTAAAACTGAAACTCTGTGTCCACTAAACAATAATTCCCCATTGGCCACTCCTCCCAGCCCCTGGCAACCACCATTCATTCTATTTTCTGTCACTGTGGATTTGACTACTCTGTATACCTCGTATAAGTGGAGTCATACAGCAGTTGTATTATGACTGGCTTATTTCACTTAGCATAATATCCTCAAAGTTTAACCATATTGAAGCATATCCAGGATGTTTCCCTTTTTAAGGCTAGATAATATTCCATTGTATGTATATGCCACATTGGTTTGGCTATTCATCTGTCAGTGGGCACTTGGCGATTATGAATAATGATTTGGAATACTTAAATGAACATGGGTGTGCACAAGATTTTTGGTGTTTTTTTTTATTTTATTTTATTTTATTTTTATTTTTTTAATTTTTTTTTAACGTTTATTTATTTTTGAGACAGAGAGAGACAGAGCATGAACGGGGGAGGGGCAGAGAGAGAGGGAGACACAGAATCTGAAACAGGCTCCAGGCTCCGAGCTGTCAGCACAGAGCCCGACACGGGGCTCGAACCCACGGACCATGAGATCATGACCTGAGCCGAAGTCGGACGCTTAACCGACCAAGCCACCCAGGCGCCCCTTTTGGTGTTTTTTTAAAACATTCCCCAAATGATTTTAATGTGCAGCCAAGGGAGAGAACCACTGAGGGTATTTCTAAACTCAGAAGACAATCTAGTGATATAAATCTAATATAAAACATTAATGTGGAATTTCAACAATTGTTCATTTGTATCATCTATATATTACCTAGAAAAATGTAGAAACATTACATCTATTTTCCATTTTGATATTGTGTAGTTTTCTATTCTGAAACTGGTTTTTATCCCATATTTAAGGTGTTACTGTGGGCGATTAATTGGAGACCATCATGGGATAGATTATTCCTGGACCATCTCAGCTGCCAATGGTAATGAAAATGAGCAATGGTCTGTTGAAAAGCACACAAGGAAAAGCCCTACAGATACGTTTGGCACTATTAATTTTCAAGACGGAGAGCATACCCACCACTCCAAGGTTTGCTAATAGCTCACATTATTTTGCTAGCTTTTTTGTTGTTGTTGTTGTTGTTGTTGTTGTTTAAGAGAGAGAGAGTGCAATAGGGGAGAGAGGGGCAGAGGGAGAGAGATAGAGAATCTTAAGCAGGCTGCACAGTTAGCCTGAAGCCTGACATAGGGCTCGATCCCATGACCCTGGGATCATGACCTGAGCCAAAATCAAAGTCAGACGCTCAACTGACTCAGCCACCAGGCACCCCGTTTTGCTAGTTTTTAACAGAAAGTAACCACCAAATGTTTCTCCCAATTGTATCTCCAAGTGTAGATGATCAGATGACCAGGTTTTATTGCAAAAGTGTTCCATGGTATTGACCTCTTCCCAAAAATGACCTGACTCTTCTCTTTCCTTTATGTCTGAGGGCATTATACCTTTCCAGGGTGTGGTATAGCCAGGTCTTTATTTGACCTCTTTCAGCGTGGTTATGCCTTCCCCATAGGAGAATGGCTTATTGCTCTTGAGAAAGGACTGCCCCATTTTTAAGGAATGGAGAAAAGTCACTGCCAAAGAGCAGGCTCTAGCTGAAGCATGACCATAGCAATTACCAGTAACTTGGGGCTGTTCATGCCTGCCAAGTCCTCATGAGAGGAAGTGGGGGAATTTTTCTCTGTACCCCCTGAATGATAGTCCTTGGGCTTTCCAGGCCAGTTTTCCTCCTGTTCTAATATGGAGTTTGCATGTAATTTGCATAGTTCTGACAGGTCAGGCATCTCTCAGGTGTTTTTCCTTGTGCTTGGTAATCACCTGTTTTATTAGAGGCAGATTTCCCTTGGGAACCTGCAGGGGCTTCCACCTCAGGAAAGCTTAGAATCAACCGTATCCTGGAGTGTGACCTTCAGTTGAATGAATTTGAAACAACAGTTCTTAATGATGCAGTCATAATCAAGTTTCATAATAGAGTTTTACAGTAATCTACTTTTCCAGTTATTAATCCTCTTGTGTTTAGTGTTGTATGTTGAAGTTTTCTTTAGTTGGTAGGAAAACTGCACTCATCCCCCTCTACAGTCCTTTCTGGAAGCTGACTCTTATAGAACCCCGTATATAAATGTCCCCTTAAGTTTAATCTACCTCCTTTTGCTTTTATGTTCATTCATAATCAAATCACCTTGATTTACTCATTTTTTTTCCATCCATTTGGGAGATATTCATTGGTGCTCCCACTTTGCTAAGCCCCAGGGAGCATCTGTTCCATGGGAGGGGGGTGGTGCAGGGATGCTCTGGATGGGAATACAGGGTTCTTCTAGAGAATGAAAAGGGTAACTCTTGTTTTTCTGTGTGTGTGTGTGTGTGTGTGTGTGTGTGTGTGTGTGTGAAGGAAGCCATCTGGAAGTAGGGACAGCTAAGCTGATATCAGAAAGGTGAGTGAGGTGTTTGGTGTCTGGTGAGGCAGAGGGGTAAGACCACTCTGGGCTGGTGGGAAGGCCAAGGGAGAGTATGGTACATTTAGGAGAACTGAAAATATGGTTCAACAGATCTCCTGATCACTAACAGATTTTAGGCTTAGCATTAGACTTCATTACATCCTAAGTACCTGGAATGCATTTTATGTGTCTCTCAGAAGAGAAGAATCTACCTTTCATATTTAATACCAGAACTGCACTTCGTGTTTACAGGGAGAGGCGGGAAAGCAGTGAGAGCTGGTTATTCTTCTCCCTCCACTGCATTCCCCTTCCCAGTTTATCCCGCCCACCTCATTCCACAGAGGATTTGAGAAGAATCTATGCCAGTAAGAATCTGCCCAGTTAGTTATAAAGGAGGGGGGGGGGGGAAGTAAGTCATTAACCTTTGGCATCATCTTCGGTTGGCCTTTGGAAGAAAAGACTCCAGTGCTGATAATTTAGTTAATCAAGGTTGTTTATCTGAAATCTCTAGGAGAAATATCTGCTGGGACTAAAAGGACTTCTAGATGAAAGAGAGAGGCACCCAGGAGAGTTGAGGTAGAGAAAAGGTGAACCACATTAGAGCTGCCTCCTCTGCCTTTATTCATATTTCGGAGCAACACAAACCATTTCACAAAGGTCAACTTGTATTTTTTCCTACTATGTGAATATGTAAGAAGCCATGGCAACTCATTTGCCTCACCTGTAAATTGAATCCTGATTATCCTTAGGTTCTATTACATTCTGTGATGGGCTGTACCAACTCGATGTTCAGAAATTCTAACATTTTAATAAAGAGGTTATGTTTTAAGAATTTCAAAGATGAATGGACAGTTGTTTTAAGTCACTATCACATCCTGGAAGATAATGTGAGAATTCTATTTCATATGGATGAAGATCTCCACCTGTGGTTCTTTTTGGTGTAGTTTTCTAATTCATGGTTTCTTAGTGCCCTCGTTCCTATGAATCTTATTCTTGCTGTTGGCTGGCTTAGGCTCGAGGATGGCAAACTCCTCTCAATATGATTTTCACAGTCTGTGTGCGGCTGCATCTGCCGGAAAAAGAGAACCAGTTATACACTATGATCTCAGGCAAAGCACAAAATGATTCTGGTCCTACCTGCTGATTCAGATTCTCTCTTCTTTTGATTACATTGACTAGTCAAAGATGTGATTCTTTTGTGAAAAGTATTTATTTTGGAAAAAGGCATTTTCAGAGAGGTAATTATATATAAAGGAAATGTTTAGAATATAAAATTTACAATAAATTAAATGTACATGCTCCCAGACCATAATTTAATTTAAATTATGCAAATTTATGAAATAGTCAAGTAAATCAAAGGCCATACCATGTATGAAAAACCCCATTTCACCTCTGTGTAAATGCTTTTTTTTAAAATGGGTTTCCTGGAGTAGTGGTTTTTGCCAGTTTGAAGTATTTCTGCCTCATCCCAGATCTTCTAGAGGACATTGGTGGGTCAACCCTGAAAACCAGAGGAAGCCTTCCTACCGTGACTTGTAATTCCCAGAAGGAACTTAAAGTGGGGTGTGGGATCCTTTCAAAGTAAATGTTTACATTGTACAAAGATGAACTTTTAAAGAAATCCCAGACGCTTCCTTTTAAGTTTGGGCCATTCCAGTCGCCCTGCTGTGTGCTTATTGTTGCCCAGCATGGAGTTTTCACTGTTTTATGTACATGTGTCTATGCATATCTTCCAGTATATTAGAACATCTTATGATACAAAGGCAGATCATCTGTTACATTTAATGTTGAAAGAGTGGAAGATGGAACTGCCCAAACTGGTGATCTCTGTCCACGGGGGCGTCCAGAACTTCAGGATGCCGTCTAAGCTTAAAGAGATCTTCAGCCAAGGTTTGGTCAAAGCTGCGGAGACAACGGGAGCATGGATAATAACTGAAGGCATTAATACTGGTAAAGTGCACTGTTTCTCTTTCTTTTCATCTTCTTCTTCTTTCTTCTTCTTTTTTTTTAAATACCTCTTTCTAACTGAATCAGGCAGCATGGCACCCACTCTGTGCTCTGCAGTGCTCCCAGCGGATATGGTAGCGCGAGTCAGACAAAAAGCATGGTGACCGGAAAACAAAAACAAAAACAAAAAAAAGCCCCAGAAGAATCATAGACCTTTCCTAGTATGTGTTTTCACCATTGTTAACATCTGCTATTTTACCACAACTTTGGGTAAACTTCAACAAAATAGTCTTTTCGTGAACTTGAGGCTATGGTGAGGTTTGAAAGGACACGGAATCCATGCAAGTATGTAGTGTGCGGCCATGGGCAAGAGCTAAACTCCCCATGGTCAAGTTTGACAACAAAAATACAACTGCATAAATTTGAAGATGGAATTGTCTTTCTTAAGCAACTCACGAATTGGGCAGCATCCCATTTCACAAGTAAAGAGTTGCTCAGAGACTATGTATGAAGTGGAAGGTTTTTATAGGAAGGAGGGTGGGGCAAGGAAGTTATTAACAAAAGTAAAGAAAGGACTGTGGCAAGCTAGGTCCCCTTCCCTCAGGGGGCAAGGGAGGGGGTCCTTTCATGCAGATTACCTCATCTTCCTTTGGTGGGGAAGGGGAGGGGGAGAGTCCTTGTGACAGATTACCTCATTGGTGCTGATCAGAAACTTTCTTACTGAGTGGTTAAGACTACATTTCGGGGGTGGGAGAGGTTGGCACTACAGTTAGGTACTAAGCCCCAGTGTGATAACTTGGCCTAAGTGATTCCATTTTGGGCCTGTGGTTTCCCTTTTTAACAACATGTGCTTTATTTTACTTACTGCTTTTTTGGTTTGTTTTTTAAAAACATTTCAGGTTAGGGCCAGTTAAGGAACACAAATATGATAATGTGAAGACTATTGAATTCGTTCAGATGAACAAAAGAACTGAGAAAGGAGACACGCTTGGAGCTTTCTTACGCAATAATCAGGGTCGGCCCCAATTCAACCACAGCTCCTTAAGGCCTGACTGCTCAGGGAAGGATCCATGAACGAGCAGCATCAGGACCACCGGGGAGCTTGTTGGGAACGCAGATCTCAGATACCTCCCCAGACCCGCAGGACTGCCACTGTCCATTTTGACAATATCCTCAGATGATTCTTACGTACATTCAAATTTGAGAAGGTTTCCTTCCAACTTCTGCCTATTCTCGAGCTGCTTCTACTGTAGTTGAACGTTATCTGGCGTGAATTTTTGACATTTAATTGAATTTTGGCATTCAATTGAAGGCCACAGGCTACAAGAATCTCCTATATATAAAGCATTTGGGTAGATGCTGTGGATGAAAGATGAGTAAGATATGGGCCCGGGGGTTAGTGATAGGGCAGACTATGACAGACCATAAGCAACTAACTAAAAATCGACGCTGACTGGGTCTTGGTTGAAATGCAAAGCAAGTATCTGGGAGTACAGGGAAGAGGAAGATGCATTCCAGTTCCAACTGAGGGCACCTGAGAAGGCATAGACAAGGATATAGCACTTGGTATTGACCTTGAGGGAAGAGTAGGAAGGAGCATCCCAGGCAGAGGTGGCCGTTCAGGGCCAGGCACACAGCTGGAGTTTCAGGCACATGCAGAAAGAGGTGATAAGGCTACAGGCTGGGTATGCCTTGCAGCAGAGGACAGGGACAACCAGGGAGACTGGAGCCATACTAGATGCCATGCTGATGGGCTGAGAGCAGAGGGCTCTCAAAGGAATTTGAACAGGAGAATGAATAGGAAATAATATAGTCGGGTCTGGCTTTTACAGAGAGTCTCAATAGACAATCTGTACTAGAACCACCTGTGGGATGTGGAAATACAACCAGCAGCACCACAATGCTGATAACCCATGCCAAACCTATGGGATCCAAAACCCTACTGCAGAGTTGACTGCACAGTTGATGGTGATATACATCTAGAACCTGGATTCTAGAAAATGACTCTGGGAGAAGTAAAAGAGGTTGGAGGGGAAGATGCCAGAGAGAGAGAGAGGGAGAAATGGTTAGGTACTGTGCATCAGATGTGTGCATATGTAGAGTGTTTGTTTGTTTGTTTCTGTGCTAATGACACAGATAGGGTCAAAACTATATATATAGGAAGAGTAAGTGGCACAGCGTTGTAATTAAAAGGCAGGTAAAGTCAATGTCAAAGGCTGCATACCACGTGATTCTCACTTTAAGACATTCTGCAAAAGGCAAAACTGCAGACAGTATAAAGATCGGTGGTTGCAAGGGGTTATGGCGGGGGAATGAATAAGTGGAATGCAGACGATTTTTAGGGCAGTGACGCTGTTCTGTCTGATACTATAATGATGGAAATACTATCATTGTGTATTTGTTCAAACCTATGGAATCTACAGCACCAATCCCTGATGTAAACTGTGGTCTTTGAGTGATAATCACGTGTCAGTGTAGGTTCATCAGTGGTACAAATGTACCACTCTGATGGGCAGTGTTGATAGTGGTCAGGGGTTGTGGGTGTGTAGGGGTGGGGGGTACATGGGAAATCTGTACCACTGGCTCAATTTTGCTGTGAACCTAAAACTGCTTGAAAAAACAAAGTCTGTTTAAAAAAGAAAAGTCCGATATTTTGGGTGGGAATCCTGGCTCTACAAATCACCAGCTCTATAACCTTGGGCAAATTATTTAACTACTTTATGATTCAATTCTTGCCTATAAAATAGACTGAAGTTTCTACTTAAAGTGTGAATGCATGGAAAACACTTCAAAAGTACCTGGTGCATTGTAAGAGTTCAGTAAGTGTTGGCTCTTATAGTTATTGTTATTATTAATTCCAGAAGGGCAAGTATGAATGCATTCGTGCTGGGATACTTATATATATAAGCTATTAAATTAATTTGCTTCAGTGAAGCAAGGGACACATCTGCAGGATGTTTTGCTGGGAGAGTTGAGAAGGTTACAGAAAAAAAAAAAAAAAACGTTTAGAACATTCATGATGGTCTCATAAGACTTTCTGGTCAATCAAAAATAGGGGAAGAACTGAGGTTGTAAGCAAAACTTACCCAAAGGGAAAGGAGAATTATTCAGGTAAAGAGGTCAGTGATAGGAGAAAGAGGTGTTAAGAGAGAGTAGAGGAAGCCAAGATATCAGAAATTAATTCCACTGCGCCACAACTTTCCCTACGAATGTCCTTTTGCATATATCTGCCATTTGTCTCTTTCTTGCAGTCACAGTGTTTTGCATGATTTGTGCATAAAAGTTTGACTTTTAAACTGATTGTTCACAGGTGTGTCCAAACATGTTGGGGATGCCCTGAAAGCCCATTCCTTCCGGTCCTTGAGAAAAATCTGGACAGTTGGAATCCCTCCTTGGGGTGTCATTGAGAACCAGAGAGATCTTATTGGAAAAGATGTAAGTAGACAACCCATTCACAACAGAAGCGGATGAACGTGTATCCAATTGCCAACTTAGCACCACCTGGATATCTAAAAGCCATCTCAAATGTAATATACCTCAAACCAACTTTGGTCTTCCTACTTGCCCCATCTTAGAAAGTAATGATCCCATCCTTACACTTGTTCAAGCCAAAAACCTTAGACTAATCCTAGAATGATCTCTGTCTCACAACTCAACCTAATCCATCAGTAAATTATCTCAGCTTCACTTTTTCCTTCCTTCTTTCTTTCTTTCTCTCTCTCTCTCTCTCTTTCTTTCTCTCTTTCTTTCTCCCTTTCTCTCTCTCTCTCTCTCTCTTTCTTTCTTTCTTTCTTTCTCTTTCTCTCTTTCTCCCTTTCTTTCTCCCTTTGTTTCTTTGTTTCTTTCTTTCTTTCTCTCTCTCTCTCTCTCTTTCTTTCTACAGAAAGAGAGAGAGAGTGCCTGCGCATGTGAGCAGGGGAGGGGCAGAGGGAAAGGCAGAGAGAATCTTAAGCAGGCTCTGTGCTCAGCGCAGAACCAGAAACGGGGCTTGATCTCAGAACCCTGGGATCATGACCTGAGCTCAAATCAAGTCAGACATTCAACTGAATGAGCCACCCAGGCACCCACCCCCCTTTTTTAGCTTTAGTTAAATATAGAAATATATCCAGAATCTGACCTCTTCTGTTACCTCCACTGTTACTGAGCAGCCCCCTTTCCTGTCTCCTGGATGACTGTAGTAATAGCTTTCCCTTCTCTCATCCTTGTCTCTCACTGCAATCTAATCTCAACACAGTAGCCAGGATGATGCTTCCAAAATACAAATCAGATCGTGCCACTTCTCTGTGAAAAACACTTCAGTGACTCCTATCTGGTTCAGAGTAATAGCCGAGTTTCTTGCACAGGCGTGTGTGTGATAACATTCATGACGTGAACCTGCTCTTTCCTTATCTTGTACTACTCTCTGCTTTATCCTACGTATTGGTTCTTTGATCCCATCTGTTTTTCTAAAGGGAAGGAACTTGTCTAAGTCTGTTTATGAGTAGTGTATATTTCTGATGAAAGTCTCAGGTATTACAAAAGATATGAAAAGGAAAGATAATCGCCATTAACATTTTGGGGTGTATCATTCCAGAATTTTTACTACGTATGTGTACATATGCATAATAAGAAACAGTTTGTATGAAAAAAAGTAGTAACAGAAACCCACTGATATGAATCTGGTATTTAGCTTAATTATTTAACATAATTACTTCTCTATGTAAATTAATATAGACATGTATATGGTTTATCTTAACTTTCGTTTTGGAAAATGTCAAACATACTAAGGAGTAGAGTTGTGAAAATAATGAACTCCTATGTCCCTATCTCCCAGCTTCAACAGTTATGAGCCCAGAGCCAATTTTGTTTCATCTATTCCTTATTCATTCCCCACTCCAATATTTTAAAGCAAATTCCAGATATCAAATAACATCATTGGTAAATATTTTACCAGTATTTCTAATTAACCAATTAATTTACCAATAATTTGGTATTTCTAAGTACCAAAAAGTAGGCATTCTAAAATATATGGACAATTAAAAAAATATATAACCACATTACCATTTTCATACCTAAAAAAATTAATAGTTAATTTCTGAATATCAACAACTAGCCAGTCCACGTTCAACATTCTGATTGTGTCATATTTTTTAGTTGTTTGATTTCATCATCCAGAAAAGTTCCCTACAATGTGATGGGTTGATATGTCTCCTGAGTCACTTATTTTCAGTCGTTTTTAATCTATGGATTTTCCCTCCATCTCTTTTTTTTTTGGGGGGGGGTGCAATTTGTTTGTTAAAGAAACTGGGTCACGGGACGCCTGGGTGGCTCAGTCAGGTAAGCATCCGACTCTTGGCTTCATCTTAGGTTATGATCTCACAGTTCGTGAAATCAGGCCCTGAGTTGGGCCCTGTGCTGAAAGTGTGGAGCCTGCTTGGGATTCTCTCTCTCTCTCTCTCTCTCTCTCTCTCTCTGTCTCTCTGTCTCTCTGTCTCTCTGTCTCTCTGTCTCTCTGTCTCTCTCTGTCTCTGCCCCTCCCATGCATGCTCTGTCTCTCAAAATAAATATAAACTTAAAAATAAAAAAAGAAACTAGGTCATTTGTCCTAAAGAGTTTCCCATAGTTTGGATTTTGCAAATTTAGCCTGTTGTAGTAGGGTTTAGCCTATTTCTCTGTCTCGTCTCTTCTTTCAGTTGGTAGTTTGATCCAAAGGTATGATTAGATACAAGTTCTTTTTGTGCAAGTTTATGCCGTAAGAGATGTGTCTGTCCTTCCCCCTCATAACATGATTGTTTTTCTTTTTATAATGTCATTGACTAGATTCATGACCTCAACAGAGTTGCAAATACTGATATGAAATTATTGTGTTCTTTATTTATTAGCTTAAACACTCTATAAAGGAAACATTTTCTCATCAGCCATTTGGTTTACTTTGTGGTACTGTTGCATGGGAAAGGACACAGTATTTGATTCTCTCTTTATTTTCCAGCTTTCAAAGCAATGAATTGGTTATCTACCATTCTCCAAGGTGAACAATGAGATTTTTTTTTTTTGAAACATATCAAATATGTTTCAAGTCATTATTCCATCTAGTTATTACTCTTAATTATGCTCAACTCATCCCGTTTTGGCCAGTGGAAACTTTTCACATTATCTCTTGAGTCCTTTTAACACAATTCTGGTTGTTTTTCCTTGCTTCCTTGTGTTTTACTCTGAAAACAAAACAAAACAAAACAAAACTGTTCCAGGCTAATTGTGTATATTGTTTTGCTCCTAGAGAAATGGCTGGTTGCTTTTAGTGGGAAATTATAGTAAAAGACTGCATTCTAGGGGTAAAAGGTGCATTCTGATTTTTCATGCCTAATAATGCTCTACTGTACTGTGGTACTTTAATAGTACTATAATTTAACCATTCTTCTATTATCCATTTTTTTTGCTTTTATAAAAAATGATATTAATGTTATGATAAGATACTTTAGATGTATTAAATCTATTAGTTATTTTCTTCTTGATTTCTGTCATCTGTATCACTGTTAGGAATTATAAAGGTAACTTTTAAAGACTAATGTTGGTAAAATGCGTATTGTTTTTTAGGTAACTTTTAAAGTTACCTAAAAGTTGGTAAAATTTATAGTGTTTTTTACCTCATTATTTCTTTTAAGCCTCACAGCAACCCTCTGGTGTAAGAATTATCATTCTCCCTTAGACGTGAGGCAAGTAAGCCTGAGAAAGGAGGCAGGAGTTACCCAGAGTTAAAGTTAGGAAGTAGAAGAGTCTGGGCCCTCTTACTCCAAATAGTGTGCTTTTCGTCTCTAAAAACAAATGAGAATTGGAGTGGCTTAAGGAAGAATCCACAAATATTGATAAAGATCGGGATGTTTTATATTGAGTGGATGGATCTCCATTTGGTTGGTTGGCTGTCACTCTTCATTTCAATACTAGAAAAAAAAAAGCAGTGTTAAAATATTATTTTGGAATAGATCTATTGAAAGGCATATTTTCTGGATAGCAGTGTAGTCTGTATATTACTGTATGTCCTTGAACTCTTTTATTACAATCTGAGACAAGGTAAGTACAGAAATTAAAAATAAATATGTAGAACCATTTTTAGCAATGTGGTAGTGCTGTGACACCTAAGTATATGGCCGGTGGACTTATCTTTCTGAGCACAGTGCATGCAAGGGTTGTTGAACTTGTGTCCTTGCGTTGTGAGTCTCATGCAGTATGAGCCGCATACTGGTTACACATAGTAGGACCACATAGCGATCCATAAAAAATGGGAGATTAAAAAAAAAGTTGGTTCTTCACTGCAGATAGCCTGAGATACACCTCTCTAGGTAGCAAGTGGCACTTACTAGCTTTGGCAGGAACTCCATGGTGCATGGGCAGCCCTTTGGAGCAGTTGAGCCCAGGGAAGGACCTTGGACTCTAACCCTCTCTTGTCTTCCAGGTGGTGTGCCTGTACCAGACTCTGGGCAACCCCCTCAGCAAGCTCACCACACTCAACAGCATGCACTCCCACTTCATCTTGTCCGATGACGGGACTGTGGGCAAGTATGGAAATGAGATGAATCTCAGGAGGAACCTGGAAAAGTACCTCTCTCTACAGAAAATACATAGCCGTGAGTACCACAGAGGCTCCGCCACCAGAGCCTGGCTGGGGCGCTGCTATGGAGAAAGGCACTCCTTTGTCACCCATATGGAGTGGAGAGGTCCAAGCTGGTCTCCGCCTAAATTAACACGAGTGAACCCACAGCCAGAAGAAAGCAGGATGTGAGGTGGTGCGGACTTGTGGATGGCAGGAGAGGGGAAGAAGTCTTGGAGACAGCATAGTCAGGAGAGGACTGGAACAGTGGAGACTTTAGCAGAGCCTCCAGCATACTGTAGGGTGGGGTAGGTGGAGGATGGTTGGGTAGTGGGAGTATTGTTACCAGAATGGGAATGACTGAAGAGCAGTAACTAGACTGGACTGCGAAGAGTGGGGGTATGAATTTGATCATCAGGGAGGATGGCATTTCATATGTGGTGATGTCCCCTAGACAGGGGAAGGGTTAAAAGCAAACAGAGCTTTTAGAAATAGGGACCTTTGCATACTTTGGCTATTGTTGATAGTGCTGCTATAAACATTGGGGTGCATGTGCCCCTTCGAATCAGCATTTTTGTATCCTTTGGATAAATACTGAGTAGATCCCAAATGTCCATTGACTGATGAATGGATAAAGAAGATGTGGTATACACACACACACACACACACACACACACACACACAATGGGATATTACTCAGTGATCAAAAGCATGGAATCTTGCCATTTGCAACAACAACGTGGATGGAACTAGAGTGTATTATGCTAAGTGAAGTAAGTCGGTCAGAGAAAGATAAATAAATACCATATGATTTCACTCATATGTGGAATTTAAGAAACTAAACAGATGAATATAGGGAAAGGGAAGGAAAAATAAGATACAAACAGAGAGGGAGGCAAACCATAAGAGATTCTTAAATACACAGAACAAACTGAGGGTTGTTAGTAGGGTGTTGGATGGGGGGTTGGGCCAAATGGGTGATGGGGATTAAGGAGGGCACTTGTTGGGATGAGCACTGGGTGATATATGGAAGTTATGAAGCCCTGAGTTCTACTCCTGAAACCATAATTATACGATATGTTAACTAACTTGGATTTAAATAAAATTTTTAAAAATGGGTGTAACAAGTAAACAACAATAATAGGGACCTTTGAAGGTATCAGTGTTGTGTCATGCTTCCAGGGATGCTTTGAGATGGCCATTTTGGTAGTGTTTAAAAACAAAATTCAACTGAGTAAATTTAAAGATCTTATTGGCCTTATTCAGTGATTCATCGGTTGGACAGCATCCCATCTAGCAGGTAGAAAGGAATTCCAAGGAGCTGGACAGAATGGAAGACTTTTATAGGCAGAAGTTGGTGTGGCAAGGGAGTTATTCTAACAAGGATGGATTGTTCTGGGCAAGGTCACTTTCCTTTGGGGGAAGGTGGGGTGGGCGTGGGGGTCCTACCAGGCCAATTACCTCCCTAGTGCCAACTATATAATTCCAGAATGACTGGTTAAAGGTTACATTCCTGGGAGAGGCTGCAACTACAATTAGGTATTAAATCTTCATTTGTTGATTTGGAGCTTAGCACAAGGGACTCCATTTTGGGCCTGTTGTCTCTTTTTTAATAGTATCTATAGGAAGGAGAAGAAAGGAAAGGGTGAGAATCAGCAAACATCCTTGGTGGAGAGGTTGAAAGGTAGGTGCTGCCTGGAGAAATGGAGACTTCTCATCCAAGGCAGCAGAAAGTGAGCCTCTGTCTCTTTCCATGAGTTGAATCTTTCACAAAATACTCTCACCCTTGAGGAAGAAGACCAGAGAGCAAAGGCCCTTGGGAGGCTCAAGTCCTCTTCAACCTTCGACTTTTGGCTGGAAACGCTAAATGTCCTTCCAAAGTTCTGTCATCTACTGTCTGTGACCTTGGCTGATGGAGTTTACATCTGTTAAACTGTTTTCTTTTCTTTTTTTTTTAGTTTATTTATTTTGAGAGAGAGAGAAAGAGAGAGTGAGCATGAGTAGGGGAGGGGCAGAGATAGGGAGAGCGAGAATACCAAGCAGGCTCCGTGCTGTCTTGCGGAACCTGATGCAGGGCTTAATCTCACAACCCTGAGATCATGACCGGAGCTGAAATCATGAGTTGGATACTTAGCCATTTGAGCCACCCAGGTGCCCCTAAACTGTTTTCTTAATATAAAAGGAAAGGAACTGTCTACCTCTACCTTTTGTTGTGAGAATTGAGATAATGTATGTTTGATGTGCCTAGAATAGTGTTGGCTGTATAGTATGCCCTTAATAAATGTCTGTTTCTTCCTTTCCTTTTATTCCTCTTTGATACAGGTAATCTCCTTCTTGGCGTGGGGTTCTGCGTGGGAGGGACGCTGGGAACTGTTGCCAGTCACTTTGTGCTTAGTGTGAATGAAACTTGGAAGCTCATTTAAGTCAGGAAGTGGGGAGAGAGGGTCAGGTCCTCTGCAGAGTAGATGTGGGTGGGGGGAAAGAAGACCCATAGAGGAGACGACAGGTCAGAGACTGGCCCTGAAGAATAGTTCCTGCAGGGAGGGTTCCTTTTGGGGTCACAAATATCAATTCCCTGAAATGTCCTGTTGCCTCTCTTGATCTATGCTCACCATAGAAATTGCTCAGGGGGTTCCTACAGCATCATAATGTGTGCCCCAGGAGAGCAAAGTCTTGTCTTTCTTATTCTGATCCATTTGTGGATGAATGCATACAACCTGAAGCTTACATATGGGGTCAAGGAACATTTCTGTTTTCAAAGGTCTTGAAACTTAGGATTTATTTGGAGAGTTTCACTGCGTATAGAGAAAGAATGTGGAGTCCATTTCAGTGGATTGGTAACATTTATTATTCTAAGGGAAACCAATATGAAGGAGCAAAAACAGTAAGCCACCTACACACACACACACATACACACACGCACACACACACATACACTCACAGGAAAGGAAGGAAGGAGAGAAGGAAGGAAGAAGAGAGAAGAAGGGGAAGAAAAAGGATTAATGAAGGAAGGAAGGGAGGGAGGGAGGGAGGAAGACAAAAAATCAAAGTCTCCAACAGACCCAAAATTCTTATGTATCAAAGCTGATTTTCATACCCATCATGTTCACTACTTCCTACCATATTTGTATTCCTTAAAAAGAGATTTATTTGGATGGAATAATACTTACATATTTTGTTGATTTCTTTCATTTCTTTTCAGCTGGACTTCTTAGAGTCCCCAGAAAACCCTTGATCCTGGCCAAGAGTACTTACAAAAAATCCAAAAAATAAAAAACAAAAAACCAAAAAAACCTGACATCATAAAGTTGCTCTAGGAATTCCTGGATTCAGCCATTTGAAACGTGGCCAGTGTCAGTTCCTAAGCCTCCGGGGATAGAAAGCATAGGATCAGATGCCTTTGTGTCTCTTCATAGTCCAACTCTCAATGGAATAGCATGCTTTCCTGGAATGTCTATTCCAGGAGCTTTTAATTTGGAGGCATGATATTGTATTCTTGCCTAACTCTGGGATCCAAAAATAGAGGCAGCTCTCTAGTGCGATTTCTCAGCAAGAACATGACAATTTTTTTCTTTTTTTAACAAGTTTAATTAGCATCAGTGAGATCCTTTTTGTAGGAAGCAATCATAAATATTTTTATTTTTGTGGGAAATAGTTATTGCTTCAAGAAAGATATACCCAGTAGAAATTGAATTCCCTCTTTCCCCTTGTTGATTTTTTTTCCTGATGATAAAAGTACTATATATTCTCATATTCAGATAAAGCAAAGATAGCACATGAGAAAAGGAAAGGTTTTCCTTATTCTCACAATAAAAACCTCACCATTGTCAACTTTATCATATATATACTTTTAGAAATATTCTACACACACACCCAGAGCAACATTTTTTAAACAAACACTAGATTCATATAATATACATGCTTTTCAACTTGGATGCATTTCTACATCAATAAGGATAGCTTAGGGGCACCTGGGTGGCTCAGTTGGTTAAGCATCTGACTTCAGCTCAGGTCATGATCTCACTGTCTGTGAGTTCGAGCCCCACATTGGGCTCTGTGCAGACAGCTCGGAACCTGGACCCTGCTTTGGGTTCTGTGTCACCCTTGTTCTCTGCCCCTCCCCTGCTTGTGCTCTGTCTCTCTGTCTCTCTCAAAAATAAGCATTAAAAGAAATTAGAATAGCTTAGCACATCTTTAATGGCTGCATCGTGTTTCATTATATAGGATATAAGAGATGCTCTCACAAAAGTTTTTTCCATAGATTTCAATAATTCATGATTAATGGTTCTTTATTTTTTTAATTTTACTCATGTTTATTTATTTTGGAGAGAGAGGGAGAGAGAGAGAGAGAGAGAGAGAGAGAGAGACAGAGTATGAGTGGGGGAGAGGCAGAGAGAGAGGGAGACACAGACTCTGAAGCAGGCTCCAGGCTCTGAGCTGTCAGCACAGAGCCCGGCGTGGGGCTCAAACTCATGAACTGTGAGATCATGACCTGAGCCAAAGTCAGACGCTCAACGGACTGAGCCACCCAGGCGCCCCCATGATTAATGGTTCTTTTTCAACATTTCCCCAAATCCTCCCCTCCCTTCTTCATTAATAATAGTTTGATGTGTACCCTTCCAGAGTTTCTGGTCATATATATATGTAGAGATATATGGGTATATACTTATACACATATATATCATACAAGCATATATATAATGCAAACATATATAAAATATATATTCATGTATGTGGTTTTAAAACTATAAAAAGGATTGTACTATATACATCATTCTGTAACTTTTTCACTTAATATCTTCTCAGAAAGAATGACTCCACCGTCTTTGTTTCTTTTTTTTTTTTTTTTTTTTTGGTCTTCCTTCCTTTAATAAAAAATAAAATAATATATCCTAGTGATAAGAAATTTTAACAGTGGAGTACATTTAAAAAATAGAATATGTTGAAATATAAAAGTCTTTGAGAGTTACCCATCCCATCTTGTACATAGAAATAATCATCCTTAGAAGTTGATTGACCTGGCAAATTTTGATCATTTTTGGAGGTGAGTGATAGATACATTGGGATCCATTATATTTCTGGTTTTTTTTTTTTTCAAGATATGTTTGAAGTTTCCACAATGAGAAGCTGAAATTTCTTGAAGACTACTTAAAAAAATTATTTTTTAAATTAGGGGCACCTGGGTGGCCCAGTTGGTTAAGCATCTGACTTCAGTTCAGGTCATGATCTCATGGTTTGTGAGTTCGAGCCCTACATCAGGCTTGTTGCTGGCAGTGAGGAACCTGACTGGGATTCTCTCTCTCTGCCCCTCCCTTGCTCTCTATGTCTCTTAAAATAAAAAAAAACTTAAAAAGTTGTTTTTTGGTTTTTTTTGTTTTTTGGTTTTTTTTTTTGTAATTAGTGAAAACCTTTAGGTACCTTTTTAATGGGGGAAAGCTTGAAGATGCTCTCACCACATTTAAGTGACTTTATTGACAGTCCAAGCTTCTGGCTTGGTCTTGAACTAAGCAAGCCTGGGTGAGCCCAGGAAGAAAGAGGGGTGAGTGTAAGTAAAAGGTTTATGTGGTAATTGAAAGACTTGTGTTGGGGAAAGCGAAATGGATGCCTGGCCAAGATAGGAGTTCTTTGTAACAGTTTGGTGTTGCTTGTCATCTGAAATAGGTTCAAGACAAGGCGTGCCCGTGGTGGGGCTGGTGGTAGAAGGAGGTCCCAATGTCATCCTCGCCGTGTGGGAGACTGTGAAAGACAAAGACCCGGTGGTGGTGTGTGAAGGCACAGGCAGGGCGGCCGACCTCCTGGCCTTCACCCACAAACATTTAGCAGACGAAGGGTGAGTTGCTGACTCCTCAGTTTTTAAGCCACGGTGACTGTTTATTCCTCCGTTTTAGTTCTTTAAGCTCTGCTTTTATGTGGGCCAGATATCCTTGGGGGCAGAGGCTGAGACTGGAATTAACTTTCCAGTGATTTTTATGTGTATTAATTAATGCCAAAATGCTCTCCCCTGATGCAAGTTGCTCTTTTTTTAGCTGAAGAATGGTCCTGCCTCTATCGGGGCTCTGGAACCCTGTCTGAGCTTCAAGGGAAAAAGCATCCCGGCGGGGGTGGGGGGTGTTGTTGAGAGAGGAGACGCTCCTGCAGTTGGCCTTGATAGCTGAGAAAACCCTGTGGTGACTGAGGAGACCAGTGCTGCCCCCCCCCTCCCCCCACCGATCACCTTCAGATTCGTTTGCCATTAGCAAAAATAGGAGGAATTGGGGGAAATCGGCATCCTAGCATTTATATAACATGTTATATTTATTTGAGGCTTTAACTCTTTAGCCTTTTCAAATAAAAAGGTAGTTTTTCTCTAGCCATGCCTATATCCAGTGTGATTTTTCCAATTTCAAAAGCATAATATTTCTTCTGTGTAAGTAAATATAATGCCTATGAACTAAATGTTGGCCCCACCAGTTTACGCAGTAAATGTGTATTCACTGCTTATGGTATAAATGCTCTGACGACCCTTTCCTTACACTCCCTCTCTCCCCTCAGCCCCTAGCCTCTACTTCTATGCTTTGACCCTGTTCTTATTCTTTCCCGTGTGTCTCTTTCCTAAAGTTACCCTAAATGTGTGCTTCTTAAACCTTCTGGAGTGTCGGATTCTTTGAGATATGATGCCTGCAGTTTCTGGCGATGCACAGTCCCCTGGAAATCTGTCAGCTCGAGAACCTTGTCCTGGAGTACATTCTTTCCACGATCATGGCGGATCTGTTCACGCTCACTTTCAAATTCAGCCTCTCCAGGTGCCCTGCTTCCTTTTGCTTCCTCCTCATTTGCTCTCACAGCAGAAGCATCTACAGAAATCTTTTCAGTCGGATGGGACAGACAAGGGTTCCTGCACTGAAGTGTTTGGCTCGTTCTCTTCTCTGTGTTGTGCCAAGGCATTATCATTTCTCTCTCTTCTCAGGACCCTACGTCCTCAGGTGAAGGAGGAGATCATCTGCATGATTCAGAACACTTTCAACTTTAGTCTTAAGCAGTCCAAGCACCTTTTTCAAATTCTCATGGAGTGTATGGTGCACAGGGATTCTGTGAGTATGATGAGTTGATAACTTGACCAACTTTAAAACTGATAATTTGCATCATTTGTAATACTTGTTTCCAAAACTTTTATTTTTTTTTATTGTTTATTTATTTTTGAGACAGCGTGCATGTGTGTACGTGAGTGAGCAGGTTGGGGAGGGGCAGAGAGAGAGAGGCAGAAAGAATTTGAAGCAGGTTCCATGCTGTCAGCACACAGCCTGACTCGGGGCTCGATCCCACAAACCGTGAGATCATGACCTGAGCTGAAGTCGGATGCTCATCTGATCGAGCCACCCAGGCACCCCTCCGCAACATTTAAAACTAAGGGTTTTTTTTTCTTTTTTTAAGATTTTATTTTAACATTTATTTTTTTAAGTAATCTCTACACTTAGTGTGGGGCTCAAACTCATGGCCCCAAAATCAAGAGTCACATGCTCTTTCAACTGAGCCAGCAAAGTGCCCCCAAAATAAGGAGTTTTTAATTTTACTTTGATTGTATATAGATCTGGAGAACTTGACCCTTATTTGAGTCAACTTGGCTTTTTATTCCCTGCCCTCCCCACCTCCCTACAATGCTTCACATTTCAGACTGCACTTAGGAGAAAAACCAACATGTCAGTATTACGGAAGAGTGAGCACATTTAGTGATGATCACACATAAATATTTTCAGAGGGTAAAAGCATAGCTCCATGTGTTCTCTCTTGGCTTAGGTGACTGCATCATAACATCCTAGTAAATCATGTAGGAGATCTTTGGGGATGTACTGAACAATGGGAAATGTGGGAATTTACTCTGGGCCAGAAAATGGAGACCACAAACTATGGACTGTAAACACAATATAGACTCGTGAAAAGATTTTCGTGTTTTAGGGTACTTTGATCAAGATTTTTATCAATGACTTAGACGATATAAAGCCAACAGGTATAGTAAACATGCAAATATGTCATGATTCACAGTGATCTTTCCAGAATTCAAAAGCTAGGCCAAATCATACAAGATTTTAGTAATATTTAAGCACCTGGCCTCAGACAAACAAATTGAACAAATTCAGGCTGGACAAAGCATGGATAAACATAATGTGAAAAACACTTTTAAAGGTGTCAGTGGACCTAATAACCACAAACATAACAACCATGAGTGAGTGCAATATGGCAGTGACTGTTTATTCCAATTTCAGAGATGCCAAAGCTAAAACCTAGAGAATTTAGGTGATTTGCCCAGAGTCAGCAGTTATAGAATGGTAGAACTGACATGGGGCTCAGAGTTGAAATTTTGTGTGTGGCCTACTACATTTGATATCTCCCACAGTACTCAGTAAGGAAAGGACACCTTAAAGAGATCACCCTTCTATTTGTGTCTTCCTGTCATCAAATAGAGTAACAAACAGTGTAACGATCAAAGAGGAGGCAAGAGTAGTCAGCGATGGGTTTGCACATCTTAGGAATTAGGTCCTCGACCCCTGCGTAATTGAGAGTTGATTTTATTCATGCACATAAAGGGGCTGTTAGTTGGAGGGAATTGTGGAAGCATCTGAATTGTGGAAGCATTGTTATTCTATCTTTACAGGACCTTAGAGATTATTTAGTGGGTTCCTCTCACCTTGTAGATGAGAAACCTGAGGTTCAGTGGCCTGTAGATATTTCCCTCAAACTCACTAGTTGGTGGCATTTCTGGGCTTGCCAGACTTGGCTCTTTTTTTTCCAAACAGTTCCCTTTACTATATAAAATATATTTGCATTTAGAAAGCTTGAGATACATTCCTTAACAGCAAGCAGCCTTTTATAATCATAAGTAAAATCCTTATTTGTCTTAAAAAAATCAGTCTCATGTCCGGATGCATTGGACATTGACATTGTGAAGACCGGCTGTGCCCATCTGTTGTAGTTACTCACTGGGTGCATTGTAATTGCCTCACTTATTTTATGAAAAATCCTTGAGGATTCACTTCTCATGAAAAAAGCAAAAATTTTAGTTTCTCAGACTACGTGAACAGAAGGATGTCATATGGTATCGCTTCAAAAGGAATGATTTTTTTTTTTTTTCGCATTAGGAATTGACACCGAGGGGCTCCTGGGTGGCTCGGTTGGTTAAGTGTCTGACTTTGGCTCAGGTCATGATCTCACAGTTCATGGGTTTGAGCCCCACATTGGGCTCTGTGTTGATGGCTCAGAGCCTGGACTCTGCTTCAGATTCTGTCTCTCCCTCTGTCTCTGCCCCGCCCCTGCTTGCACTCTGTCTTTCTCTCTCTCTCAAAAATAAATAAACATTAAAAAAATTTTTTTAAAAAGGAATTGACACTGTTTCTTTTCATTATAGTGTATCCATAGTAAATTTAGTGTAGTCATGTTTTTTCATGTGTTTCCTGTAGGATACATGGAATTTTTACGTTTTTTTTCCCTTGAGCTTCCACAATTCTCTATTACCCTATTTAAAAAGTTTTCTGAGTAAAAAGGGAAAGTAACAAATCAAGGAGATTAACTCTATGTGGTTTTTTACATTAATGTTTTGCTCAACTCATTAGCTCTAGAATGCATTTTGTGGGTACTTTTTGAAGCCATTTCTTTATGAGCTCCCAAAATGTATGACTTTCTGTGTTTCAACTGCTATAGATGACCATATTTGATGCTGA
Source organism: Panthera tigris (assembly GCF_018350195.1). NCBI lineage: Eukaryota > Metazoa > Chordata > Mammalia > Carnivora > Felidae > Panthera > Panthera tigris. Next base: position 16,667,224 of record NC_056672.1, on the reverse strand, counting down.
TTCTGAGGAGTCACCAGACCTTGATTTAGTAATCCTAACGGCTCTGCTAAAAGGTGAGTGTCTGACGAGGTTACATGTCTTCCTCATTTCCTCTTCTCACGTTCCGTGGAACTCAGTGTTTTTTATGTGGATATTTTAAATAGGATCTATTCTTGTTCCCTTCTTTACCCTAGGCACAAATTTAGCAGCATCAGAACAATTAAATCTGGCAATGGCTTGGGACAGAATGGACATTGCCAAGAAACATATCCTAACTTATGGACAACATTGGAAGGTATAGTGAGAATGAAGTTATTTTGGAAAAATATTTGGCTTGTAAGGGAGGGCCAAAAAAAAAAAAATGGAGGAGAGATAGATTGGTTTGGGAGGGGTGTGGAGGTAGCATTGCAATAGCTGGGTCCCCAGGATACCGGAGACATTTTTCTCATCAACTTTGTCTCCCTAAAAACATGTCTTTCCCCCTCAGGCTCTGCAGCCTGATTGAAACTGGCAAACAAAGTTGGGAGAAAGAAAGAATGGAAGCATATTTTATTTATTTTTTTCTATGGCCAGATTTTTATATTGTGATTTCAAACTTGAAGTTTTCCTTATTTTTGAATTAAAATGTACTCACAATAGAAATAAGTGAAAACAGCGAAAAAGTGAAAGAAGAAAGATTATCCATCGTGCTAATGATAATCACTATTAACATTTCGTTTTTAAGAACTGCAGTTGTGACCATACCATCGGTATATTATCCTTCAGTCAAACTAATACATGCACATTATTTAAAACTTTTTTTGGGGGGGGCGCCTGGGTGGCTCAGTCGGTTGGGCGTCCGACTTCAGCTCAGGTCACGATCTCCCGATCTCGCGGTCCGTGAGTTCGAGCCCCGCGTCGGGCTCTGGGCTGATGGCTCAGAGCCTGGAGCCTGCTTCCGATTCTGTGTCTCCCTCTCTCTTTGCTCCTCCCCCGTTCATGCTCTGTCTCTCTGTCTCAAAAATAAATAAACGTTAAAAAAAAAAATTTTTTTTTAATTAAAAAAAAAAACAACTTTTTTTTTTTTTGAGAGAGAGAGGGAGGAGGGAGAGCACGTGAGGGAGAATGTGCACACGTGTGCATGAGCAGGGGAGGGTCAGAAAGAGAAGGAGAGAGAGAGAACCCCAAGCAGGCTCTACACTGTCGGCACAAAGCCCAATGCGGGGCTTGATCCTGCCAACAATGAGATCATGACCTGAGCCAAAATCAGGAGTCAGACGCGTAACTACCTGAGCCACCCGGGTGCACCATTTTTAAAACATCTAATGGTACTAAAAGGCACTAAAACAATAACAACAACACACAACAACAACAACAACAAGAAACACAGTAGTTCTTTGGCCTGCTGACCAGGAGACCCAAGTATTTTTGACGGTTTTTGATTGTACTGATATTTCAAAATCTCCGTATTTCTAAATAACAAATCATATTGCTCTTTTCTGATTCATCTATTTTAGAGACCTCTCAACATTTCTGTCTGTGGTGCTGTCCTCACTGCTACAATCTGGACTGGTTGCCTGCTGTTCCCGGTTCTGGGCTATCGTGCTGGAATCTACCTTCATCATAGTGGAGATTCCCTTTGCCTCTCTCCTGTAGTGGAGCACCTGTTCTCTGTATCCCGTGCCTTCCTCTTGTTGGGCTTGCTGCTTTATTTTAATGGGGTGCATCCTTCAGTAGCTTTCTGAGAAAGGGAACATGGGAGAGAAGCATTTTGAGAACTCACATGTTTGGAGATATTTTAATTAAAGACCAGAACTCATTTTGAATGCTTAGCTTCCAGCATTCAACATTGCTATTGAGAATAAAAATCTTTCTGTTTTCTGCTCCTTTGTCACCATTTCTTTTCCTCTCTGGAAGTTCAAAAAAATATCTTTCTAGTGTTTTCCGATTTCACAATGATGCGTGCTGCTGTGAGTCTGGGTATCCATAATGCTGGGCAGATGCTTTCAACTTAGCAATCACATGTTTCCATGCTGGGGAATTTGCTTCCTGTTTATTCTGGGTTCTCTTTCTGGAATTCATAGCATTTAAATGTTGGACCTATATGGGGCGCCTGGGTGGCTCAGTCGGTTAAGCGGCCGACTTCGGCTCAGGTCATGATCTCGCGGCCCGTGAGTTCAAGCCCCACGTCGGGCTCTGTGCTGACAGCTCGGAGCCTGGAGCCTGCTTCCGATTCTGTGTCTCCCTCTCTCTCTGACCCTCCCCTGTTCATGCTCTGTCTCTCTCTGTCTCAGAAATAAATAAAAAAATTAAAAAAAAAAATGTTGGACCTATGGACTGCTCCTCTAATCTTATCTTTTCCCTTTTATCTTCTGTATCTTTCCTTTGCTAGATTTCCTCAACTTTCCTTTTCATGCCTTATGTGGAGCTTTTTGTTTCTGGTAGCATACTATTAATTTCTAGGAGCAAATTTGTTCTTTGCTTTTTTTTTTTTTTTTTTTTTAAAGCATCCTGAATGTAGTATCTTATTTCCCTGAGGATATTGATAGGTTTTTTTTGTTTTTGTTTTTGTTTTTGTTTGAGGTTTTCTTCTTCCTGAATTGTCTGATTCTTACTGATTGATGTTTTGTGGTGTGTCTTTTCTGGGCTTTTTATTTAAGAGTGGAGGAGAGAAAGCTCTTTAGAAATTCTGAGCATCTAGGTGAAGCTTAGCTGTAGTTTTGAGCTTCACGGTGGAGTGATCTGGACGCCGTTTGTTGGGGGACCTGAGATGACAGCATATTCCCGCCTTTTCTCTTAGTTCCTTTACCAGAAAAGAATCCTCCAGACCCCTGCCTGGATAAGGTAAAAGCCTTGTTGCTAGTGTTAATGGAAGTCAGACGGGGGAAGAGGATTGGGAAGGTCTCGACATTAGGAATTCAGTATTTGTACATCGATGTCCTCCTGAAGCTGCCAGGATTTTGTGGCAGAGATCTGTTTGGTTCTTGGCTTTTCCCAGTTTCGATTTCTGGGGACTTTTACCTTGGGGGATTCTGGGGACTACTAAGTCAATTACCACTTGACCATCTCCTTTCCGGCTTCCAAAATGTTACTCTCTGGACCTCTGTGTTCTTGTGGATTCATTTCTTTAAAAAAAATTATTTTGCTATAATTTTAGTAACGTTTTAGGTCAGAATAAAATTAAATGAGTGTTTTTAATTTGCCATTTGTATTCAGATACCAGTGTAGTTTAAATGAAAACATGCCAAGTGAACACAACAACAAAAAAATAACCTTGATTTTTGTTTTATTAGAATTGCATTAAACCTACACATTAATTTGGGATGTTTACAATTATCAGTCTTCTGGAACCAGAACAGATTTATTTAAGGTGTCTTTTGTGCCTTCAAGTTCGCTTTTTATTATTTCTTCACTCAGGTCCTGAACATTTCTACTACGATTGTATTTTATGATTGTTGTGTCTGTATTGAGATCAAATATATGTAATTCTTTACATATATTTTTCAAGTTTCTGCTTTCTTAATTATCTCTATGTCTCTTATGTATTTCTACCTTCCGAAGCCTGGCACACTGGAGCAAGCAATGTTAGATGCTTTGGTGATGGATCGAGTGGATTTTGTGAAGCTCCTAATAGAATATGGAGTGAACCTCCATCGCTTTCTTACCATCCCCCGACTGGAAGAGCTCTATAATACAGTGAGTATTGGAACATCCCATCAACCACCTCCCTTAGGCTTTATTTATTAATTAGCTTAAGCTTTAGCTTAAGCTAAATGAATATTAAATGTTCGTCTCCTTGAATATTCATGTACAAAGATAAATTAGAGATTTCTCAACCAAAGGGCAAACATTCTTACCAAATCTATTTTATCCTATAGTCATTTCTGTGTTTTTTATTTTAATTAATTACACAGAATAGAAATATCAACTCATCTAAGAAAATACCACAGTATTTATAAGACCACAATTAAAGCCAATAATGTGAATAAGGACAAATTGCTTTTATTGAGTTGTTGGAGGCATCTCAACCTAAGGCCACCGTTAAAAGTCTGTTCCTGCAACTTTCCTATGCAAACCCTTTATTGAACATAGACCAGCTTACTCACTGTAAAAACACCATTTGCTCAAGCCAAGCACCCTTCTTGAAATGTCCTTTCTTGGCCTTTGAATCTCACCCTTTCTTCAAAGCCCTATGCAAGGCCTGCCTTTTTGAATATTCCAGTTCACAGTAAATCTGATCTTATGGTACATATTTTTTGCAACTCTTTTTGAACACACACAGTCTTGATAGTTTAGGTTATTTTCTCATGTAAGTCCCCACTCTCTTCAATTAGACTGTAAACACTATGAAGAAAGTACTTTTATTCTTCACTGACTCCCTCAAAACTTGCCTGAGTGTGGTAAGCATTCAATAAGTATTTGTTGATGGAATGTAATTGTGTGATGGATGGGGTTTGTAATTGTGTAGCTTATATATGATAAAGGATAGCTATAAACTATTTAAGATTTATTTTTATCTCTTGAAAAAAATAAAGTTAATTACGTTTTTACTATCTACGTATATATCTTTTTAAAATACATCTTGGGGGCACCTGGGTGGCCCAGTCTGTGAAGCCCCTGACTTCAGTTCAGGTCACGATCTCAACGGCTAGTGGGTTGGAGCCCCGCGTCGGGCTCTGTGCTGACCGCTCCGAGCCTGCAGCCTGCTTCGGATTCTGCGTCTCCCTCTGTCTCTGCCCCTTCCCTGCTCACACTCTGTCTCTGTCTCTTTCTCTCTCTCTCTCTCAAAATAAACAAACATTAAAAACATTTAAAAAAAATACATCTTGCTTTGAAAATTATTTTAGTCTGATTATGTCTTCTCTTAGGGAGTACCTTTCTAATAATTAATTGGGGTGAGCTTCATTACTAAAGAGGTTGAAGAAAATTTTCAGTATTCTGGGTTATTTGTACATTCTGAAATAAAATATTTTTTCCCCTTGCACGTGGTGATTAAAAGGAATCATTTTTTTCTTTTCTTCTTTATGACAGAAACAAGGACCCACCAATATGCTGTTGCATCATCTTGTCCGAGATGTAAAGCAGGTAACCCAATTACGAATGCGGACAGATTTCTTTGTGTGTTGCCTTAGCTTTGTGATTGAGGTATTGCCAGATTTTGCCCTGTAAAATGTACATTTGGATTTTCTAGTGAATTACCTACCCTCTTTGCCTCCGACTCTGAATAATTTCATCACCAAACAATACTCGGAAGGTTTTTTTTCCTTGTAATTTATTTTATGTTTTTAAGGATTTGATCTACCAAGTAAGTGGCACTAACTAATAATTATTTTCTCTGATAAAATATATGAACCGGAGACATATAAAACTTTCAATCAGAACATTAGCTCAACACGATACAACAGTATTGCCAATGATGATCATATTTGCTGAAAATAAAGAAATTTTGTCCTTGTCCGGTTGTCTTTATCGGAGGACTAATATGTGCTTTGCATTGTTTTGTTATTGTTTTGACTATAAGCGATAGCTTGGGGTCCCTATCTTCTTTTGTAAGCCTACACATTGTTCTAGGGAGCCAGGAGGAATCACACTGCTCTATACCCTTGCTCATATTCTGCTTCTAGTGTTCGCATTGAACTCTGACTTACATCAGACTTCAAATAAAATCATCTATTAGTTACCAAACCTTCCCAACTTTTTTTGTTTTTTAATGTTTTATTTATTTTTGAAAGAGAGAGAGAGAGAGAGAGAGAGAGAGAGAGAGAGACAGAGTACAAGCAGGGGAGGGGCAGAGAGAGAGGGAGACACAGAATCCGAAGCAGGCTCCTGGCTCTGAGCTGTCAGCACAGAGCCCAGGCAGGGCCAAACTCATGAACCGCGAGATCATGACCTGAGCCAAAGTTGGATGCTTAACTGACTGAGCCACCCAGGAGCCCCCAAACCTTCCCACTTTAACAGACTTTTATGCCTTAATTCCTTCTCTTTTAATCACCAAGAACTTTTATTCACATCTGCAGAAAATTAGGAGAGACTTTTTTTTTGTCCCCATGATTAAAATCCATCCCTGGCACACTTTAAAAGTACTTCTCTCATTTCTCTGAAGTCTGGTTTTCTTGATGGAGAGTGTCCAGGCTTTCTGGCTATGTTGACTTGGTGGGAGAGCCTTGGCGGAGGAAGACGTGTAGTTGGCAAAGTTAGACGTAAGCAAAAGAGTCCGTGGTGATATAAATTTAGTTTGCGTGATTTCTGCTAGATCAAAATAATTCTCCGTAGATCATTTCCTTGAACTTTGATTCTATTACAGTAAGTGAAAGAAAAAGGAATGGAATAAGTTAAATATGCTTTTAACTAGGAGCAACTAAGAGCATTAGTTTTGGTATTCCTTGCAAAAAGTAAATTATGGATATGAAAAAGAAATTATTTACATTTATTCGTATGTGAAATATGTAAATACATATTTATATTATTTATTGCATTTATTTATAAATAAGCAAATATACATATGTACATAAAGCCTTATTTCTTGTTCAAAGCTTTGTGAATGTTGTTCATAATCTGTTTGTTTCAAAGATCTTGTTCAGCACCGTGTGTGCCTTAAAAATGTTGAAATAAGTTGGATAGAGAAAGACAAATGCTGTGTGATTTCACTTAGATGTGGACTCTAGTAATCAAACAGAAACAGACTCGCAGATTCAGAGATCAAACTGTTGATTCCTGGAGAGGGCCAGAGTTGGATGGTGGGCTCAATAGGTGAAGGAGTTTATACAATAAATACGTCCTGGGGATGTAATGTACAGCATAGGGAATATAGTCAACGGTACGGTACTAACTTTTTATGGCAACAGGTGATAACTAGACTTATCATGGGGACCATTTCATAATGTGTAAAAATATGAAATCACTTTGATATGTACCTGAAACAAATAGGATAGTGTTTGTCAATTATACTTTAACTTAAAAAATGTACTGTGAATGGTAGTTGAGAGTAACAGTTATGAAGAGGTAGTAAGGTGGGTTTTAAGTGGTCAAAGTAATCTTCATTTAGACCAAGACGCATGTACGTGGAAATCTGCTGCTTAGCCCTCCTGCTCACCATTCCATGTGTTTTGGTAGCTTCATGTTTTGATATCTTACTTTGTTCTGTCATTCCATGTTCCTTATTTCTATTTGCTCTCCTTCCTTCCATATTCTCATGTTGTTTGCGATATAGTCCATTTCAATGGAGAGGTGAAAGATTTTGGATCACCTACATTCAGTATATTGAGGTGGAGGAAGAAATTTTCCTCAGTCCAAGGTTCTTCCAGCTGGACTAAGAATTACATTTTACATGCGACAGATTAGCAGGAAAAAAAACACCCAAAGTTTTATTGTGTGCACACAGAGACCCAATAATGAAATTGAGACCTCAAGAAATGACCAAGGCAGGCAGTTTTTATACTTTTCAGACAAAGAGACAATACATCTGTGAGGAATTGACAGGACAAAGAGAAGTTAACTTTGGGAGTTTGGGTTAGTAAGGAGTTCTAAACAGAACTTGGCAGGGGGAGTAAATTAGTAAAAAGTAACAAGGTTGTTTATGCAGCCTTCTCCACTCTCAATTTCTCATCTCTGGTGAAAAGGATGTCTCTTTATCTCGTGGTACAGGGAGGGTACCTTTTACAGGGAGAGTTATTTCCTGCTTTCAAGGGGACAGAGTCAGTCTGAGTGTTTTCTGGCACAGGCTGTCTCTTAAGTAACTTTTATTCAAAATAATATGTCAAAATGGCACATTCTGGTGATATCCTCCAGTGATTTTACTTCTGCTATAGTAGATCCATAATTTCCCGTTAAAAACAATCTTTTATACTATATTTAAGTGTATTTTATTATAAAGTATGTGTATGCATGAGAGAGAGAGAAAAAAAGAGAGTTGAATGAGCAAATATAAGCACACATTTGATGTCTGTGAAACTAAAAACACATTAAGGCCAAATTCGTTTTTCCATCTGAACAAGCAGACTGTATCACTAGTTGGTCACATTAATCGATCAATTTGTAAAGATGATTGAAAAGCGTGAGTCTGCCTCTTTGCACTTGACTGGGTTATGTTCTAACAGATGGCAAACCAGACCAAAAAAAGGCACTGAAAGTTACAGTCCATTACATGGTTTTGTTTCAGCATGCCCTTCTCTCAGGCTACAGAATAACACTGATTGACATTGGATTGGTCATCGAATACCTCATTGGTGGAGCTTATCGCAGCAGCTACACTAGAAAAAGTTTCAGAGCCCTCTACAACAACCTCTACAGAAAACGTAAGGTGCCACAATTGGTAAGTACCTGAGTAAAATTGGGGATGATAACTAGGAGTTACGCGTTTCGAAAAATGGCTTCGGAAGTTCAGATGGGAATAGCTTCTAAAACGGACATCTGTGTTTATGGACATTGACTGAGTCTCTGGTACGTGTCAATGACAGTGCTGGTCTAGGTTGGACATAAAGATCAGGAGTTTAGAAACTCTCAGAGGAAACAGATTTATGAATAACTAGCCATAATAGGGAACAGGATACAATAGGTGATGTACTGCCATAGAAGTAATGTGTTGAGAAAGATTTGAGGGGCGGATGACCAGTTCTTTTCTCTCCTTTTGAAAGTATAGAGGGGAAAGGCTTACTGGGCTTACATCTGTGAACTCCTAGTAGTCCGTAGTCTGGAAACCACAATCTTGGCACAGGTGTGTAAGGGTTATATTGGAAAATGCATGCAGAGTGTACTAGGTAAAAACACACACTGTACATACTTTATTTTCCATCATGTTTTCGAAAGTCTAGGAATGCAAAGTTAGAGTTGCTGCCTGGTTGATTAGCAGAGAAAACATTGCTGGTTTCTTAAAATCGCTGTTATTAACTGGTAGACTGAAGAGAGCCTTTCTTCTTAGAGGCTAACGGAAGTGTTAGAAAAGGTGGTTCGGGGCATTCTGGGGCAGTGACAGGCACAGTGTTGTGGACATGAGGATATGTTTCTGCAGTGGCAAGGAGGCCTTTGCTGCTGGTGCCGTGCTGACAGGTTGTGCAGGATGAGACTAGAAAGGAGGTTTGGGGTGGGCTCACAGGAAGAGTCCAGAATATGAGGCCACCTTTATTTATAAAGAATCAGGTAAAGTGAAAGCCCAACTTGTCTGTAAGAAATAAAAGAGCAAAACAAAAAGAAACTTAAATCTCACAGAGAAAATAATCTTCCCCGGGATTTCAAAGGCATAGGGATGCACTTGACATATGAGCTCCTTCACTTGAACTAAGTATTCCTTGCTGTGAGGTTCCCTGGGACAGGTATGAGGACTGACTGTGGCCTCGCTGTAGCCCAGCAGGGAACTCGCTAGGCGAGTACCCCTAGTGGTTTGTTCTTTTGAAATGGTATGAAATTACTACCCATTTCTGACTGTTTTCTGGTGAAGGAGTAGAGTTATTAGTAAATTCTGATGGTAAGTTAGATTGCAGCACTTATAAACACATGGTTTGGAGTCAGAGAGATTTGGGACAGAGGATTAGTTTTGCTCAATGTGAAATCTTGAATGAGAAACTTAACCTTTCTGTGTGTCATTTTCCTTATCTATAAAATGGGAATAACAATAGAACATCTCTTTCATAAATTCATCAAAAGGATTAAATAAAGTAACACCCGAAAGCACATATTCCTAGTATATGGAGGGTATAGAGTATGAATAATAATAGTCATTATGATTACTACTGACAATGCTGTTAATTCTGTATCACAATGATAATGATAATAATTTGAGTATTTTTTTAGAAGTCCAGATCCCATCATTTCTCTAATTTATATCTGTAGAATGTAAACTTAGATAGATAGATAGATAGATAGATAAATAAAGTAGCTCAAAGGCCATAGTTTGTATCAGCCCCTTTAAGAATGCTTCTTTTGGTTTCTCATTGATGAAAGCTTCATGCTGATAAGCAACAAATTATGTTGTTATTGGGTCTAATCACTGGAATTGCAGTGGTGATTCATAATATCTGGAGAAGTTCCATAACTTTCTAACTTAACCTTGGAGTTGTTTGTGAATGGGAACTTTCTCTTATCAGAACTGTGAATCTTTATTGCCTCTTCTGAACTCATTCCAGGTATAGAACATCCATTGATTTTTAATGGAATTTCCACATAGAGAAGGAATGCAGATATATAATAGGGAACAAAAGAACATGTTCTCTCAGACGTTAGGAAATAACTGTGCTTAATAAGGAGGTGATCATGAGAGGCTTTTGTGGGGTGAGTAATTAATTCTAATTATGGGCTAGAGACAGAACCATTGGATACTTGGTAGGATACCTGATACAACATAATGTTTTGTTTTCATTACTGTCTAGAAATGAGATGTTAATTGTCACCATACTAATATTCATTTCCCTTTTTGTTTTGTTTGAAAAACAAAATAACGTATGCCAGCAAGTGACCAGTTTTGCCGAAAGCCGTTCCCAGCCCCCTCTGCACCGAAGACGTCCCTCAGGAAATAGAAAGGAATCCGCAGAAAGCACTCTGCACTCCCAGTTCATTAGAACCGCCCAGCCTTACAAATTCAAGGTACCACTTATTTAGTTTTAGAAATTAAAAAAAAAAGTTTTTTTATTTTTTAGAGAGAGAGGGAGAGAGAGAGAAAGAGAAAGAGAAAGAAAGAGAAAAAGAAAGAATCCCAAGCAGACTCCACACTCAGCACAGAGCCTGACACGGGGCTGGATCCCATGACCCTGGAATCACGACCTGAGCTGAGATCAAGAGTTGGACACTCAACCAACTGAGCCACCCAGACACCCCTGAAACTTTTTTTTTTAAGTAATCTCTCTGCCCAATGTGAGGTTTGAAGTCACAACCCTGAGATCAGCCAGGTGCCCCACTACTTGTTTACTTTTAGACTTGAAAATAAAATTGTTCCTGCAGATTAGACCACTTCTTCATTTAAAGTTGGAGACGGGGAGGCACCAATAGACCATCTGCAAGTACCATAGGAAGGTGGGTGCCACTGCCGTCTTCCAACGACTGAGCGCTGTGAGCAAAGTTGCTATTCCACCGCTCCTCGCATTCCCTTAATTCCCTTTCTCGGGGCTACATGCTTTTGCTCAAGTTTCTGTATACACGATTCCTATGTTGGCTCAAAGAGGTTTGCTTTCCATAGCTCCTAGGATGAATGGATAGTTTATAAAATTACCCTTGATCACCATCAATGAGTACAAATTCCTTTTATTTATAGAAATAGAGGAAGCTTATAATTTTCTCTCTTATCCCCTTTTATCAAAAAGAATGATCATTGAATCTTGTTATTTAGCAGGCATTACGTTGGGTGCTTGGTGGAATTTGGGATGCAGATGGGTGGAGAAGTTATAAAGATGACTGAGAAATGATCCCACTCTCCCCGAAGTAATATGGTATTGCAGCATGATAAATATTGAAATAGAAATACGCACATAGTGATATAGAAGCACATGGGGGAGTTAAGGAGTGGCATTTCTGATGGGCTGTAAAGTGTTAGCTTACCAGGTAGAGAATAGTATTTCATTATTCCATATTACTATTACTAGAGGAATATAATCAGAATAAAGGAAAGGAAACTTAAAACCGATCAGTTTGGATACATGTTGTCAATACTAGTGACATTTTTCTAAGGGAAAGGTAATGAATTGATTTATAAAGTAAGGTTAGAGTAATTGAATAGTTCTCATTTATCCAGTATGTTATTTTGACCTATTTCCTGGGGAAATTAAAAATTGTCATAGGGGCGCCTGGGTGGCTCGTCGGTTAAGCGTCCGACTTCGGCTCAGGTCATGATCTCACAGTCTGTGGGTTCGAGCCCTGCATCGGGCTCTGTGCTGACAGCTCAGAGCCTGGAGCCTGCTTCCGATTCTGTGTCTCCCTCTCTCTCTGGCCCTCCCCTGCTCATGTTCTGTCTCTCTCTGTCGCAAAAATAAATAAAAACATTAAAAAAAAAATTAAAAAAAATTGTCATATAGTTATTGGGTCTATCCCAAAGGCGTAGTGTTTTAAGTTGTGCTAAATAAACACAAGGTATCTCAGCTTCTAGACCCTGGATCTGTCAGACACAATGAGAAATAGATCACCTAAAAGACCAAAATTTTGATTTCTGGTTTATAAATTTCCATTGTTATTTCCATCTCTTGTCAATGATTTAAAAAATATTCTTAGGATACCTGATATGTTTCATTAGGTCAAATATCATGCATCTGAGTATTTGGGACTCCATGTATATTTTATTTTCCAACAGGAAAAGTCTGTAGTCCTTCATAAATCAAGGAAGAAGTCAAAAGAAGAGCAAAATATATCCGATGACCCTGAGTCTACTGGCTTTATTTACCCTTACAATGACCTATTGGTTTGGGCTGTGCTAATGAAAAGACAGAAGATGGCCATGTTCTTCTGGCAGCATGGAGAGGAGGCCACGGTCAAGGCAGTGATTGCTTGTAAACTCTACCGAGCCATGGCCCATGAAGCTAAGGAGAGCAACATGGTGGATGATGCCTCAGAAGAGTTGAAAAATTACTCAAAGTAGGAGTTCTCTCTTCACTTCATACTAAACATCGACAGTTCTTAGAATGGTTAGACACTTTTATCTCCCTCACCTTAGAACTTGTAAGACGCATGGACTTGTTGCCGTGCATTTCCTGGGCTCTCCTGTAAATAAGAGTCTTTAGGTATTTCAGGGTGCTTTGTGGAACAAGCAGAAGAGAGTCGAGGGTTGGTCCTCAAATTAGGAGAGCTGCGTTTTGGTCTTAGTCCAGCTGTTTACTAATTGGGTGATTAGTTGGCCAGATTTCAGGACTCTGGTTTCCTCACATAGAATGTTCAGTTAATGATTTTGAACTCTCAAACTCTTTGATACTAAGTTAAGTGAAAACTTGTTGTTTACTTGTAGTACCTTTCAGGCAGGAAAACAAATAAATGTATTATGTGTCAAAGAACCAGAGCATGATGGCAAAAGACAGAAAAGTTAGAAATAGTTTTGATTTTTTTTTTTTTATTACTGAAGCATTATAATAGTGAGGAAAGAAGAGGGGCTAGAGCTAATGGAAACTAATGTGTAATTGTGACTTTTAAGTTTCAGAGAGGAGCGCCTGGATAGCTCAGTCGATTAAGTGTCAGACTTTTGATTTTGGCTCAGGTCATGATCTCACAGTTTGTGGGTTTGAGTCCCACATCGGGCTCTGTGCTGACAGCATGGAGCCTGCTTGGGATTCTCTCTCTCCCTCTCTTTCTGCCCCTCTCCTGCTCGCTCTTTCTCTTTCTCTCTCAAAATAAATAAATAAACTTAAAATAAAATAAAATAAAATAAAATAAAATAAAATAAAATAAAAGTTCCAGAGAGGGGCACCTGGAAGGCTCAATTTGAGCCCTGAGTCAGGCTCTGTTCTGACAGCTCGGAGCCTGCTTGGGATTCTCTCTCTTTCCCTCTCTCTCTGCCCATCCCCTGTTCTCTCTCTCAAAATATATACACAGTTTTTAAAAATAATAAAAAAAAAAAAAGATTCCGAGAGAATAGCAGGGTCTGCTTTTTAGAGTAAACAACCTCCCCAAAAATGTCTCCAAGTCTAGCTTCTTACTCAAGTCATCTATGTATTTTCTAAAATGTTAAGGAAAAAAAGGGTGACCCCATGATTTTCCTTAATCGCTAGTTCAGTATTGAACAGTCTTTTCTGTAAAAAAAATTCTTTATTAGGTCTTGTCAGAGAGCCCCAAACCAAGCTATGTATAGCCTGGTTTGTAGTGTAGACAGGCTTCTCCCCATGGATAGATAGCTCAGCCATGCCTGGTGTAAACCAAATTCTGGAAAGGGAGAACTGTTCATCTGAGCAGCAATCACTTTCAAATAGCTTCTGCAATCTGAGGTTATTCTGTTGCTGTTCATTCTTTTGCATCGGTCTTTCCTGAGTCTCCTCTCTCATCGTTTTGAATGTTACTGGGACTCTCACCTGCATTTTTTTTTTTTTTTTTGCCACTGACTGTGTGTCATTACAGACAGTTTGGCCAGCTTGCCCTGGATGTGTTGGAGAAGGCATTCAAGCAGAATGAAAGAATGGCCATGAAACTGCTGACCTACGAACTCAAGAACTGGAGCGATTCCACCTGTCTGAAACTGGCCGTGTCTGGAAGGTTGCGGCCCTTCGTTTCACATACTTGCACCCAGATGCTGCTGACAGACATGTGGACTGGGCGCCTGAAAATGAGGAAACATGCTTGGCTAAAGGTACATTGACTCACAGAGAACGCACTGGTGGTTGCCAAAGGGGAGGAGGCTGGGGGGATGGGCAAAATGGGCGAAGGGGAGAGGCAGGCACAGGCTTCTAGTTATGGAATGAGTAAGCCACAGGGATGAACGGCGCAGCGCAAGGAATGTGGTCAGTGGTGCTGTGGTCGTGTTGTGTGGAGACAGACGGTAGCTACACTTGTGGGGAGCACAGTGCAAGCATGGAGGTCTCAAGTCTCTGTTCTGTACACCCGAAACTAATGTAACCTTGTGGGTCAGCTGTACTTGAATTGAAAGAAAAAGGTGTATTTGGGGCGCCTGGGTGGCCCAGTTGGTTAAGCATCCAACTCTTGATTTTGGCTCAGGTCATGGTCTCATAGTTCGTGGGATGGAGCCCCACGATGGGCTCTGTGCTGTCAGTGCTTGGGTTTCTCTCTCTCCCTCTCTTCTTGCCCCTCCCCTGCTCATTCATTTCTTTCTCTCTCCAAATAAATAAGTATACTTAAAAAAAAAAGATGTATTTACTTGCTGTATAGAATTTAATATCGGTTTAATCTGAAGGTCTGTATTCTGGACTTCATTTTTCCCTTGTTGTGGAAGAGTATATTCAGGAAAGCCAGTTAGTATCTTTGGCTCTCACAGATGAGCCGGGGTCTTCCCAGGGGAGCCTCTGACACTACTTTATCTCCCGGTTTCTTTTTTTAAAAATGGGGATGAGGGGCGCCTGGGTGGCTCAGTCGGTTAAGCGTCCGACTTCGGCTCAGGTCATGATCTCGCGGTCCGTGAGTTCGAGCCCCGCGTCAGGCTCTGTGCTGACAGCTCAGAGCCTGGAGCCTGTTTCGGATTCTGTGTCTCCCTCTCTCTCTGACCCTCCCCCATTCATGCTCTGTCTCTCTCTGTCGCAAAAATAAATAAACGTTAAAAAAAAATTTTTTTTTTAAATAAAAAAAAATAAAAATGGGGATGATTGTACCAACTCTGTCCATCAAAAGGCATTCTCTTGTGAAGGTGGTTAGAAGTTGGAAGCATATACAAACGTATACAAGATTTCATTCCCTTTTTTTTTATTTTTATTTTTTTAAAATTTACATCCAAATTAGTTAGCATATAGTGCGACAATGATTTCAGGAGTAGATTCCTTAGCGCCCTTTACCCATTTAGCCCATCCTCTCTCCCACAACCCCTCCAGTAACCCTCAGTTTGTTCTCCAGATTTATGAGTCTCTTCTGTTTTGCCCCCCTCCCTGTTTTTATATTATTTTTGCTTCCCTTCCCTTATGTTCATCTGGTTTGTCTCTTAAAGTCCTCATGAGTGAAGTCATATGATTTTTGTCTTTCTCTGACTACTTTCACTTAGCATAATACCCTCCAGTTCCATCCACGTAGTTGCAAGTGGCAAGATTTCACTCTTTTTGATTGCCAAGTAATACTCCATTATATATATATATATATATATACCACTTCTTCTTTATCCATTCATCCATCGACGGACATTTGGGCTCTTTCCATACTTTGGCTATTGTTGATTGTGCTGCTACAAACATGGGGGTGCATGTGTCCCTTTGAAACACCACACCTGTATCCCGTGGATAAATGCCTAGTAGTGTAATGGCTGGGTCGTAGGGTAGTTCTATTTTTAGTTTTTTGAGGAACCTCCATACTGTTTTCCAGAGTGGCTGCACCAGCTTGCATTCCCATACAAGATTTCATTCTTAGTAAACTCCATTACCTCTGATAATTATAACAGAACTAAATGAGCCTTTTTAGTGAAATTTTTTTCATCTTAAGAATATTAACCAACAATAAACTAAATAAAATCAACAATTTCTGTTCTCTTCATCCAATGTGATGTTTTAGGGAATAATGCTTATTTTATTTTATTTTTTTTTAAGTTTATTTATTTATTTTGAGAGACGGAGAGAAGGAGCATGAATGGGGGAGGAGCAGAGAGAGAGGGACAGAGGGAACCCAGGCAGGCTCCACACTGTCAGTGCAGAGCCCGACGTGGGGCTCTATCTCACCAACTGGGAGTTCATGACCTGAGCCGAGATTCAAGAGTAGGACACTTAACTGACTGAGCCACCCAGGTGTCCCTTAAATGCTTATTTTATAAAGCTGCCCTCAAACACATTTGTTCACCCATTTCCAGATTCTTCTACCCATTACAGTTTGGCCTCACCTCTCATCTTGAATTATCAAGAGTAATTTAGTTAACTACTAAAAACATTAGACTTTTGACATCAAATCTAAAGCTTTGGTTATGGTCAAGCTTATAAAGTCCTTATGCTTATAAAAACTGAATTAAAAGGAATAAAGCATGAGAATTAAGAGATACATTAAGACTGTATATTATTTTATTTTTCCTGCAGTTCTTAAAAATTGGTGTCCCAAATAGGACGACTTTCTTAAAAATATGTTTTTGTTGGACACACTATACAAAACACAAAGAAATAAAAGGCATAATATATAAAATAAATAAAAGAACTTGCACATTTCAATTCCACCAATGAGATTGCAAAAATAAGAGAAATTGAATCAAAACTTATTTCACATAGATTCCTCTTTTAAAAATATTGGATAAATAACAGCTGTTTCTAGAAGTTCTCCTTTGATCTGTTTTGATTTCAACTTTGGAAATGATGAAGCAGAGACACGAATGGGTCCACCTCTAGCTACGCAATCTCTGGCAATAACTGTTTTTAAATGTGTAGAGAATGAGATGGGGTAAGTTGGCTGCAAGTTTGAGCAGTAATTTTCCCCATGGCTGTGTCCTGTACATAGTTTAGTTTACTAGAAATCCTTTTTACTGAGAACTTAATAACATTTTGCTCCTCATATACCTTGTATCAACAAAGAGACCTAAGTGAAACAAGACTGAATGTTTTGCCCCAAAACACAGTGAGTCGAGAAAGAAGTCTGAATTAGCTACTTAAAATCTCTGAGCTGCAGGAAATCGCTCTCCCTGTGTAGATCCTGATTCCTCAGTGTTTGGCTTGTGAGTTTTGAGAACACATTTGCAAATGATTGTAAGGTGTCCTGGTTAGACTAATTCCAAGTGCATGAAGACTGGAGGAAGACCTTATAGGGTCTGGTGGAAGAGAAAACTCATTTAAATACTTATAGGGTGATAGGCTCCAACTGATCCCTTGGGAATGGGATATCGCTATCCTTGAGTAGTGTTTCATGAGGCAGTTGTCCTGCAAGGGCCAAGGGCAACAGAATGTGGAGTCTTTTCGGGAAGTGGGTTAGGAATTAATTAGTGTAATGGCATCATTGTGCCTGGTAACTATGATGTTTCCAGACCTAGAAGACCGTGTGTATTTTGGGTTCCACATCTGAAGAGAAAGCATATACTGTTCACACAAACAAAACCCTGTCAAAACTGGGACGGTCCTGAAAAACTTCTTATAGGAGATCAGGTTTTAAAATACAACAAAAAGTCATTTAGGCAGTGAAAGTTGACCAGGATATGACTTCAGTTTATTTAATCATGAATGGTGTGCAGTCAGGGTTAATTGTATTTTTGTTCACCGAATCCCAGAGAACTAAGGCCTGATTTTAGCTTGAAAGAAAAGTAGTGCTCAAGAAGTTGAGTTGTACATTTAGTAAATCTCCTACACTATTTATTCTTAAAAGCCATATAAATTGAACGTAAAATGATCTTTTGAATTAAAAAAATCTTTTGAGTAGCCCATAAATACATGAATAATAGCAATAATAATGAAGGAACTATGGATATCTGGATGTATACCTTCCTTGGGATTTACTGGCAAAGAAAATATTTGTGTAGGATGTGAGGTGAATCCACCAGAAGGTGGCACTTGGTATGTTTTTATATTCTTGATTTCATAATATGAATACATTTTAATGTGTTTTACGGGATAACTACTTAATGGCATTAAAAGGTTATGAAAGCAATATGCTCATGCTTACTGAAAAATAATACTTCTTACTGCCTGCTCCTACGGATAAATAATTACAGTGTAGCATACATATTTTTAAGCCTTTAAATGCATATATGTGTATGTACAGATCTTCTTTAATTTTTAATTTTCTTTTTGCACAGTAATGGGAGCACACTATATATGTTATTATATAGTTTGCTTTTATTCACATAACAATATAACTTGGATATCTTTTCATTATATTAAAAATTGCCTTTATCTTTTTAATGATTGCATAATATTCCACTCCTAGGTTGTCCTACACCAGCTATCCCTTTGGAGATGGATATTTAGGTTGACATAGACTTTTTTTTAAGTTTATTTATTTACTTGACAGGGGAGAGGGGGCAGAGCGAGGTAGGGAGAGAGAGAATCCCAAGAAAACTCTGTACTGTCAGTGTAGAGCTCAACACGGGGCTCGATCCCACGAATCGTGAAATCATGACCTGAGCCAAAATCAAGAGTTGGACGCTCAACTGACAGAGCCACCCAGGTACCCCAGGTTGACATAGGTTTTTTGCTATTACACATAACCCTGCAACAATCATCCCTATACACATGCACTTGTATTTATGAGTATTTCTGAGAGAGACACTTCTAGAATTGGAATTGAGTCAACAAGTACATGTCGAATCAGGTTATCAACTGAATTGGGGATAGGTCTGACACTTTATGTACGTGAAAATCTTCATTTTGTTACTTGGCTAATACTTGTGACTTGTGTAACTCTTACTGTTTATTTTGCTTTATTTTCTTTCAAAGATCATCATAAGTATTCTTTTTCCACCCACCATTTTGTCATTGGAATTTAAAAGCAAAGCAGAGATGTCACATGTTCCCCAATCCCAGGACTTCCAGTTTGCGTGGTATTATGGTGACCAGAACGCCAGCAATGCCAAAGAAAGTGCTTATACGGTTAGTACAATATCCCCAGGAACTAAGTTTTCATATGCGTTCGTGCACATTTTCATACACCTGCACAAATGTACACATTCCCAAAATCTGTTTAGGAAACAACTTATTTAACAATCTTAGTCATATTATCTATGATCAGGCATAGCATGTATGATATGTCTAATTAACCCCCATATATGATTAAGCAAAATATCCCATTTCTTTGGGAAATAAAGTCTTTATTCTGCCTTGATGGCTGCTTCACTTTTCATTTTCCCTCGTGACAAGTAGAATAGAGTCACTGTTTCTCTAAAGTTACGATGAGGAATGCCTCATATCCTTAAAAATCTTTATTTGTAAAGATGCAGGTTTAGAATTTGCATTATCTTTACTGTTTCACTGCACAAGTTTTTTTACATTCGTTGTATCCAGTGACCAGCTAATTTTACTTGAGTTCCCAGCTGTATGTGCTTTCCTGAGTGACTTGGGCTACTGTTCTTGCAACCTGTCTTCGTTGGAAAGTCCCCAGTATTCTGTCTGTGCATGTATTTTTTGCTTTTTTGTCTCAGCTTGGATCATTGCTTATAAACTTGTTACTGTGGGTGCAGTGACCGTCTTCTGTGGTACTGAATATTTTAATGAGGCGTCTTTAGTCAGCATCTTTTTTGGATATGCTTTTGTACTTGCGAAGTATTCGTTATAGTATCTAAAAATGTATTCGATAAGTATTAAATTCAAAATAATTATCATTAGTGGGTATGGCTGACGTCCGTTTTGATTGGGTGAGCATCCATTCTGATTGGTTAATGCCCCTATCAGATCAGTTGTTAAATATTTTGACTCTCATGCCTGTTCGGGTATATATGTATTCCTCTCCTCTGCCCTCTCTCCCTTCCTTCCATCCTCACTTTGCTAAGGCTGATGTTTTATCTGGGGTTCTCAGAGTATAAGATGACAGGTGCATTCTAACCTCTGTGGAATGCGTGAGCAATTATCTTGCCAAGCTGGGCTAATCAAGTTGTCGCAATTGTGACTGTGCTGGCTAGATGATATGGTTACTAAGCACAGACCATTTCAAGTGTTTTTTTAAGGGAAGATAAGAAATGCAGTGTTGGCTTAACACCTTTAGAAATAGAATGAAGTCTTCATATGTGAGATATTTTGTTTGAATTTGCTCATTTATATGTTCACACTGAGTTAGTTTATTGAAGTGAACAATGGAGAAAGCTGCTTATCTACCTACCTATCTGTCTATCTATCTATCTATCCATCCATCCATCCATTCACCCACCTACTAATCTATAAACAAGTGTGTAAATATGTTGGCAGTTGGTAGCAAATAGTCCTTTGCAAGCGGATGTAACTTCACTTTTGGCTTTTACGGGTTTCATGGAAAGCTAAGCTCCCACAAACACTTAAGGCATTGTAGATAGCTGGAGCATTCCACTAAGTAGTCATTCTCAAAGGGGAACTCTTAGAGTAGGAAGTCCTTCCTTAAGTGGCAATTAACTGTGCTCTTAACATTGAAAAATATGGTACATTCTCACAATTCCCTGAAAAATTAAACTTTGGCTGTACTGTAGTGGTTCTGTTTATAACAATTGCCCACCTGGATGCTTTGGACATGGCCATATCAATTTATCAACTAAATTAATATTTAATGGCCACCTACCATGTGCCAGATAAGATACAATGTTCTGGGGACACTGCATGGTGGCTTCTGCCACCATGGGGCTTATAATCAGGCAGAGTACCCGCGATACCTCAGCATTATTCAATTTAAAGCATTTATTAAAAAGTGCTTCAAATTTGCCCCGTTCTGAATGGATTATAATCATGGTAACAATGTTCTCTTGTCTATGAATTTAACTAGAGCAATAGTTTTTGATTACCTGCTTTGTGTTTGGAATTTTGCTAGGCAGAGAGTCAGCATTTGATGAGACGGTAAGATTTCACAATGCTGATTAAATATAATATGCTTGATAAGTTGAAGAACACAATTTGTGTTCTATATTTTGGGAGAAAAGTGAAGACAGGTAGATGCTCTCTTAGCAGGTCTTTGTAGTTTGTCCTTGTGGTAATAGTGGGTGATAATGAATATAACGAAAGTACCACCGGTAATAGGAAAAGGAAGGCCATCGTTCTGAAGCTGTGTAGATTCACCCACTGCATCTGCTTCATGAGGTTTTATAAAAGTCCTTACTGAAGTCTCTACAGGTAAAATAATTTTGCCATCAGAAGTTTAATCTATCTAGCTGCTAGCCCTTTGAAAGCATGACTTTTGATGACAGGAGCTTTCTTAGGAACAAATTATAGCAAGATGGCAGAATGCCTTAACTAGAAGAAGAAGATTCTTCTCATCTGGTGTCAGTCAGTGAGGATTGGAGATTGGTGGCGGCTTCGTGAATGAGGTAGTGGTTAAGATGGACTTATGTGGAAATAGCATTTCTGTGGAAGGACAGATAGTAGGTAGGGGCCCAGAGGCAGGAGTTGCAAGGCATATGTCAAACAGCGTATGTTCCTTGGCTTGGCTAGAGTCCAGGTTATAGTGGATATGGGACAAGGAGGAAATATTTGTGGGTATGGCTGGGAAAGTAGATTGAGGCTAGATCATGGAGACTCTTGTATATCCTATGAGGGAATGTGGTATTTTTTCTGCAGGTAATGGAGACCCCGTGGATGTATGTGATACGGTAGCAAGATGCTCTGGCCATTAGGAAAATTATTCTGCCTCCAGCGTAGAGGATGACGTGGCAAGAAGATAGGCCGAAAACAGGGAGAACATAGCCTGGCGTAACCATCCAGATGAGGAGGATTACGGGCTTTGGCCAGAGTTAGTAGCAATGGGCATAGAGAGGAAAAGAGAAATCTTAAGTGAAGAATCAAATAGAGTTTGAACATGGGGCATGAATGAAAGGGAGGTAGCAAATACGACCAAGAAGTTGATGGTTAAAACGAGGGCATCTTGAAAGGATATGGGAATATTTGGAAAAGGAGCAGGTTTGGAAGGAGAAAGAGGAGTTTAGTTCTTAGACATGTTGATAAACTACAATGAAAAAAATGTTTTCGAAAGTTGAACAATAATGTGTTTGATCAGACCGTCATTAAGTGGGGAAGATGATAGTAATACAATGGAAAATAGGTATGAATTTTAGTAGAGTTGATTGTTGTAGTTATAATTTTATCCTGTATCCCTGCTGATAGCAGATTCCTTTGAGAGAAAGAGAAAGAGGAGGGAGAGAAGACAGGGGAGAGGGGAGAGGAAAGGGGGAGAGGAAGGGGGAGAGAGAGACAGAGAGACCATTTGATTGATGATATTGAGATTTGAATAGAAAAAAAGCTAAGTGAAACATGTTTATGTTTACCTTCTTGTAAGGGTGCAGGAAGGAAAGTCCTGAATCTGAATTTATATTCTCACATTGTCTTCCTCATGGTAGTTGGGTGTCTTTGAATTCAACTTAGAGAGAGGCCCAATTGGGGCTTTATAACGCATACCAAATTGTCAAGAGTAAGTAAGACCTAATGAGAAATTCCTAGAAAAAAATAATAAGAGAGATTATTTACTCACAAAGTCATTACTTAAATTGCTTTCTGGGGTCTTCTTAAAGTGGTACTGATGTCATTAAAATCACAGTAAATGATGACTTTTCTTATTGGTTCTAAGCTGTTTTAACTCTGGGCTGGTCCGAACCTGTTAGGAACCAGATCAGTTCCTATACTTTTAAGTCACAACCCCAATTTCATTGCCCAAAGTGATGTGAATGACAGCCATCAATCAGACACTGAGATAACCCGTCTAGAAGCCAGAAGCCTCAAAAATTACATTTTCTCAATTTTATGGACATTTCAAGCAACACTTCGTTTATTCCTTGTCTTGTAAAATCATAGCAGTCTTGCAGGTGTGACAACTAGAGAGAGATCTTTGGTGGATAGGATGAGAAACGTACTTGTCAAAGAAGCATCAGAGAACATGGCTTTCTTTTCATTTAATATTTTTTAAAGTCACAAAAGGAATGCATTTCCTGTTTAAAAATTAGGACCACACAGACCTTTATAGAGTAGGGTGACATCTCTTTGCTTCTCTTTGACCATTCCTAAGTTCCCTCTTCCCCAAAACAACCAGGCTACAAGTAATGCTTTCTTTTCTTTTCAGTTCTTTCCCCCCGCTTTTTACAAGGCTTTTATCCTGTGTGCACACCTGTGTAGTCACGGTCATACATCCCCTTGTCTGCCACACAGATGCTTATTGCTTATCACCTACAAGGGTTAACCCCTTTGGACTGACACATATGTTGTAAGAAACTGGTGAAAGATTTGATGCTTTCCTTGGAAATATTTGCACGTACAACACAAATGCTGGCGTATGGTTGCAGGAGGATTCAAGGAACCCTGGAAGCTCAGAGAGTCCCTGGACTTTACGCACAGCACCCCTGCCATCAATGAGGGCTACATGTCTGCTATCAAAGCCAAAATTCTAAAACTCATGCTGTGCCCAACTTTCCTAGGACTTGGGAAATACATCATCGATGGGTGTCTATCTTGTCTTCCTCTATTATGGAGATAGTTGTATTATCTGTTAATGATTTCAGGGGAATGTTACGATATCTTTAGGTTTCAAAATACTGACAAAGGAGGTTAAGCAGAATAGGAGCAGCGACCACTTTTAAACCCTTGGAACTACTCTTGGTCTGACTAGGTTTCATTATTGGATACTTGGCTTGCATTTCAGAGATCTCTTGGGCTCCTTCCCCAAAAGTCAGAGATTTATGCAATACATGTAGTTTTCTTTCCTCGCAAGACTAAGATTATAATTTGGCAGGTGGGTGCCCAATTAATTTCTAATGTATTATATTCATAAATAGTTATATATTTTGGATGTTTGCAAATATCAGTATTTTAGTTAAGGCTCTGACAATAAATGATTATTTATTTTGCAGAAAGACCGTGATTTGGAGAGAGGCCCTGATGAGAAACTAGATGAGAATCAGCACCTTGATTTAAAGAGTGGTCCCCAAAGCCTCCCATGGACCAGGAAAATCTATGAGTTCTACAATGCTCCAATTGTCAAGTTTTGGTTTTATACGGTTGGTCTCATTGCAGCAATTAAAAATAGGCTTCATGATGGTCAATAGTTAATGATGATTTTGATAATGATATGCCTGGTTTGCCAACTTGTGATACAATGTAGAAGTGCGACAAGAAAAAAAAAATGAGGGGAATCACAGAGGAGGTAGGAGAGAAGATTGGAGGGAGGTGAGGACAGGTTGTAGCAAATCTCTCTTACTATGGGAGTAAAAGAACAAGAATTTTCTTCTTTCCTGAGCGCTTCCTATTAGCTCTGCTGGGACTGAGCCTGTGAAACTTTGTGGAACAGCCAATTAACAGTAGTGATTGTAGAATTAAGTGATGGCTGTAGATCCTTTTCTCATCTTGGGCAAAGAAATCAAGCAGTTGAGTTGATTTTTTATTTGTAGGTGTAATGTGTAATATGAACAAAAAATGCAAAGTGTTTGCTTTTTGTCTTCAATCACATATGATTATAAATATAGAGAGAATAATAAAACTTTATTTTATTTTATTTCATTTCATTTCATTTCACTTCATTTCATTTCATTTCATTTCATTTCATTTTCCTCTTCTGACACCCCCCTCCGCCTTGGAGGACAATGACATTGCAGAAGTTAATTTTATAAATAAATAATACATTTAATGTTGATAGTAGTGATACAGAGAAATCATTAACTGCACTTTAAATGTAATGAGTGCTTTTCACATTTATTTAATAACATTTATTTTTCTACTGCTTACTTATACTTTAAATTGCTCCTGGCCAAGACTGTGTATTCCTGAAACATTTGAAGTGCGATTATAAAAGGGCACTTATCTAAATGTGTTACATTGCAAAATATTTACTTGCCCATCCAAACGTGTATTTCATATACTTATTAAATATGTACATAGTTCCGCTTTCAAAAATCAAATCTTCCTTCAAATGATGAGGTTTCACCATTTTTTGTGAATGTGTAACAAAATATCCCAAAGTCTCTGATAGTAGCTTTGAGAGACTTTTAGCCATAGTCATGTCATTGAGAAAAAAATATTCAGTGTTTCTGTTCTTGGAAATCTCCAGCCGATGAACTCTTAGGGACAGGAGTAAAGCTAAGCAAACAGAACAGCAACAACACATAGTTAACAGACAAATGGAACAAATTAGCCACCTGGGTCTGCCCCCCCATAATGGACAGTGTTAGCAGTGAACACAGACGTTCTTGACTTGATGTCACATGGCTCGGTTATGATGTGCGTGTTTTACTGAAGCAGTGTCTTGTTATAAATGTGATGATGAAGAAGAAAAAAATGTAACATTTTTGGATCTTTTAAGAGTTGCAAAGAAAGAAAGTATCAGGGGGCAATATTACCAGTATCTATGGTGATTTAGTGTTTGGTCATCATGAAGCCAATGACAAAAAGGAAAAAAAAAGATTACTTGATAGAACAAATTTATTTAAATTATGTGTCTAAGTGGTCACCAAACATGCTTAGACTTTGAGGAATAAACTTCAAGAAATACAGAATTAACAGAATTTGCCTTAACTTTCTTATGTGCTTGCTTTTCTAAACTCTTTATCTCATAGGCAGCAGTACCCACCGTGCCTTCCCCAAATACCACCCATTGTATATACAATGACTACTGTGTAGTTAGAAGGGGTTTTGGCCATTCTCTGCATAGAACTCTACTGGGAGGGTAATGTACCAAGCTTAGGTAGAGCTCAGAAAGATCTGAAAATAGAGATTCAGGTTAAAGTAATATGATTCACTTCCTTGAGAATGAAAATGAGCGCACACACACACACGCACACACGCACACACACACACACGCACACACGCACACACACACACACACGCACACACACACACACACACACACACGTCCCTCGCTATTGATCTGGGGCTTTAATATATCTGTCAATCAGCTAGCACTACGTATTGTCACTGAAGCCATTAAAAGAACTGCACGGTCTCATGCATTGTTGGTGATTATGGAAACTGGTAATGCCTTTCTGATGGGCAATTTAGTAGCATTGTCACGGGTTTAAATGTGTATGCCCAGTGATTCTACTTCTGGGAATATATCTTAAGATAATAAGAACGTTGGAAAAGATTACAAAGCTATTAATCCCTATGTGTCTATATATGTGTGTGCTTAGTGTGTCTTAATTTTTTGAAGATATTGGAAATCTAGGTTTAATATATATAGTTAAAAATGAAACATGCATTTCTTGAATGTCTACCATGTGTTAGTTTGAGTGCTGAAGATAAAAATGTGAACAGTCTTTCACTACAAGGACTCACAGTTGGACGATACTTTCCTGCTAACCAGGATGTTTTTATCAACATAAAATAAAACTCCCAGCAGAAGCTAATGTCACATTTTATTACATTCGAAAATGGACAGCTACTGATACTGCTCCTTGGTGTACTTGGGGCACGTGTTTTCTATGCTTACAGGGAGGGGAAAGTGTATGATTCTCTCTCGGTTTGTCGTTAGCCTGACGGTGTCCATGTCGCCATGGGCCGGGTTCCAGAAATTCTGGTCAGGAGCCAACAAGATGAGACAGTGCCCCCTTCCATGCATTTGGGAACAGCTGTCTTCATTGCTTTCATTAAATTCTAGCATAGAAAACTGTACATTCTTGTACTTTCCTTGAAATCAGGTTCTGCGTAAACGGAAGTTATATTTCCATGTTATCATGTTGAAGTTCCTTTGTGTCTCTGCTTGGCTCGGTTTGTGTCTACTTGGCATTCTCCATTACGACTCTCACTCATGTCCAGGGAATGTGTGTCCCCCTCATAGATGGCATATTTGGCATTCCTCATGCTGTTCACTTACACTGTGTTGGTGGAGATGCAGCCCCAGCCCAGCGTGCAAGAGTGGCTTGTTATCATTTATATCTTCACCAATGCCATTGAGAAGGTCAGGGAGGTGAGTCGTCCCTTCTACCTTTGTCTTCTCCACCTCTAGGAAGAGGTGTTTTGGGCTCGTGATGAAAACGGACAGATACAGCAAGGGTGGGGGCGAGACAGGCAATGCTGATCCTGATTTGCTTGGGATAGAAAGGGTATTTAGGGGAAGATCTCTGATCTCAACCCTTAATCCTTGCCAAAGACTTTCTGCTGGTTGCTTCTCTTTGAAAGCAGTTATTTTTAAAGATGTCCAAGTGTGTTTATCCGTCTTAGAGTGAGGCTATCTAATTGTTGTTAGACCCTCCAACTGTTTGATTTCCCAGAAGGTTTTTTTCTTTTTAATTAGATTGATTTTTATAGCCTACCATTACTGTACCTTGTCAGCCTCACTTTACAGTAGGCAAATAAGTGGCCAGAGTTGTGCAATAAGGAAAGAATTCATCGATGGCTTTTGAGTTATTTTCCTAAACACCTTTGAAAATTGAAACTGAAAATCCCTGAGGCAAGTAGTCCAAAAGACAAAACAAAACTTTCATTTTTGGTTTTGCAAGCGAGTCGCTTAAAAAAAACCCCGAGGTAACATTCACGCAGTTTCAACTATAATCATATGCAGCTATAAACTTTGTTTTACATGTCAGTGTATATGTGTCTCTATGTATATGCATTCACATACATTCGTTTTGTCCTGGAGCTAATATGATGAACACTGTATACTAAATGAATGTATTCTTAGTAATTATACCTGTATCGCCTGCTAGTCAGTATCGTGGAGTTTATAGAAAACAATTCAGGAGAAAAACCTCTGAATGCCACCATTTTTTATGCTTCGGGAAAAATAAGTTTATGACTTTACGCTTGAATTTGTCTGATATTCTTTTGCAGGAGTCATTTCTTACACTAGTGACTTCTAATGTGGCATTCTTAGTGATTTGTCAACGACTCACTAAGTAGTGGTAGCAGGACTCGATTACAGGATTCCTTGGTTTCAAACCAGTTTCCTCTGTACTGGCTCTCCCTCATGAAAACAGAAAGGTAGCTGTAATAGATCCACTGTAATACTGAGTTTTTAAATGTCTTGGTGGCCCCCTGTGTTAGCTTAGGATTAATGAAAGCTAGGAAAGCGTATTCTTTTTTGTTTTTTGTCTGGTTTGTTTTTCAAATAGCTGGTGACATTAAAACACATTTATAGAATCGTTTTAATAATTCATTGGCCAAGGATAACTGAAGGCTCTAAGATACCCTTGTGATCTAAGGTTTGGTGGGGTTCAAATTATTCTCTAAGCCAGCAATTGATGTACCAAAGAACAGTATTATGAGCCCCTTGGGTCACACTCCATTCTTTAAATTTCCCTCTTTCTTTCTTCTTTTAGGTCTGTATTTCCGAACCTGGGAAGTTTACTCAAAAGGTGAAGGTATGGATTAGTGAGTACTGGAACCTAATAGAAACTGTGGCTATTGGCCTGTTTTCAGTTGGTTTTGGCCTTCGGTGGGGCGACCCTCCTTTGCACACAGCGGGAAGACTAATCTACTGCATAGACATCATATTCTGGTTCTCACGGCTCCTGGACTTCTTTGCCGTGAATCAACACGTAGGTCCATATGTGACCATGATTGCAAAAATGGTGAGTACGATCTGTTTGTGTGTTCTGGGGTCCTTTTTAATGACTTTACCTACTTTCATGGTTCACATCCAGTAGTTTAACCTTTCGAATTGTTTATAGAAGCACAGACATCGAGCTCATGTCGTCTCTGCTTTCTTTATAACCACAAACTCCTATTTAACAAATGTCCTTGCAGAGTATATTGGGTGGTTGCTTAGGAGACTCCACTCATTAGCCTTTTGGTTACGGCCAGAAGATATGATTGAATCAAATGTGTCTCTGAGCACAGTGATTCTTGAAGGTCAGATTTGTGTGAGGCTACCACCAGCAATATTTTCTGCTAACACTTCCAATGCATCTTTTTATCTCCTCACCCCCAGCCAACTCTTAAGTAGTACGCGTTATGGGCTACACTATGTTCTAAGTATTTGTACCTATTAACTCATTTAATCTTCAAAACAACGTTATAAGATAGGCACTCTTACTGTTGTCCACATTTTTCATACACGGAGATGGAGGTTAAGTAAATTTCCCCGGGGCATAAGTAGGGGAGTCAGGTTTCAAAGCTGGACCATCCGGCTCTGTCATCTGAGCCTGCTGTGCAGTTGGGTTAGCCTTCTCCAGCTGGCTTAGGGACCTGAGACCCACCTTCTAGGAAGTACTCTCCAGATCATCTTTGGCTTTTCCTTCTGGAATACTCACTGGCAGGGAAGGGGCAAGTTCTGGAGAGAGAAGGGTAGTGCTTGAACAAAGGAGAACAGAAGAGGGAGAACCTCTAGGACTCCAAAGACAGATTTTTCTTTCTTTACACTTTTATTTAAAATTTTTTTTTTCTTTATATTTTTAAACCAGAAATGTCCTCTGGTCTTGGTGGCATTGATATTTATCAGATAGGTTGTGCTGAGGTAACTGATACATCTCGGTGACTTAGCACAAGTTATTTCTCCCTAATGCAAAGTTTAATGAGTGTTCATGGGGGCTGAGCTCTACCCTATAACTCAGGGATCCAGAATCCTTTTATCTTGTGACGGTGCCATGTCAACATAACATGGATTCCAAGGTCTCCTGTGGTGGGGAATGAGAGGGATGGAGAAAGTTTAACAGCTTTTAACTGTTCTGGGCAGGAATTAAAATAACTCACCGCCACTCCACAGGCTATCGGTTAGAATAGGTCATATGGTACCAGCTTTGTGGAAGGGAGGCTAAGAAATTCAGAGGAGCTCATGAAATACTCATGAAATAAGTGAACAAAAGGGTTGAATTGATGTACATTTAGTAAGTGAAATGAACATGACCTGATCCATTTCTCAGTCTCTAATCGATTCCCGAAGATAACCTTAGGGATAAGGGCTCCTTTGACCAATTTGAATACTCCCTATTTTTTGTTTAAGCACAGATTCTTCACCCTCAACACATCTATGTTTTTAGACAGACATTGACATGAAACATGCTACGGCAGAGAGAAGGAAATGGTTTAGCCAAAGGAAACCCAGCTAGTCATGGACTACGGCATTTTGGTCAATGACTAGACAGTCTTAATACTGGGAGGTGTGATTATGAATGCTGCTGGTGTTTGATTTGTTCTAAATTTAAAATCAGAGGTAAAGTTCTGGTTGTGCTGTGTTATTTTGCAGACCGCAAACATGTTCTACATTGTGATCATGATGGCCATCGTCCTGCTGAGCTTTGGAGTGGCACGCAAGGCCATTCTTTCACCAAAGCAACCGCCATCTTGGAGCCTTGCTCGAGATATTGTATTTGAGCCATACTGGATGATATATGGAGAAGTCTATGCTTCAGATATAGATGGTGTGTTGGGGATTTTGGCATCGTTCAGAAATCAAGCCCTTGTAGATACTCAGAGTAAAAAAACAATCTGGAAAATATTCATCTGGATCTTAAAGATGTCAAAAATTTATGGTATTCTGCTAAGTTAATGTGATAAATATTTGTGTAGAACCGTAGGACTGTGATTCATCTTATCTCTCATTCTGTTAAATTCTTTATTTGTAGTTTGTGCAAGCCATCCGTCTTGCCCTCCTGGTTCTTTTCTTACTCCGTTCCTCCAAGCTGTCTACCTCTTCGTGCAGTATATCATCATGGTGAACCTGTTGATTGCTTTTTTCAAGTAGGTTATTTTAGTTAAATATGGTTATTTTATTTAAATCAAAATGGGGGCAGTTGTTTTGAGTAGATTCTCATATTTTGGGTATGTAACCTTTGGTTTTTGTGTGTGCCATTTTCTCCCCCTTTTCATTATGGTTTCAAAACATGGGCATGAAACTACTGGTAGGAAGGGAAGAGAGCACAAGAAAAGGAAAAAAAAAAAAAACCCCAATAAATGGAGAGAGCAATAAAAGCAGAATGAAAGGAGATCATGCATTGTAGTAAAGTATTAAGTTGGAATCACGGAAGAATAACTGTTGCTGAGATTAAAAGCTGACTGAGGGCTTCTTGATGACTTTTCGTTACTTGGCTCCAGTATGTCTTCCTCTTTGCTTCCTCTTTCTCCCTTTTCATTTCTTCTCGGTCTACTTTTCTGGATCATCTCCTTCTCCTCAACCTTCTCACCTTGGAACTTCCCTGGGCCCAGACCTTGCTCATCTTTTATTTACATTTCGTTTGGTGATCTTGGTCAGCTTCCTGTAATGCTGACAAATTCCAGTTTGTATTTCCAGCCCGAATCTCTCCCTTGAACTGCAGTCTTACAGCTCCAACTGCCCCCTTATCTGCTACCGGTTGGATGTATAATAGAATTCTAAAAATTCTAAATGTCCACCTGATCTCCTCTCTTTGCCAGCATGTACTTACTCTACTTGTCATCTTTCTCAAATCTAGGGAAAAGACCACAAGTTTTCCATCAAATCTCCATTTCCCCAGTTGTTCAGATCAAAAGCCTTGGAGTCATTCTTAATGCTACTTATGTCTCTACCTCTAAACTGCCAGGGACTCCTGTTGACTCTGCCTTCAAATAGATCATCAATCCAACCACCTCTTACCACCCCACTGCTACCGGAGAGCCTCCTACTTATTTCTCTGCTTCTGTCTTTGGCTCCTACATACTCTTATCAACAGTTGTCCCTAATGACTCTTTAAAGACATATGTCAGATGGTGTCACCACTCTGCTCCAAACCCTCAATGGTTCCCCATTTCACAATTCCTACCATGACCTAGAGAGCCCTGGTGAGTTGGTTTTCCTGCTGCTTTTAAAATCACACATCACACTACTCTTCCCTTAACCCTTTCCCCTCCAACCACACTGTCCCCCCCCCCCCCCCCAACACACACCCATAGGTTTTCAACCAGCACAGGTGTGTTTGCAGTTGCCGTTCCCTCTGCCTGGAGTGCTCTTCAGGTATCAGTGGGACCCATTCCCTCACCCCCTTCAAGCCTGTGCTCAAATGTTCCCTTTTTAATTAGACCTAACTTAGGGATGGCATTTGAAAGCACACCGCCCTTTCCTTCAGCCATCTCTTTACCTGGTTCCCCTTATTCTTCTTTCTTTGTACCCACTTGTGTATATACAAGTTTTATATTTTATATGTTTTTTTTTCCTGTTTGTCTTTTTTGTCTACTGGAATATAAGTGCCTCAAGGACAAGATATCGTATTGTCTTTTTTGCTGAAAAAATTTTCCCAAGTACCAAAAAGAGTGCATAAATATATTTGTTCAATGGTTAAAAGAAATCAAGTGAAGTGATGGGAGGAAACTAGTATTTTTTGAATGCCTCGTTTATGCCAGGCAGTGTGCTTAGTATTTTATTCATTGATTACCCCACTGAAGAGGGCAATATAAAAGAAGAGAAACCAATGCAGTGGAATATAAGTAAAGAAAATAGGGAAGGAAAGGGCTGGAGGGGAGCAAAATAAATCAGAATACTAAAAAAATGACTATTGTTGCAAATATATGGGAAGATGTACCTTTCTGTTTGTTACAAGCTTATGTAACTGTCATCTCTTTTAGTCCCACCATTTTATAAATGTCTAACATATCCTGGTGTTTAGTTAGTATAGCTATTATTTATGACATTTCAAATAATACTTAGAGTGGGTATGAGATTTTTGCTTCTCAAAAATGGCAGGTGTCAAAAGAGAGGTTGAGAAATCCTCACATAGACAGTTGTCTCTCTCTAGAGATGGACAGCCTGAGGACCAATGAGCTGAGAAACCCCAGACATGACTACTTGTCCAGGTGCCCATTCTAAATTCTTCATAGCAAGAATTACAAAAAACTAAAACAAAAACAAAAAACAAAAAAACAAAACCAGACAAACAACCCCTCCCCCCCCACCACCCTGAAATACACTGTGAAGGTTCCCACCTGCTGGTGGACAGGCTGTAGTTACACTGGGAGTGACTGGCATTTAATCCTGGTGGTTCTCAAACCTGATGGTGCAGGAGAATCACCTGGAGGGCTTGCTGAGCCACAGATTGATGTTACGTCTCTGCTAGAGTTTCTGATTCAGTAGTTCTGGGCTAGGGCCCATGAATTTACATTTTTGACACGTCCTCAGGTGATGCTAATGCTGTGGTTCAGACCACACTTTGAGAACTATGTTAAAACCCAGTTTTCTATCTTTTGGGGCACCTGGGTGGCTCAATTAGTTAAGTGTCCGACTCTTGATTTCAGTTCAGGCCATGATCTCATGGTCGTGAGATTGAGCCCCACATCGGGTTCCGCACCGATAGAACAGAGCCTGCTTAGGATTCTCTCTGTACCCACCCCCTTCTCACAAAACCAAAGCAAACCCAGTTTTCTTTCTTTCTTTCTTTCTTTTTTTAATTTAATTTTTTATTTTTAAAAATTTCCGTCCAATTTAGTTAGCATATAGTGAAACAATGATTTCAGGAGTAGATTCC
The DNA here is from genome assembly GCF_018350195.1 of Panthera tigris. Lineage (NCBI taxonomy): Eukaryota > Metazoa > Chordata > Mammalia > Carnivora > Felidae > Panthera > Panthera tigris. The sequence goes on along the minus strand of NC_056672.1, from coordinate 16,633,758 downwards.
TTAGTGCCCCTTACCCATTTAGCCCATCCCCCCTCCCACAGCCCCTCCAGCAACCCTCAGTTTGTTCTCCATATTTATGAGTCTCTTCTGCCAAACCCAGTTTTCTATCTTTCCATCATCTACTTTATGGACTCTGTGAAACTTCCCCCTCCCTCTTATTCTGAGCTGGCTTTCTCCAGGATAGTTCTGGTTCCTTCTTTTTATGATCGCTCACATTTAGGGCTGCCTGTCTTTTTATTGGCTAATTTCTCCTGTCCTACTCAAGTGCCACTTTGCCATCTTTCTCTATAAAAGCCAAACTTTATATTAGCCTGAGCGGAATGTTAAGGTAGACATTCCATTGTGTCCTCTCCCCGTACCTATCGTGTTATAGACTTAAAGTTAAGTAATTAGGGATGATATGGTGTTTTGGAGTAAGTGTACCACCTACCACAACTTCATGGACAGTTCCATAATATCAGTATTTACCCTAGTATCTACATATTAAAATTAATGTAATTAAAGGGATCATCTAAGGTAGCCTATTGATAAGGGATTATCTTCATTGTAAAGTTAATCTAAGTAATTTTGTTTAGTTTCTACATAGAAGGTGCCCTTATTGATTATTTTAGGGTGAATTCATTTTTCTTCCCTGTCGCTTCTTCATTACCGTTCTTTCCTTTGGGTGTGTTTTAACTAGGATTATTCTATCAGTTCTCATGTTTGACATGAGGAGAATCTCTTCATAAGGCTGGTAATAGAGAGAAACATTAACAGTAGTTACTGTGAATGGTGAATTATGGACTGAAAAGAACTTCTTATGTGAGAAGAGATGGTGTACCAAGAAGAGTGTAAAGTTTCAGTTTCTGTTCATTGCATTTAAAACATTAGCATTTTCTCTCTGATTGTCATTCCTATTTTTTGTTTATTCTGATTAGCATATTTTACTGTAGAAGGTGATTAATGTATCTTTTTGGGTAGGAGAAGAATCACAAAGGCAATGGATATGATTTTTATTGGCTAAGGCTGGGAAGGTCAGGTGAACCAATCAAAAAGTTGGGAAGTAGAGAAAGGATCTGTGATGTTTCAGGATGCCATATTAACAAGTTATCCCTGTCTTAACTACAACTTGCAGTAACGTTTACGTGGATATGAAATCCATTTCCAATAAACTATGGAAGTACAATCGCTATCGCTACATCATGACTTATCACAAGAAGCCTTGGCTGCCACCACCATTCATCCTGCTGAGCCATGTGGGACTCCTCCTTCGCCGTCTTTGCCATCATCGAGCTCCAAACGACCAAGACGAGGGTGATGTTGGATTAAGTAAGTTTTCATCGGTGGGGCACTGGGATGAGAGTAAGAGTGGAGATCCAACGTGAAGACACGCAGGAACATTGTCAGTTAAATTCCGGGCACAGGATGCAAGGCTCTCGGACTTCACTGATGATCGAGTGTCTGCTAAGGACTTGGGTCTAAGTAAATAGAGGACCTGCATCTGAGTAAATACATTGATTCCATCATGTGGTTGTAGTACGTTTGCCAAGATTAACCGATACTTCGAAAGAAAGAAATGGGTAGGGACAAAATTTCCCCGTAAGTGTGCAAAGGCTTTCTGTCGCCTAGAAAACCTTGTTTTCTCTGCTTACTTGGAAAGGCATTAGAATAACTCCTAGGGAGTAGTCACAGTGACCCAGACTCATTTCCCTGTTGTGGAAGACAGGATTGACATAGAAAGGGATTACAAAAGGTCTTGTGGAGTAAGGGGGGAAGAGATAAGACAGCTTCACTTGTTAACCAGAGTCCTGATTCTCTGGTTCTCTAATCTACTGAGAATGGAGGTGATTCTGTATGAATGTTTCATTTTTCAAGATCAATTCAGGATGCGGAAATGTGGATTCTCATTTTTATATTTTTCTTTACTTTTCTCATGTATTTATGTATTTATTTATTTTGCAGTGCTTAAGTCTACATATTTTGAGAATCTCCTAGTTAATTTTGCTGATGCGTATCTTAACCTGAACGATATGACTGTCACACTAACTGTGATAATAGAACATTTCTTTTGCGGTTTTGCAGATCTTTTGGTAGTTCCTTTCAAGCAATTTCACAATTGGTGCCATGCCCATTTTTAGATAGTCCCTGAATATAAAGGAAACGGGTGGCATAAATCCACAATCCTTTATATCAATCCCTAAATCCAAAATACGCCTGAAAATGGAAAGCTTTTTTTCCCCCTTCTTACGTTAGAGACTCATTGGGATAAAAGAGGCTGATGGAACTAATGTGAAGCCATTTATTGTCTTTATCCCTTGTAGTGTGAATATTCATTGATTTTGCTGCAGAAATAATGTGTTGGATTTTCGGGTACTGCCCTAGCCTCAGTTAGGTATTTTACTGCATTTATGGTATATGTACTGTATTACCTTTCTAAATTGAGAAAAGGAAAATTCTGAATTCTAAAACACACTTGGTTCCAGGAGTTTCAGATAATGGATTGCGCACTATTTATACATTTCTATGGGCTTTTAGGGGGACAGGTGTCATTACAAGGTTGATAGGATGATATGCTTTTCTTCTTGCTGGTAATTGGCTCAGTGAAGTATTTTTCTCCTCTTGAGTCACTTCGGAGATTTATTTTTCTTTTCCATCCGCTGCCCCCCAAGAGATTCAGCCTTTATAAGGAAGCCAAAGCACAAATGAAGTTAATTTAAAGGTTTATAATGATACTCTAAATTTTAGGCTTCTAACAGAGAGCCGTCCCAGGCCTGTCCGTGAACCTGCTGCAAGTGAACAGTAGAATGTGGACCACCTGAGAGATCCTGGAATTGGCTGGGGTTCGGCCACATTTGGGGCTTGCCTTCATCTGGGCTTATAGGGTGATTCCGGTATATAACGAAAGTAAATTTGCCCAAGCATGGAGGTGTGTTCATTCTGACTTCCGGAAAATTCTTGAATTTTTCTGAAACTTCTTCCCATCCTGTTTTGAAGATCGTTTGCATTTGGGGCTGCAGTGCCACCTGGCGGAGAGTCACAAGAACGCTCCACACATGCAGGCTGCACCTGTCACTGGGATTGGTCCTTGGGTTGTTTGCTCTTAGGAATCCACAGAAAGATTAAATCATAACAACTGTAAAGTTCCTCATTCTTAAGAGATTCTTTGATGCAGACAGGCATTTAGAGTTTGTGAGTGAGGATACTGTATTGTTTTTTTTTTTAGTTCTGAGAGATTCTTTCATGCCATAAAATCAATATTTTTGCCTATTTTATTGGAAAATAATGGAATGTTTGCATTTCTAATAAGTTTGAGGGAACTCTATTTTTTTCCCTAAGTTAAGTGATACCACTGAAGGAAGAGAATGCACCAATTTTTACCCTTTTTGCAAAACCATTTATATATTTTCCAAGTATTAGAAACCTGCTCAAGAGCTAATGTATTTTTCTGTTAGATCAGAGTGAGAGCCAAGGTGGTAGATGGAAAGTGATCATCAAAGTCTGACACAGAATTGTTTCATAATATCATGAAGTGATGTGTCTTTTTGTGAGTTAATTATAATTATGTCAAGGAAGGTGGACAGCCTCAGCCACTGACTGGCAATAATGTTTCTGTTTCTAGTAGAGTAACTTAGTCCCATTTACCCGTGAACAACATTGGGGTTGGGATGTCAGCCCCCTGCATGGTCAAAAATCAGTATATAACTTTTGAATCCTCCCAAACTTTACTGATAGCCTATTGTTGACCAGAAGCCTTATAACATAGTTAATTAACACATACCGTGGATATTATATGTGCTATATACTGAGACTTATAATAAAGCAAGCTGGAGAAAGGAAAAGGTTATTAAGAAAATCTTACGGGAGAGAAACATTTACAGTATTTACCAAAAAATAGTATTTACTCTTTACTGAGGAAAAAAACCCACGTGTAAGTGAACTTATGCAGTTCAAACCATGTTGTACAAACTCAGTGTAACAACATGAAACTTTCTGACACTTGCTGGATTAATTTAACAGTCTTGGACTTCATCTAACCTTGATTTTAACCTACAGGTTACTTATTGTCATTTTGATAGACAAAACAGTTGGCAGAGGAGGGGGAGACAACCAGATTCTTTACCCATATGCATATAAATGTAGCAGATTTTTGTAAATGGGTAGAGACATTCTAACCTAGGAGCGTATTGAACAGAGTGTCTGTTCCACATGAGTCCTGTTCAAATTCCCATGCCTGTTTATACAAAAAATAGGCAAGATCCAATCTGGTGTTTCTATTTGTTTCTACACACTGCCTCTCCATTAATATTAAGAATTTGGTGTGATAGAGCAGCAAAGTTTTATCACGCGAGCTCCAGTTCATCGAGTTTTCAACACAAATGGAAGAAGAGCTTCACCTACTCAGTATCAGCTTCCTGTTAAAGGCAAATTACGATTTTTTTTTTTTAATGTGCCATACTTATTTACACAGAACTCTACCTGAGTGAGGAGGATCTGAAGAGACTTCACGACTTTGAAGAACAGTGTGTGGAAATATACTTCCACGAGAAGATGGAAAGACTGAATTACAGCTGTGAGGAACGAATCCGAGTCACCTCAGAAAGGTAAGAGATACGTGTTTTTTCCAGCCCCCCGAACCTGATTCTACTAAAATGTCCAAAGAAGTAGAAAGATGTATTTTTAAAACCCAGAAGTTTAGATTCTCTAAACATTTTTTTTTGTCAGTGTGTAATATTTATGGAATTGACGTGTATTCCTTGAGGACCTACTATGTGTGTTCCAGACGCTCTTCCATCCACCAGTGATAAATGATGAAGAAGAGACAAGAGTCCCTGCCTTTGTAGGACTTGTGTTCTGGTGTGTGCAGGCAGACCAGTAAGAGGGCGGGGGTGGAGAACACATAAGAAACAAATACAAATATGTAATTCGATGTCAGACAGTTAAATAGAGATGAAGAAAAATAAAGTTGCATAAGGGAATAGAAAATGATGTTGGGGAGGGGTCTGCCAGAGTTGGGGGTTGGGTTGGACTCCTTGGGGTAGTCTGGGGCAGGGAGGTCACTGTGGAGTCGCAGAGGGGGGAACTGAGAAGGGAGGGCCAGGCAGAGACACCCAGGGGGATGGCACACCTGATCGAAGGAACAGCAAATGCAGGTGCCTGAGGCAGCAAGGTGCGTCCATGAGCAGCAGGTAGGACTGGAGAAGGTCGAGGGCTGCGTCCTGGTTGCACTGGGGAGATGAGGACAGGTGAGGTTCTCTTGTTTTGCTTTCGTATGGAGATAACAAAATAAACGCGTGTGGTCCTGGAAATGATTCACCAGCAAGGGAGAAGCTGCAGAAACAGGAGGGAGGAGGTGATTTGCTGAAGTGCGGTCCCCGAGGAACGGTTTACTGCAGGCCCTGGGCATCTCCCTCAAACAGGGCGCCCAGAGAGAGTACGGCCAGTGTTCAGGAGGATGCGGGCACACAGCTGTCGAGGCCAGGGGACCATCTGATGGTGCCTGTGGGTATGTGTGATTTGGGGGGTCCGTGCAGGGAGGCCACTGAGAGATTTGAGGAAAGAGAAAATGTATTGGAGAAAGTGAACATATTCAGAAACTGTGGGATCAAAGCCATCATGGCTGTACTGATAATTGTGCATACATGGCATTGTGTTAAAATATGGAAGACTGCATTGTTATATGCATTTTTTTAAAAAAACAACAACACAGAATTGTTTTTGTAACCAAAGCAAATTGACAGAAGTTAAAGGCGTTCCTTCATTTTCAAATACACACGGACCTGGCTATAAAATGTTATACCTGGGGCACCTGGGTGACTCAGTCAGTTAAGCATCTGACTTTTGATTTTGGTCCAGGTCACGATCTCACGGTTTGTGGGTTTAAGCCCCGCGTTGAGCTCTGCGCTGACAGCATGAAGCCTGCTTGGGATTCTCTCTCCCTCTCTGTCTGCCCCTCCCTGCTCATTCTCTCTCTCCCTCTCTCAAAAAATAAATAAACAGCTAAAAAATAAAATGTTTGAAAAATATTTTTTTAATGTTTATTGAGAGACAGAGAGAGACAGAACATGAGCGGGGAAGGGGCAGAGAGAGGGGGACACAGAATCCGAAGCAAGCTTCAGGCTGTTAGCAGTCAGCACAGAGCCCGATGCGGGGCTCAGACTCACGAACCGAGAGATCATGACCTGAACTGAAGTCAGACGCTCAACCAACTGAGCCACCCAGATGCCCCAAAATAAAATGTTATACCTAATAATGCATATATTTTTTTTCTGATATCCAAATGGATAGAAAGTGAATCCTTAATTGAATTACACAAAGAACTCTGTAAATGGTTCACTATGGGTATTTCTGCACTTTTTTTAATGTTTATTAATTTTTTGAGAGATCGAGATAGAGAGTGAGCTGGGGAGGGGCAGAGAGAGGGAGACATAGAATATGAAGCAGGCTCCAGGCTCCGAGCTGTCAGTACAGAGCCCAGCGTGGGGCTAGAACTCACAAACCATGAGATCATGACCTGATGTCATGAGCTGAAGTCAGATGCTCAATCAACTGAGCCACCCAGGTGCCCTCTTCTGCACTTTTCAAATGATACCATATTATGTAGATATGTACTTAGGTGGCTGATTGAATTTCAGACCAAATTTTATATTGAGAACAAAATATCAAGTAGAATTGGGTTTTGAGCCCACAAAATTTTATTTTCCTTAAATAATATCTTTAGGCCAGAGCTTGATGACCCTCTCTTACCTTGTTCCTCTTCTTCACATTCTGCCTCCGTTATCGATATGCTCACTGAATTCCATGGGCCATTCTGGCTCTCAGTCTTCCAGAAGACACATACCCAGATAGGAGTTTATAGAGCCAGGATGAAGGCCTGCGTCTGCCATTTGCTAGCTGTATGTAAATTGGGCCAATTTACTCTGGGTCTTTGTTTTCTTATTTGCAAGATGTACACAAAAATAGATATACCCCTTAGAGGTGTTGAGGGTCACATGAGGTAACACAGATGGACTGTGTGGCAGAGTGCTGGTCAATAGTAAGGATATGATGCAAGTAAAACTAGGCTCTGGGGTGCTCAGATGGCTCAGTTTGGTCAAGCATCTGACTTCAGCTCAGGTCATGATCTCACAGTTTGTGGGTTCAAGCCCCGTGTCGGCATCGATGCTGACAGCTCGGGCCTTGGAGCCTGCTTCAGATTCTGTGTCTCCCTCTCTCTCTGCCCCTGCCCTGCTCACACTCTGTCTCTCTCCGTCTCAAAAATAAATAAACATTTTTAGAAAGGCTCTAAAAAGCTATGAGTGTGATTTCTTTTTAAATACATCTTAACAGGGGCACCTGGGTGGCTCAGTCGGTTGAGCCTCCGACTTCGGCTCAGGTCATGATCTCACAGTTTGTGGGTTTGAGCCCCGCGTCGGGCTCTGTGCTGACCTCTTGCTCAGAGCCTGGAGCCTGCTTCAGATTCTGTGTCTCCTTCTCTCTCTGCCTTTGCCCCGCTCATGCTTTGTCTTACTCTGTTTCTCAAAAATAAATAAATGTAAAAAAAAAAAATTAAAAAAAAATACATCTTAACAGAAGACCATGGGGGAGGGGAAGAACAAAAAAGTTAGAGAGGGAGGGAGCCAAACCCTAAGAGACTCTTAAAAACTGAGAACAAACTGAGGGTCGATGGGGGCGTAGGTGGGAGGGAAAAGTGGGTGATGGGCATTGAGGAGGGCACCTGTTGGGATGAGCACTGGGTGTTGTATGGAAACCAATCTGACAATAAATTTCATATAAAAAAAATAAATACATCTTTTCTTTTAAACCTTCAAAGGGGAATAAATAGATAAGATGACCTCACTGCCCTAGGCTATGAATGAGGACAAGGTCATGGAGAGTCCCTTACTTTATACTATAAACTAAGGAAGGATTTTTAGGTGGTCAGATATGGGCAGATTTACTTTCTAGGCAGATTCCCTCAGTTACAGTGTGGATTTAAGGTGTCAGAATTGGAAATATGGAGGCCATTTGAGGGACTGATGCAGCAGGAGGATGAGTCCCAAGGGCTAGCCAAAGTAGCCATGATGGGGTTGAAAGGAGGTGTCTTAGTCTGTTCAGACTGTAGAGTGAAGTACTATAGGCTGGGTGGCTTGTAAGCAGCAGAAAGTTACTGCTTACAGTTCTGGAGGCTGTCCAAGATCGGCGTGCCAGCACGGTGTGGGTGACAGTCCCCTTCTGGGTTGTAGACTCCATGTTGTATCCTCACATGGTGGCGGGGGTGAGGGAGCTCTGTGGGTTCTCTTTTATAAAGCCACGAATTCCATTCATGAGGGTTCCACCTTCCTGACCTAATCACCTCCCAAAGGCCCTACCTACTAATATCATCACTTTGGGGGGTTAGAATGTCAACCTGAATCTCAGGGACACACAAACATCCAGACTGTAGCAGAAGGGATGAACGAAGACACGTTTAGAAAGGGCAGTTGATGAGGGGAGTTAGGGATTGGACATGCAGCCGAGGGAGAGGGTGGAGTCGAGGATGACTCTCAGATCTGTAGCGGGGGTAATTAGGTGAAAGGTGGCACCATCATGATTGAAAAAAAAAAATGTGCAAAAGACACGGGGAGGGGGGCAAGTGATGAGTTTTAGCTTTGTTGAGTTTTAGCTTTAGCTTTGTCAAGTTTTAGTTTTGTGGATTCTTATGGCACATTTAGCCAGAGATTTCTGGGAGGTTTTAGATGTGAGGGTAGGAAGTCCTGGGGTAAAGATTGAACTGGACAGGGAGATTTGGGAGTCACCTGCCCGTTGTGAGAAAATAAAACCATGACCTAGGAAGTGAGTATGTCCAGGAAGCAAGAAGAGTAAGGAAACTCAGGGGGGTGAGGGTGGTTCCATGAGGGGGGCCCTGACAGCTGTATAATGGACCAAGGAATAGGAGCTCATGGAGAAAACGAGCCAGAATCTATCAGAGGAGAATAGGGACAACTAGGAAATGGTAGTGTTGTGAGCCAAATGAATATGGCGTGAAAACCTGAGAAGCAGACACTTATGAACAAGTAATTCAATGATGGTGGTGGTGGTGGTGGTGGTGGTGGTGGTGGTGGTGGTGGTGGAAGTAAGCCTAACACCTTTAGTCATCATGTACCATTATATGCTTCTTGATTGTTTCCCTTGAGATTTGCGTAGAGAAGGATTAGAAGCTAGATGGGTATGTGGCTTCTGAAAACTATTCCAGAGGCTTCCATTGGCTCTAGAATTCGATTACGGAGGCCCGGGTTTTCAGAACATCATCCACCGATTTTCCCTGTTGACAGAGCTGCCTCACCAGCCCTTGTTTACACGGCTGGCCTTGTTGCGGTAGCCCCTGGGGAGCTTGCCACAGAGGTATGGGAGGGAGGGAAGAATACTTTCCCGAGGTAGCCGAGCCAATAGTTTGAAGAGGGAGGGAAATGAGATTAGGGGGGGATTTGCATGGGCCCTTACCCGTAAAGAAGAGATCACCTATCTATCTACTTACAGAATCCAGTGAGTTGTGATACTAGAAAAAGAGAAGTATTAAGGGCTGTCTTATGTCTTCCTTTACTGGAAAACTGGTTATTTTTGACCCTAGTGCTATAAACCAGCACTTCCGTCTCTCTGTTCTATGGGGTACTAGTTAATTGGGTATTTTTCCATATTAAGCATGTTATATTTGGGAAATACTACATTTTATTTTATTTTATTTTTTTTTAAGTTTTTGTTTAGATTTTGTTTAAAGTTAACATATAAGGTAATATTGGTTTCAGGAGTAGAAATCAGTGATTCATCACTTACGTATAATACCCAGTGCTCATCACAAGTGCCCTCCTTTAATGCCTGTCACCCATTTAGCCCATCCCCTGCCCACCTCCCTTCCAGTAACCCTCAGTAGTTCTCTACAGTTAAAAGTCTCTTATGGTGTGCCTTCCTTTTTTTCTATGTTCATTTGCTTTGATTCTTAAATTTCACACATGAGTGAAATCGTATGGTATTTATCTTTCTCTGATTTATTTGCCATCCACATCATGGCAAATGGCAAAATTTCATTCTTTTTGATGGCTGAGTAATATTTCATTGTATATATATTCAACGTCTTCATTATCTATCATCGTTTGATGCACATTTGGGCTCCTTCCATAGTTTGGCTATTGTTGATAACGCTGCTGTAAACATCGGGGCACAGCCCCTTCAAATCAGTATTTTTGTATCCTTAGGGTGAATACCTAGTAGTGCAATTGCTGGGTCATAGGGTAGTTCTATTTTTAACTCTTTAGGAACATTCATACTATTTTTCAGAGTGGCTGCACCAGTTTGCATTCCCACCAACGGTGTGAGAGGGTTCCATTTTCTCCACATCCTTGCCAACGTCTGTTATTTCCTGTGTTGTTAACTTTAGCAATTCTGGCAGGTGTGAGGTGGTAGCTCATTGTAGTTTTGACTTGTATTTCCCTGATGATGAGTGATGTTGAGCATCTTTTCATGTGTCTGTTAGCCATCTGGATGTCTTCTTTAGAAAATGTCTATTTATGTCTTCTGGCCATTTCTTAATTGGATTATTTGTTTTTTGGGTGTTAAGTTTGATACGTTCTTTGTAGATTTTTGGATATTAACCCTTTGTCAGACATATCATTTGCAAATATCTTCTCCATTCTGTAGGTTGCCTTTTAACTTTATTGATTGTTTCCTTCGCTGTGTAGAAGCCTTTTATCTTGAAGTCCCAACAGTTTGTTTTTGCTTTTGCTTCCATTACCTCAGGAGATGTGTCTAATAAGAAGTTGATAGGGTTGATGTCAAAGAGGTTGCTGTCTGTTTTCTCCTCTAGGATTTTGATGGTTTCCTGTCTCACATTTACATCTTTCATCCATTTTGAATTCATTTTTGTGTGTGGTGTAAGAAAGTGGTCCAATTTCATTCTTCTGCTTGTTGCCCCAGTCTTCCTGGTGCCATTCGTTGAAGAGACTCTCTTTTTTTTTCCATTGGATAGTCTTTCCTGCTTTGTCAAAGATTAGATGACTTTGTAGCTGTGAGTCCATTCTGGGTTTTCTATTCTGTTCCATTGATCTATGTGTCTGTTGTCGTGCCAGTGCCATCCTGTCTTGATCACTACAGCTTTGTAATGTAGCTTGAAATCTGGAATTATGATGCCTCCAGCTTGGCTTTCTTTTTCAGGATTGCTTTGAGTATTCAGGGTCTTTTGTGGTTCCATACAAATTTTAGGATTGTATGCTTTAGCTCTGTGAGAAATGCCAGTGATGTTTGATAGGAATTGTATTCAATGTGTAGATTGCTTTGGGTAGTATAGACGTTTTAGCTATGTTTGTTCTTCCAATCTATGAGCATGGAACATTTTTCCAGTTGTTTGTGTGTTCTTCAGCTTCTTTCATAAGTATTGTATGGTTTTCAGAGTACAGATCTTTTACCTCTGTGGTTAGGTTTCTTCCTAGGTATCTTATGATTTTTGGTGTAATTGTAAATGGGATCCATTCCTTGATTTTTCTTTCTGTTGCTTCATTATTGGTGTATAGAAATGCAACAAACTTCCGTATGTTGATTTCATATCCTGTGTGTCTGCTGAATTCATGTATCAGTTCTAGCAGGTTTTTTTTGGTGGAGTCTTTCAGGTGTCTACATAGAGTATCATGTCATCTGTGAAGAGTGAGAGTTTGACTTCTTCCTTGCCAATTTAGGTGCCTTTTATTTCTTTTTGTTGTCTGATTGCTGAAGTTAGGACTTCCACTACTGTGTTAAATAACAATGGTGAGAGTGGACATCCCTGTCTTGTTCCTGACCATAGAGGAAAAGATCTCGGTTTTTCCCCACTGAGGATATTATTAGCTGTGGGTCTTTGTATATGCCCTTTATGATGTGGAGGTATGTTGCCTCTATCCCTACTTTGCTGAGGGTTTTTATCAAGAATGGATGCTGTATTTTGTCAAATGCTTTTTCTGCATCTATTTACAGAATATTAATGTGGTGTATCCTGTTGACTGACTTATGAATGTTGAACCACCCTTGTGGTCCAGGAATAAATGCCACTTAATTGTGGTGAATAATTCTTTTAATGTACTGTTGGATTCAATTTGCTAGTATCTTGCTGAGAATCTTCACCTCTTTGTTCTGTAATTCTCCTTTTTTAGTGGGAACTTTGTCTGGTTTTGGAATCAATGTAATGCTGGCCTCATAGAATGATTTTGGAAGTTTTGCTTCTATTTCTATTTTTTGGAACAATTTGAGAAGAATAGGTATTAACTCTTCTTCAAATGTTTGGTAGAATTCCTCCGGGAAGCCATGTGGCCTTGGACTTTTGTTTGTTGGGAGATTTTTGATTGTTGATTCAATTTCTTTGCTGGTTTTGGGTCTGTTCAAATGTTCTATTTTTTCCTGTTTCAGTTTTGATAGTTTATATATTTCTAGGAATTTAGATTGCCCAATTTGTTGGTTCATAGTATTCTCCTATAACTCTTTGTATTTCTGTGGTGTTGGTTGTGATCTCTCCTCTTTCATTCGTGATTTTGTTTATTTGGGTCCTTTCTCTTTTCTTGCGATAAATCTTGCTAGGGGTTTATCAATTTTATTAATTCCTTCAAAGAACCACCAGCTCCTAGTTTTATCCATCTGTTCTACTGGTTATTTTGTTTGTTTGTATGTTTCTATATAATTTATTTCTGCTCAAATATTTATATTTTCCTTCTTCTGGTGGTTTTAGACTTTATTTGCTATTCCTTTTCTGGCTCCTTTACGTGTAAGGTTATGTTGAGTATTAAAATTTAAGACTTTTCTTTATTCTTGAGGAGGACCTGTATTGCTATATAATTCCCTCTTATGACCATTTTTGCTGCATCCCAAAGGATTTGGAGTGTTGTGTTTTCATTTTCGTTTGCTTCCATGTATTTTTTTTTTTCTTCTTTACTTTCCTGGTTAACCCATTCATTCTTTAGTAGGATGTTCTTTAACTTCTATGTATTTTTGGTCTTTCCAAATTTTTTCTTGTGGTTCATGTTAAGTTTCATAGCATTGTGGTCTGAAAATATGCAAGGTATGATTTCAGTCTTTTTGTACTTGTTGAAGCCTTATTTGTGAGTCAGTATGTGATCTATTCTGGAGAATGTTCCATAGACACTTGGAATGAAATGTTCTGAATATATCTGTTAAGTCCATCTGGTCCAGTGTGTCATTCAAAGCCATTGTTTCCTAGCTGATTTTCTGCTAGATGATCTGTCCATTGCTATAAGTGGGGTGTTAAAGTCCCTAATTTTCCCTTAAGTCCCAAATTTTCCTACCAAGTTTCTGTGGTGAGATCTGCTGCAAGCCTGATTTGTCTTCCCTTGTAGGTTAGGGACTTCTTTTCCCTTGCTGCTCTCAGGATTCTTTCCTTATCTCTGTATTTTACAAATTTTCTTGTATTATTATCAATGAGTTTCTTTATGTTTGTTACTAATTGATTTATGTATTTGGGTTCTTCCAAGTTGGGGCATAAATATTTTCAATGGTTAGATCTTCTTGTTGGATAGACCCCTTTATTATGATCTAGTGTCCTTCCATATCTTTTGTCCAGTCTTTGGTTTAAAATCTAGTTCGTCGGATAGAAGTATCACTACTCTAGTTTTCTTTTGACGTCAATTAGCGTGATAAATTGGTTCTCCATCCCCTCACTTTTAATCTGCAGGTGCCTTTAGGTCTAAAATGAGTCTTTTGTAGCCACTTTTTTTAAAATCCATTCTGATACTCTGTCTCTTTTGATTGGAGCGCTTAGTGCATTTACATTCAGAGTGATTATTAATAGATATGAATTTGGTGCCGTTGTATTACCTGTAAAGTTGGTGTTTCTGGAGATGTTCTCTGTTCCTTTCTAGTCTTTGTTGTTTTTTGTCTTTCTTTCCCACTTAGAGTCCTCTTTAATATTTCTTTGAAGTTTATTTTTTTATTTTGAGAGAGAGAGAGAGAGAGAGAGAGAAGGCATGAGCAGGGTAGGGGCAGGGAAAGAGACACAGAGAGAATCCCAAGCAGGCTCCATGCCGTCAGTGTAGAGCCCGACATGGGGCTCGATCTCACGAATCGCGAGATCATGACCTGAGCTGAGATCAAGAGTTGGAGGTTTAACCAACAGTCATCCTGGCATCCCCTCCCCACCCCCTGCTTTTATTTCTTGCAGGGCTGGTTTAGTAGTCACAAACTTTTTGTTTTTCTGGGAAACTCTTTTTATGTCTCCTTCTATTCTGAATGACAGCCTTGCTGGATAAAGTATTCTTGGCTGTATATTTTTCCATTCAGCACATTGAATATATCTTGCCACTGCGTTCTAGCCTACCAAGTTTCTGTGGTGAGATCTGCTACAAGCCTGGTTTGTCTTCCCTTGTAGGTTAGGGACTTCTTTTCCTTTGCTGCTTTCAGGATTCTTTCCTTATCTCTGTATTTTACAAATTTTCCTATGAAATATCTTGGTGTTGGCCTGCTTTTGTTGATTTTGATGGGAGTTCTTTTTGCCTCCTAGATTTGGATGTCTGTTTCCTTCCCTGATTTTTTTTCCCTCTCTTTTTCTGGGACTGCTATGATACAAATGCGATTATGCTTAATGGAGTCACTGAGTTCCCTAGATCTACATTTGTGATTCAGTATTGTTTTTTCCCTCTTCTTTTCAGCTTCATTATTTTCCGTAATTGTATCTTCTCTATCATGTATTCGTTCCTCTGCTTCTTCCATTCTTATGGTCAGTACATCCAGTCAGTCTGACTAGTGTTTAGGTCTTTTATCTCTGTGGTAAGGGACTCCCTGGTGTTCTCCATGCTTTTCTCAAGGCTGGCTAGTATTCTTATGATTGTTGTTTTAAATTCTGGCTCAAGCATATTCCTTACATCTGTTTTGATTAGATCCCTGGCCATGATCTCTTCTTGTTCTTTCTTTTGGGATGAATTCCTCCATCTTGGCATTTTTGTCTAGGCCTCTGTCTTCTGTGTGTTAGGAAAGCCTGTTATGTTTCCTGCTCCTGAAAATAATGGCTATATTAAGGAGAGGTCATGTACTGCCCAGGGCCTGGGGCGTTAGGAAGTGTTTGTGGCGTATGCTGTGTGCACTCTGCCGTTGTGTTTTGGCTGCTCTTTCCCTCAGGTCAGTCTTCTGCAGAGTTTCTTCTTGTCTGCAGTAGGAAGTATTACCACCTTGTCCATTGTGCTCCAGGTTTTAACTAGGTGTGTTTTGGTCTCCTTGTTAAAAGAAGCTAGATCCTATTTCCCCTGTTGCTGAAACTTTGCAGCACTTTCTGGCAAGTAGACTTGGTGCATGTGGGAGGTTTGTGCTGGTCTTCTGGGGGAGGGGCCCGCTGCAGCTCTGCCTCTCGGGCACACTTGCCCTAGCTCGGAAGCACCTGCAGAGTGCAGGGGGCAGGGCTTCACGTAAGCAAGGCTCAAGCCTCCACCGTGGGTTTTGCGTCTCCGAAGTCTGTCCACGCTGATGGGAGGAGTGAACAGTGGCATCAGCCTGCTTTCACCCCAGAGGGGAGTTCGTGCTGCTGCTGTTCAGGAATCCCTCCCAGAAGACTTAACCATCTCCCCTCTTTTATCCCAGGCTTCTGTCAGATCCCTGCCTTCACCCTGTCTGTGTCCAAGCCCATCTGCCCATGTGGCAGCACAGTGCTCCTGTGTTTAATTCAGGCTTGCTGCTTGGGTTTCAGAAATCCAACTGTTAGAGACCCGGCACGGCAGGGACCCACCTTGATAATGGCGGGGGGTTGTTCTTGCTGCGCCCTGGCAGGTGCCGGTTTGTCCCAGAAGGGCAGTTCCTTGAACATGCAGGGGCTTGGGGCCTGTGGTAAAGTGCAGCAAAAAGGCGGCATCCGGGTCAGGCAGGCATCTCTGCTCGTATGCCGATGAGCAGGGCGGCTCGGTGGTGCCTCCTGGCTCTTTCGTTCCCAGAGAGGCAGTGCTGCCTCTCCCAAATGCACTCGATGAAGGGGGACTTTCTCTCCCAGGGTGACCCAGGGGATACTCAGAAACCACTGTCTGCTTCGGGCCTCTGCCCTCCTCCACAGGAGCACCTCTGTGCCTGCCAGGCTCCACCCTGGCCATGCCACAGACTTCTCAAACTTCAGACTGAGCTCCGCTGCCTTGTAAAGACTTGTGATAATCAGCCTCTCTTGCTTTCCCCGTCAGTGGTTGCGGGGACGTGTTTTTTCTGGTGCAATGCCCTGTGTTCTAGTCTCTTTCTCTCTCTATCTCCTGTCCCTGACCGCAGCTCCCTTCCCTCTGCAGCGCTGGCAATTCTTCTCTCCCCCAAATCGTGTCTCTGTACCTCCTGCCTTCCATGATGTGGCCTCTTTTGCTCCTCAGATAGATTTCCTGGGTGTTCAGAATGGTTTGATATTTAGCTAGCTGCATTTGAGGGACAAGGCAAGCACAGGGTCCTTTCTACGATGCCACCATCTTACCTGGAAGGGCTGCATTTTAAAACAAGCCACATGGCGACTCAGTAGAGTTACCACTTAAGCAGGTCCTGTCAGTATTGTGCTGTGAAACCTTACTGAGGAACATCTGTGAATACCTCCCAGCGTGGGAAACTTTGGTGTAATTTGTTTAACCCTTCCTAGGCCTCAAAGGCCCCCGTGAGAACTTTGTCTAGATCCCCGATGAGTTGCCCAGAGGTGCCAGAGTGCAGGGGTTAATGCCACTGGATGTGGAGTCAGACCGTCTGGGTTTGAAGCCTCCCTCTATCCCCCACCATTTGACCGGCTCCACCTCTTTTATGAAAAGGATAAAAGTAATGCCTACATTATAGGGTTGTTATGCAGATTAAATAAAATAATTATGTAGAGTCTTTGTAAAGTGCCTGGCACATAGTGAGCACTCGATGAATATTACGATTATCATGATGGTTATAATTATACTTCTTATAACCTTATTTTATCAAAACATCTTGTTCAAAGACCCACAGTTAAACAATAACCATACCGGCCTTCGCTTGGGGAAGGAAAAAAAGAAAAAGTTAGAGAGGGAGAGAGCCAAACCATAAGAGACTTTTAAAAACTGAGAATAAACTGAGGGTTGATGGGGGGTGGGAGGCAGGGGAGGGTGGGTGATGGGCACTGAGGAGGGCACCTGTTGGGATGAGCACTGGGTGTTGTATGGGAAAAAGTTTGGCAATGAATTTTATATTAAAAAAAAAAAAACCTTGCACAGGGGAAACTAAACTTATAAGAATTTATGTTACATGTAAGAACGACTGAAAGTTTAGATTAAATTAATGCAGTTGGTGGCTGAGGAATATAATCAAAATATGTTTCACAGGACATAATGCTTTGAAATAAACAGTGCCCATAAAAGCAAGAGGACCCGACGTGAGGGTGACCAGGTTATTTGTCTAACAGGTCTCTATTGTAGCGTGTTACCTGTCGCCGTGAATGGTTGCTGGCTTCTATTGTATCCGTTCGATGGGACTGCTGCTAATGGAACTTAATGAGCCTCCATTACTGCTGTTCAGACTGTACTGTTTTTGAATCAGATGAAACAGTGCGCTAGATGGAGAGGCTCTAATTAAGCATATTTGGAAAGGGATATACATATATTTTGTGCTCTTTCCGTCATCATCCCTGCCAATTCTAGTTTTGCAGGCTCCAGAGGGTCAGGAAGCATTTATGAAGCCTCTATTGAGTTACAGAAGTTGAATTCTATAGCAGAAGTAAGAAAGAGAGGGGTCCACCCACATGTAACAAACACGGAAAATACCACCCTCTTTATTGTTTAATTCCTATCTGCTAAGCTCCCAGAAAGAAGTGGAGGATGTCTCGATCCATGTGACTTGAGGTATATTCTAGAGAGGGAAAGTCTCACACTATTTTGGCAAGTGCTTGTTGCACCCGAATGCTAAATTCTCCATAGTATAATCACTGCTTCTTCCAGTCCCCACATAAGACTGGGGATCATTTTTTTTTTTAAGTTTATTTATTTATTTTGAGAAGGAGAGAGAGAAAGATGCAGGGAGAGGGAGAGGGAGAGGGAGAGGGAGAGGGAGAGGGAGAGGGAGAGGGAGAGAGAGAGAGAGAGAGAGAATCCCAGGCAGGCTCTGTGCTGATAGCAGGTGCAGGGATTGATCTCATGAATCATGAGATCATGACCTGAGCTGAGATCAAGAGTCAGATGCTTAACTGGCTGAGCCACCCTGGTGTCCCTCCTGGGGATCATTTTTAATTCATGCATATGGTCGTGTCAGCCATGAAATTGGATAAGATTCCCTCCCTTGCTGTTGTTTTTTTTTTTTTCTTTAACTTTATTGACTGATTGAGATTGAGAGAGAGAGAGATTGATTATGAGTGAGTCAGGGAAGGGCAGAGGGAGAGAGAGAATCTTAAGCAGGCTCCATGCCCAGTATGGAGGCTGACATGGGACTTGATCTCATGACCATGAGATCATGACCTAAGCCAATATCAGGGGTCAGACACTTAGCCAACTGAGCCACTCAGGCACCACTATTTTATTTCTGTTTATCAAAGATTTTCATTATAGAGAATTTGCTCAGAATATTCGCTTATCCAAATAAAAGAATAAAACAGGGAAAGAAAAGAAAGAAAATATGTCATAAGCCAGAGCCCACTCTGAAAATGTTGTTCTTTTTTCCATTTTGTCATATATGTATGTATGTATGTATGTGTATATGTACTTTTTTTTTTTTTTTTTTAGTTAAAATTATACAAGTGTGGGGGCACCTGGGTGGCTCAGTCAGTTAAGTGACCGACTTCGGCTCAGGTCATGATCTTGCAATTCGAGGGAGCCTCACATCGGGCTCTGTGCTGACAGCTCGGAGCCCGGAGCCTGCTTCCGATTCTGGGTCTCCCTCTCTCTCTGCCCCTCCCCCACTTGCACTCTGTCTCTCAAAAACAAAGAAACTTTAAATAAATAAGTAAATAAGTAAGTAAATAAATAAATAAAATGATACAAGTTTGTATTTTACTCCCTTCCCCCCTTACACATCCAAAACGTTTCTTCAATAAGTAAAAACATTATGTATAAACATAATTTTACATTTACTTTCGCTTGACTTACAAAGTGTTTATATCAAATTTAAAAGTGTACAACAGAACATAACAACATCCCATCCCCATGCCTACCATCAGAAATAGCCAAAGGAAATTACTATTAACAATGTAAACATGATTTTAACGGCTGCATGATATTCTATCTCGTAATGTAGAGAATATCTCTATCACCTTTGGCATAGTGAAATTATAGCCTCTTTATGTACATTGCCTAATTGAACGGCCCAGTGTGGCATCCTTGTCCCCATAGAGTTATTTTAATCATTTGCGATGGTAAAAAAATGTTGTTACAGTGTAGATGAGCTCATCGTTGTTTTCATTTCCATTTCTCTGCATACCTAATGAGTGTGAATATTTTACCATATTTCCTTATCTTTTATATTTTGTCTTTTGTGAATTGTCTGTTCACATCCTTTGGGTTCTTCTTAATTTTTTCTCCATAACAATTCATAAAAGTTTTGATTTATCGAAGGATACAAACACCTCATCATATTTGTTAGAATAATCTCCAACTTACCATTTATTTTGAAGTGTTATATTTTTATGTGTAGGAGTTTATTTTTTGTAACCAAGTCTGATACATTTTGTAATTTATTGTATTAATTGTTAAGCTTAGAAAGATGGAAGTAGTTTCCTAAGCTGCCATAATGAAGTACCAAAAATTGGGTGTCTTATAACAGCAGAAATTTGTTGTCTCACCATTCTGGAGGTTACAAGTCCAAAATCAAGAAGTTGGTAGGGGTAGGGCCATGCTTGCTCTGATGCCTCTAGTGGAGAATCCTTCCTTGCCTCTTCTGGCTTCTGGTGTTTACTGTCAATCCTTGGTATTCCTGGGCTTGTAGATGCATCACTGAAGTCCTAGGGTGGCTTTCTCCCTGTGTATATTCACATCATCTTCTCGCTGTGTCCAGATTTCCCTTTTATACGGATACCAGCCATAGTGGCTTAGGGCCTACCGTAATGACCTCAATTCAACTTGATTATCTCTGTAAAGACCATGTTTCCAAATGAAGTCCCAACCTACAAGTTACTGGGACATTAGGACATCAACATATCTCTTTCTGGGGGCACAGAGTAAAACCCATCCCCATTTGGAGGTATTTATAAATATACAGATAATATTAACCAACATTTCCTTCATTCGTTCTGTCTCTAAGTCAATTAACACATTTAATTAGATTCGATTTGCAATTTACTTTTGACTCTTCCAGCTGAAAATGTTCTTGTGCTGCTTTTACATGAATCCACGGCTAGACATCATAATGTTGGGTTAAAGTTTTCAAAATAATTTTAAAAATTTGGCTGAGGCTTTCTCTGAATGTAGGTCTCTTAGAATGGGTTTTGCTTGCGGCTTGGGAAGCCTATTTGAACCCTAGACTTGGATTTTCGTTGTTGTTGTTGTTTAAGATCTATAATTTTTTTTTTTTCTAATTACATACTTGATTATTCTGTTCCTCTCATTCTGGCTTCTTCCTCAAGATCTTTTTTCTGTATCCGAAGTAACATAGGGCTTGTCAGTAGGAGATATTCAGATGTTTGTCATGCGAATTAATGAATATATTAATGAATACAATAGGGCTGATGGATAGAACAATTGGAGGGATAACTAGCTGGAAATGTGGTTCTGAAATGTTAGAAATAAGGGCTAGAAATACAGATTTGTAGTGCTTCCTCATTGGGGAGCTAGTGGGAATTATAGGAGGGGGGGAGATCACCTGGGATGAGAAGGTAGAAGACTCACCTAACTTGGGGAAGCAGCTTAGGCTGAGGAGCCTCCTAAGGCTGGAAGTAGGATGGGAGAAGAACAAGGAAAGTTCTTCTTAGCTTAATGCGTTTATTGGTTTTCTCCGTCCCTTTACCATCAGGGTTACAGAGATGTACTTCCAACTGAAAGAAATGAACGAAAAAGTGTCTTTTATAAAGGACTCCTTACTGTCCTTGGACAGCCAAGTGGGGCACCTGCAGGACCTCTCTGCCCTAACGGTGGATACCCTAAAAGTCCTTTCTGCTGTTGACACCTTACAAGAGGATGAGGCTCTCCTGGCCAACAGAAAGCATTCTACTTGCAGAAAACTTCCCCACAGCTGGAGCAATGTCATCTGTGCAGGGGTTCTGGGCAGCATGGAGATCTCTGGGGAGAAGAAATATCAGTATTATAGCATGCCTCCTTCTTTGCTGCGGAGCCTGGCCAGAGGTCAGCATACCCTGAGAGTACAGAGGGGACCCCTTCTTGAGATTACAGACATTCAGGGAAAGGCTTCAAATGTAAGAGATGAGCAGGAAAAGCAAGACACGGAAACTAGCGTGGTCGCTTCTGGAGTGTCCCTTTACACACAAACACACCCAAAGCATGGCCAGTTTCTTCTGGTCCCCTCTTATCTAAAGCAAGTTCCTTTTTCGGAGGAAATTGACTTGCCCCTGTTCAGACCATCTGTGGAAGCAGGTATAGATGTGATGGCAACTGAACAGGTCGCCCAGAATGAGGTCCCTGTTCATCTGACTTGGCAGACCCCAGGTATCTCAGCTCAGGGCTCGGTGGCTGAACCCAAGGAACAGTACGAGTCAACTGCTCACACACCAGCCAGAGAAGACAAGGGGGAGCGAGTTCCACCCACTTTGATTTGCACACCAGCACCCACGCAAGTGACCTCCCTCCCTTCTCAAGCCGAGAGCATGCCACTTGGAGGTGGACATGTGAACTGGGCATTTTCAGAAGGTGATGAAACTGGTGTGTTTGGCATCGAGAAAAAATGGCAAACCTGCTTGGCCTCCACTTGTAGCGGTGAGGAGAATGACCAATGCCAGAAGCAGATCCGGGCCAGATCCCTGTCTGATAACTCATCAAGCTTGGCCCAGAGTAGCGATTGCTCAGAAGTGGGACCGTGGCTGCCGCCAAACACATCCTTTTGGATCAATCCTTTCCGCAGAGATAGGCCCTTCACTCGGAGTCACAGTTTGAGATTCCACAAGGAGGAGAAACTGAAGATCTGTAGGATTAAAAGTAAGAAGTGATTTTATTTTTGTTAAAAAATAAACTATTAAATTCTGTGCATGGCTATTATGTTTTAAAGGTCGATGATCTTTAACTACATTCTCATGCTCCCCATTCTCAGCTGTCTGTAAAACCAAATGGCTCCCTGTACAATCTTCATAAACTTTTTCATGCAAATGCTTTCCTTTACAGATCTTTCAAGATCCTCAGAGATCAGGCAGTCAGCATGGATCAGGACAAAAATGCTAATCAAGGATAGGAGGTTGTCAAAGAAAAAGAAGAAAACACAAGGGCTACAGGTGCCAGTAAGTGTCTTTCATGTTATTGGCAGTAGAGGTAGTAGCCTATCTTTTTTTGGTTTCTCTTTATTGTAAAGTGCCAGGCACGCGAGAAAATAGCACTGTACTGGAAGGAGTGAAGATTTAAGAGTCATCAGAGTGGAAATGCCACAGCTCATTTATCAGCTCACATGCTGAAGGACACTTGTGTTATTTTCAGTTTTTGGCTATTCCAAACAAAGCTGTTATGAACATTTGTGCACAAGTCTTTGTGTGGACATATGTCTCAGTTTCTCTTTGGTAAATATTTAGGAGTGGAATGTCAGAGTCATATGGTGAGTATTTGTTTAATTTTAGAAGAAACTTCCAAACTGCTTTTCCAAGTGGCTGTGCCATTTCACATTCCCACCAGTCTCTGAGGAGTAGTTTATGAGTGTTGCGGTGGGGCACATTCTCACCAATCCTTAGTATGCTCCGTCTTTTTAATTTTAGCCGTCGTGGTGGCTGTGTAATGGTATCTCACAGTGATTTCATTTGCATTTCTGTGGCGACTAGTGCCGCAAAGTATCTTTCCACATGCTTATTTGACATCCATATGTCTTTTTTGGTCACCTGTCTGTTTAAATATGCTACTTAAAAAATTGGATTGTTGAGGGGCACCTGGCTGGCTCAGTCAGTAGAGCATGCAACTCTTGATCTTGGGGGGTCATGAGTTCAAGCCCTACCTTGGGCGTAGAGTTCACTGAAAAAAAAATTGGGTTGTCTTATTATTAAGTTGTCAGAGTTTTTTTCTAGATATAAGCCCCTTGTTGGATATATGTTTTATAAATATTTTCTCTTGGTGGCTTGCCTTTTGCTTTTTCATAAATGTACTTTGAAGTGCATACATTTTTTATTTTAATGAAGTCTCTTGCTTGTTTTTTTCAGTCTATACTTTTTGCATCATGTTTAAGAAAATTTGCAAAACCCAAGATCACTAAGATTTTCTCTCATGTTTTCTTCTAGAAGTTTCATAGTTTTTGCTCTTATATGAAGTTCTAGTTTGAGTTAATTTTTGTATATGGTGATAGGTTAGGATTGAGGTTCCTCCCTTTTTTCTTTTTTCTCCCCCCCTTTCTTTCTTTGTCTCTTCTTTCTTCCCTTCCTTCCTTGAATACGAATATCAATTTTTTCTAGTATTTTCGGGTAAAAAGATTATATTTTTTCCTATTGGGTTGCCTTGGCACCTTTGTCAAAAATTAATTGGCCATGTGTGTTCATAATATGTGTAGATCTATTTCTGGATATATTCTGTTCCATTTACCTATATGTCTATCTTTATGATAAAATTACAGTATATTGAATACTATAATTTTATATTAAATATTGAAATCACATAGTATAGGTCTGCTGAAGTTTTTCTTCCTTTTCAAAGGTTTTGTTTGTTTGTTTGTTGGCTATTCTAGTTTCTTTGTATTTCCACATATACTTAGAATCAGCTTGACAATTTTTACAGAGAAACTTGTTGGGGTGAGTAGAATTTCTGTGAATCATCTTGGGGAGAATTGGCATCTTAACAGTAATGACTTTTCTGATCTATGAGCATGATATGTCTATTTATTTAGATATTCCTTAATCTCTCTCGGCAGCATTTTGTAGTTTTGGGTGTACAGTTCTTGCACATATTTTAAAAAATATATCCATAAGTACTTAATATTTTTTACTTTATTATTAATGAAATTATAAAAAAATAATTTCTGATTATTTGGTGGTGGTATATACAAATATACTTTTAAAATATTTATTTTATCTTACAATCTTGCTAAGCTTATTAATTTGAGTAGATTTGTTGCTTCTGCAGACTTTTCTATATAAATGATCACGTTACGTACAAATGAAGATTGTTTTACTTTTCTTTCAAATCAGGATGTGTTTTATTTATTTTTCGTGCCTTATTACACTGGCTAGAATCTCTAGTTATAGACTGAATAAAAGTGGTAAAAGCAGAGTCCATTCCTTGTCTCTGCTCTTAGGGGGAAAACATTTGGCTTTTATTAGTACATACAGTGTTAGCTGTAGCTTTTTATGTAGATGCCCTTTATCAAGTTAAAGAATTCCCTTCTGCACCTTGTTTTCTGAGAATTTTTATGTTAGTAGATCTCAGCGTTTGTCAAGTGCTTTTTCTGCACCTATTTATTTAAACAGATGGTTTTTCCTTCTTATTATGTTAATATAATTAATTGTATTGATTAGTTTTACAACATAGAATTGCTATTTAGAATATTAAATCAACCTGGCTGCGATGAACCCTGCTTGATCATGATGTATTATCTTTTTTGTATGCTATATTTTGCTAAAATCTTAATAAGATTTTCTTGCATCTGTATTCTTAAAGAATATTTGTCTCTAGGTCTCTTTTCTTGTAATGTCTTTGGTTTTGGTATCAGGGTGATGCTGGGCTTACTGACTGAGTTGGGAAGTATTCTCTCTTCAGTTTTCTAGGTGAGTTTGTATAGAGTTGATACTATTTCAACTTTTATTATTTGGTAGAATTAACCAATGAAACCATCTTTGTGGGAAAGATTTTAGCTACAAATTCAATTTCTGTAATAGAGGGCTATTCAGGCTATCTGATTCATCTGGAGTTTGCTTTATTTGTTTGTCTCTTTCAAGGAACTTGTCCATTTCATCTAAGTTGTTGAATTGATACTATTTCAACTTTTATTATTTGGTAGAATTAACCAATGAAACCATCTTTGTGGGAAAGATTTTAGCTACAAATTCAATTTCTGTAATAGAGGGCTATTCAGGCTATCTGATTCATCTGGAGTTTGCTTTATTTGTTTGTCTCTTTCAAGGAACTTGTCCATTTCATCTAAGTTGTTGAATTTATTGGCATTATAGTATTATAATATTCTTTTATTATCCCTTTATTGTCTAGGAGGTCCGTAGTGA
The DNA here is from genome assembly GCF_018350195.1 of Panthera tigris. Lineage (NCBI taxonomy): Eukaryota > Metazoa > Chordata > Mammalia > Carnivora > Felidae > Panthera > Panthera tigris. Next base: position 16,608,560 of record NC_056672.1, on the reverse strand, counting down.
CATCGCTTCTCTCATTTGTCATATTTGAAATTTGTGTTTTTCTCTTCTCATTTCATGATCAGTCTGGCTACTGGTTTATCTGCTTTATTGATCTTTTCAAAGAACCAGTTCTTGTTTTCATTGATTGTCTCTGACTACTATTCCATTGATTTCTGCTCTTTATTATTTTTTTTGTTCTGTTTACTTTGGGTGTAATTTGCTTTTTCTCCCCCCGCCCTTAGTTTGTTAAGAAAGAAGCTTTGGTCATTGATTTGAGACTGTCTTTTAATACAGGTACTTAGTGGTATAAAATCCCCTTTAACCATTGTTTTAACTATATCCCACAAATTCCAATATGTTATGTTCACATTTTCACATTTTATTAGTGAATCTTTTTATTATTAGGAAGTCTTACTTCTGAGTTAGCATTCCATAGGACTTCGCCTTTCCTGATCTTAATGTTCTGCCTCATTTTTCCGTATAATAACCTGGATGCATTTTTAAAAGCACCTCAGCTCTTTTTAGAATGAGAAGCTAAAGCAAAGAGATAAGTTTAAAGACAATTATGTAAAATTATCTTTTGCAGGAAGAGACTTAGCTTGGTAAAGATGACTCTTCTTTCAGGGAAAATGCTATGAGTTGCTGGAATCTTATGAAATATGAATTTGGTAGATTTATTTTTTGCAATGATTAAAATGACCAGAATTTAACTAGAAATTGCAACTGGGCTCAGGTACTAATAACTTGCATTTGTTTATTTCTTTGTATTTTGTCAATATACCTCATTTCTTCTCTGTCTCTGGTTAGTACATAAGGCAGCCACTATTGTTGGCTACCTGTTATTTTTTTAAAATTTATTTTAAATGTTTTATTTATTTTTGACAGAGAGAGAGAGAGGGAGAGGGAGAGAGAGAATGAGACAGAGCATGAGCAGGGGAGGGGCAGAGAGAGAGGGAGACATAGAAACTGAAGCAGGCTCCAGGATCTGAGCTGTCAGCACAGAGCCTGATGTGGGGCTCAAAACCATGAACCATCAGATCATGACCTGAGCCGAAGTCAGATGCTTAACCGACTGAGCCACCCAGGTACCTCTTGGCTACCTGTTATTTTAATGACAAAGGGAATGGGACTCACAGACATTTGTCCAAGTTCATGTAATGGACTCTCTACTGACTGAGCCAGCCAGGCACCCTTCAGGTTCACAAAACTGCTAAGTGACAAATCTAGTGTTCCAACACAAGCTCTTTTTAGATCCAAGCCTTATTTTATTTTATTTTGTTTTATTTTGTTATTTTATTTTATTTATTATTTTTTTGCTCTGTGCCAGTGGTTCTCAAATTGTGGTCTCCTATGAGCAGTATTAGCGTTACCTGGAAACTTATCAGACATTCAAATTCTTTCTCCTTCTAGACCTACTGCGTCACAGATCTTGGAGGTAGGACCCCGTGATCTGTGGTTTAGCATAGGCTTGAGTGATTCTGATTTACACTCAAGTTTGACAACTGCTGCCCTCCCTCCCCCCCCCCCCCCCCCCCCCCAGTTCTCTGTCATGGCCACATATAGTAATTACATGGGTGCTTATGTCCTGCCTGCACGGCTGATAGGAGTTTTCAAAGATTTCCAGGTGATTCTAAAATGTGAAGCCAATGTTAACAACCACTGCTGCTCACCATAGTCCCTCTCTGAGTCACATTAATGGCTCAAAATGTTTTCAGATTAATGTCACGATGTTCCAACAAGTGTCTTTCCCTCCAGGTCATAATGGTTGATACCTGCTCCCCAAACGACCAGTTGAATTCCGAGCCAGGAGAAAGTAACATCTCAGAAGAAGAGGAGTGCAGCAAGAACTGGCTTACGGTGTCCAAATATAGTCAGATAAGTATGTAACAGTCTTGACTCTAGTAGGAGTTTCCTCACACTACCCGCAGACCAGTGGTGGTCCCTAATGTTCTTCTAAGTGGAGATGAGAGAATGAGAGGGTGGCGACACCCATTGAGGAGAATAGCTCTTTTCGATTTTTAACTTTGATGAAAAGGACAAAATTTCCATTCATTTAATGGAATAGTTGTTGCGATCCAGGAAAGAAAAATTAAGGAGTAGATAGTCTCATACTCAGAGCTGTTAAACCCGGCTCAGAGACTGTACTTCAGTCTGCTGTATGGAGTGGGGGGTTGTCTAATGTTATAAATTCTTCAGGTTCATGAGAGGTTGATACGGACCCTTGCACAGAACTCAGTGGGATGACTCATTATTACTGCTGTCATACAGCATTTAATCCATGGGCAAGTGTCTCTTAATGGTGTTTGCAGAGGAGAAAAGATGAATCAACAGGCTACAAATGAAAACTATGAGGCAGGCAGAGAATGTGAAATAAGGCTGGACAGGTAAAATGAGGGCAGATTATGAACAGAATTGGTAGCAATGATCAGAACTTGGAACGTCCTGCATTACACAATAAGAGACCCTTATTAATTCTTTCACACATTTGAGGTTTATTCTTTTCTAAGCAAAGCCCGGTGCTAATGTTTGACAGGCAGCCCTCCGTGTAGGGATGCAGGGACCCGGGTTCCACCATGTTGTAGCTCGGTCATGTTCAACACAGGGCTCCCAAGATTTCTGTGGGGCACCTCCATGGCTACCATGGCAAGATGAAATGCGGTTGTCACCCATATTTTGTTTATCCGTTCGTCCATCAATGGACACGTGGGTTGTTCCCACCTCTTAGCTACTGTGAATAATGCTGTTATGAACATGGGTGTGCAAATATCTTCTTTGATGTGGCGTCTTCTGTACCTTTAGTTATGGAGTTTGTTCCGATGATCTTCGGGTCAATTTCTGGGGTATTTAGGGTGATTCGGTAGTTATCTAGTTGTGGCCGTGGGACGAGGCGAGCCTGGGGTCCTCCTACTCTGCTACCATCTTCCTCACCCTCCCTTTTACTAATTTTTAAACAGAAGGAACTATGTGACCCAGGACTCATACAGATTTAGAATTACTTGAAAGACTAAACTTAAGGTACAAATAGATACTGTCTTGAAATCTTTGTTATTATGCTTCTTTAAAAACCTTGCTTTGTCCTATGGTTAGTTGTTTTCAACCATGGGGCTATTTTCTATGCCTCCTACCTCTCTTCCCTGGGACATTTGACAATGTCTAAGGATATTTTTGGTTGTCACCAGTAAGGAAGGTGCAGGTACTCTTGACATCTGGTGGGTAGAGGCCAGGGAGGCTGCTAAAAATCCTACAACGCATGGGACAGTCTCTCTGCTCCTGACAAGGAATCATCCAGCCCCAAATACTGGTGGATGAGAAACCTTGGTTTATATTTTAAAATACTCAATTGTCTACTAACTCACTGAGAATCAAGTGGACTGCAGCTGAAAGAGATATTAGAAATTATTCAGAACTCCCTTCATCTACAGATATGACTCAAAAAAATATATATATATCTTATTTGATATTATATATGTAGTATGCAAAATAAAATATTTTATATTTATTATATATTATACTTTTTATAAATAGTCTAACCGATATTTAAATTATTATATATCTTTCTTAAATTATTCAAGTTCTTTTTTCATTGAGATGTAATTGACCTATGTAACATTGTATTAGTTTTATGTGTACAATGTAATGATTTGGCATACATATATATTGTGAAATGTTTACTACAACAAGTTGAATTAACATTCATCACTTGACCTAGTTACACTTGTTTTCCTTGTAATGAGAACTTTTTAAGATCTCTTCTCTCAGCAACTTTCAAATACACAATACAGTGTTGTTAACTACAGTCACCACACTACATACTACCTCGCCAGGGCTTACTTTTATTACAGCCGGAAGTCTGAACCTTGGGATGACCCCCCGCCCCCACCCATTCCACTGACTCCCCTCCCCAAGTTATTTAAGTTATTTCCATTGAATTTCAACTAGAGAAAGATGCAGGTAGCAGGAGGGTTCTGGAAAAGAATCTCGAGTCCAGTGATCAGAAAGGAAGACAAGATGTAGGGAAATAGGCTGAGTCCGTGTGTCTAGTTAATCTGACATTTACTGAGATTTGGTTAATCTGAATTAAGAATCTTTTCTTTTTTTTTTTTTTTTGTTTTTTTGAAATGTGTCCGTGTTAAGCATTAATTGAAAAAGAATTAAGGGGCGCCTGGGTGGCTTGGTCGGTTGAGCGTCCGACTTCGGCTCAGGTCATGATCTCGCAGCCCGTGAGTTCGAGCCCCGCGTCGGGCTCTGTGCTGACCGCTCAGAGCCTGGAGCCTGTTTCGGATTCTGTGTCTCCCTCTCTCTCTGCCCCTCCCCTGTTCATGCTCTGTCTCTCTCTGTCTCAAAAATAAATAAACGTTAAAAAAAAATTTTTTTTTTAAAAAAGAAAAAGAATTAAAAAAAAATTTGAGGGTTGGGTGATACCCTGTCAGCTCTCTTTAAATACAAGCTCTCGTCAAATACAAAAAGAAAAGTTCTGAGGAATTTAGCTATGAAAATGAAAAGTCTATTTTTAACTTTTCCTATAGGTATTTTAATTTTAATGTATTTTAATACATTGAAACCATATTGATCATAATTTTATGCTATTACAAAAATATCACGTATGACATTTTATGATTTTTTTCCAATGGGTTTTTTGCACTTTGTGTGTGTGTGTGTGTGTTTGTGTGTGTGTGTGTATGTGTGTGTGTGTGTGTGTGTGTGTGTGTGTGTGTGTGTATTTTCAGCATAAAATCATTAGGGGAGAAAATTACAAATGTTTTCTCCTACATTTAGCGAGGGACTCCCGAGCATTATTCTCAGAATTAATCCAATCCAATAATTAAATTATTATTGGATACCTACTATATGCCAGTGACTCTGCAGGTATCAGTGTAAAACATAATGACAATAATGATCTTTGTAATGTGTTTTTAAGAGAGAGATGATAATTAAACCTATCTGCTGGCATTCTTTTCTATCTTTTGTTTTTGTTTTATTTTATTTTTTTAAGTAGCCTACTATGATGCTTGATGCAGTTGTTAAGGAAGGATTCCTAACAATTTGGAATGAAAATTCCATGTGTTTTAAATAAAGCATGGACAATAGGGTACAGGAGAAGGTGAGTTTTAAAAAAAATTGCTAAAGGTTTTATTTTGCAGGAGGACAAGTCATGGATCATTTAATTCTTGACTTTGATAGAGAGCATACATTATTATAAATGTAAAAGAAACTACTGACAAATAGAAATACTGTAGAATATATAGCTTTCAACCATTTGAGAAAAAAGGGACAAAAGAATCTTGGTAACACTTGCTAAATAGAGAAAAAAAAAACATGCTCAAATTTAGATGAACGTACTATGTTCAGATCTTTCTATTTAGGGATGTAATTTGAATGTAACACATTTTGATGTATTCTCTATTTTTTTTCTTCCTTTTAACAAGGTCTAGAACCCCCTATATATCAGAAAATGAAAACTAAAGAAATTGAACGGCATGCTGTACAAGTCAGTGATTATCTAAAGCAGTCTCAAGAGGTAAAAACATCTTACTTGATATTTAAAAAAATGTGTGCACACGCTCTCTAACTCCTTGACTGTGTCTGTTTTACCTTTATGCCCCATAATTGGCTTCCTCTTTTTATTGGTATTACATTTAAATCTTTGCTTTGAATATATGCTCAGGTTGTTCACTCTGCCCCCAACGCCTGCCATTCTTTCCTTCTTCTCCATTCAATATATCTGTCCATCCAGTAATTTATCCTGGGCGTTTTTAACATGAAAGATAAATAATTCAGGAATTTTTGTAATTGTTTCGAAATACATGAATGTTGCCACATGGAAGAAGAATAAGGTATTTTCAATACGCTTTAAAAGGTGGAGCTAGAGTCAACATATAGAAGGTACCGGGAGGCAGATTTCAGCCCACTCTGAGGAGGAATTTTTAGCAATTGGAGCTTTCTAAGGATGGAATGGTTTATTTCTGGAAGCAGTAAGTTCCTTACTGAGTGTGGTTAGTCAACCAGGCTGAGCAAACATTTTTGCAGATGTGTTGGGGCAGGGCGGGCGGGGGGGATTTGGGCGTTGAGGGGTAAAGGGCCCTTTGTCTTTCTCCAACACTGAGGTTCTCTGATTGTGGTCTTGTGTTTCTCACATCTGCAGATATGTTTCTGTTTTACTACCATCCACCATGTGGGAAGTGTGATCTCGTTAGACTAATGCAAGAAATCTAATTTTGCTCTTGGTTTGCATGTTATTTCTATGAACTTGGGAACCGTATCCACAATACCTGTAGGAATGTATGCTAATGAGCTCATGAATGTAATTTGTAGAAGGTTTTGAAAACAAAATGTAAGACTGCTTGGAGGTAGGTGATTGGAGGCAAGAACATGTCTGCCATATCAAATCCTACTTTGCTACTTCCTGGGTTTCAGAGCTACGTATATTAATTAACCTCTGAGCTCTGTTAGCTATGTCTCTAAAATGGGGCTAATGCCATTCTTACGAGATTATTGGCAGTGGATAACAAAAATAACACCAGTGGAAACACCTAGAGCAATGCCTGGAGCGTACCAGGTTTCAAGAAGTAATAGATGAATCTAAGTAGAAAATAGAATGATAAGTTCAAGGTAATGTTATTCTAAATAATCATCAACCGAAACAATAATATCCTGATAGAAGTCATAATGATGTAATGATTGACGTTTCTTGTCAACTTCAACCTTCGTTCCTTCTTCCACGTCATTGACTATTGACTCTCATTTCTGTGAAAACCTTTAATACATTACATTCTCTCTACGATGTCCCCACAAAAATAATTTCATTCTGCTTAAGTCAGTCAACACATTGAGTTATTCAGATATTGTGCTAACATTATGCATCTTTCTAACTTGAATTTAGTGCATCCAGTAAAAGGGAAGTATTGAGTTAGAGAATGGGGGGTTGGGTAAAGAACTATGCCCTCCAAGGCATGTGTATTGCAAATGTATTACCAGAAGCTTGGGGTAGGAGAATGCTGGGTGAATGTGCAATGACCTTTCCCTTCCACTCAGGATCTGAGCAAAAACTCCTTGTGGAGCTCCAGGAGCACCAGCTTCAATAGGAACTCCCTGTGAGTATTTCTAAATGTATGTTTTTAAAGCATCTTTGGCTTCTTTTTTCTTTAACATGATTGGGAACAAAGGTTTCATCGGGTCAGGAAAAGAGGGGGAAAAACGTGTTTGCAATGATAGTATTTTTCTCTTGGTAGCAAGAAGGAAAATCACTTATTCTCCAAGTTTTCCCATTTCTGGCACTAAGATCTCACCTCAGTGCCTTTTAAGAATATAATGAAACACATATTACCACAGCAGATTAAACATTTGCCTTTTCAGTGTCAAAAAAAGCACATGCAGAATAATGAGTATCCCAACTTCTCTGACAGATAAGATTGTGAAATTTGCGTTCAAGAGTAAGGACAAATCTGTCTGGCCTAAAGAAAAAGACTGAAAACCTGGTAGTTTTCTCTTTAGATTTTTTTTTCAGATTGTTAATTTTAGTTTATGAGGTTTATCATTTTTATTTTTGGTTTCTCATGAACATCCTAAGTGTCTATCAAAGCAGTAACTCTTTGAGAAGGATGGAGACGTAGCAAAGGGAAGATAGGGGTCGGGAGAGAGAGAGAGAGAAAGAGAGAGAGAGAGAGAGAGAGAGGGAGGAGATAGAGAAGTCACATGGGTGTAGGCTTGAGTATTTTCCTGGAATTTTATTTATTCCGAGAAATAAAGTTTGAAAACCAGCCAAGCAAAATTATTGTACTTCATTTGTAGTGTTTTCTGGACTTCTCTAGTTACATCATCAAACTGTCTGTACAGCTGGGGGAACAGAATTCTAAACCATCTAACGTGTGAAGGCCAGTTGATCCTAAGCACTGGAATGTGACTTGCAGTTTTCAGCCAGCGCTATTTGAGATGGCCTTTTTTTCTGGAACTGCCATCAAGGTCTCTGTGTGCAAGCCTGCCTCTAGACTCCAAGTGCACATGACTTTCTCCTCCCAGAGGTTCAGTAGTTTGTGCTCATGCAGAGTACTGGGTTATTGCAGCATGAAATTAAACAATAATTGTAATTGTACTTTCTTCCCTAAGGACCTTCAATACTGGAGATATTCTTTGAATGCGTCTATTCAGACTTGCCTGTGGCCACTTGTGCACTTGAGCAGGGCAAGTAACAATTTACAGAGAGTTAATTTCAGTCCATGAACATTTAGGGGCCACGTGGGCTAATGAAACTGATTTGTAGGCTTGTCCGGAGACATTCACAGACTCATTTGTAGGCATCTGCTTTGCATAGTTCAGGAACCCTTTAGTTTAATTGATCCAGAACAACACAAACACAGTGAAGTCTTATATTGGTTAGCTTAGAGCGTGTGCAGTAAATGAATCACACACATATGTGGTATTCATTTTTCTATGAAAATAATCGCAGGGTTGCAAACCATTTCTCTATTGATAGAGATAGGGGTCAAACGACACTTCTTTCAAGGAGAATACACACACACACATACATATATATAGACATATAGACTCTGTATTGTTACTATTGCACATACTTTTCCTTTTTCTGGTCATTGACAGATTTAAAGAATTATCTAAACAATTTTCGTTTTTCAAACAGGTTGAGAAGTTCAAATGGAGTTGACAGTAAGTTTTTGTATTTAAACATGTTATTTTTCCTTTTATTCATGGTGAAGTTCACTGCCCTGCTGAGATTTTTGTAGTTCCTGAAGTTCTATTTATGATTTTGCCTATTATACGAAGTAGAAAGTTCAGTAGAAAAGTAGAAAGTTGATTGTCTTTCTCCACATAAATCAGGATTGATGTATGGTTTAAAGTTTTCTTTTGAACTGCCTATTTTTGACAGTGATTTTCCAATTTCCTCTGTGAGTGAGAGTGTTTCCACTGAGCTCATTTCAACTGTTCGACCACTCTTCCTGTCAATTAATGAGCTTTTACATATAGCTCATTAAGAGCTATTCATCTTATATGTGGATACCCTTTCCGTATGGTTCCTGTAGGCCTCTGTGCCCCAAGTGGCTGCGTAGGGCTAGGTCATGGGAGACAACTCCCTAGCAAAACCACTCTCAAGGCTGTTCTCAAACTTCACCACAGCCTACAAGCTCCTTTCCATGTTCTTGACCTCTTGATGCAGATGGGGTTCCTTCTCTTCCACGGCCTTGTTCCATCCCACTTTCTCTGGTTTTCAGTAGCTCTTGCAATTGCTTCCTTCTCCTTCAACTGCGTACATATTTAAGTCATTTTCTGTACCAAAGAAACAATAACTGTTTTCTCGATGTTACCGAGCTTCCAAACTGCCACTTCTATCCACCTCGAAATTAATGAGAGAGCGTTAGCATTTGCTCTGCATAGTGCCTGTCCCCACCACTCTACTGAAGCTGCGTTCTAGATGCCAAATCACACAACCTTTTTTTTTTTTTTTTTTTTTTTTTTTTTTTTTTTTTTTTAGTCTTCATGGAACTTGTAGCATTTGCTGTTGACCATTTTATCCATTTTCAAAGTTTCTTGGAGGCTGTTCTTCCTGGGCTATTAATTGTATTACTTTGTTGTTGCCTGGCGTTTCTGATCACTTACTCTTCCTTTGCCCAAACTGGGCCTCTTACTCATGTATACTGCCTTTCCCAGCCCACTCCTCTTAGCCATCAACTTTGTTTTCTAACTCCGTACTACCCCCACCTCCCGCCCCCCATCCTTACAAGGTGTCTGTTTTGCCCTACCCCACTGCTTCTGCCTTACAGCCTCCAACATTTATTTTCCTAAGTAAAAAAGTTTTGCCCTTTATTTCATGTTAGCATTCTGGTGGTTTCTCTCCCTTTGCACTTTCCCGTGTTCACCCTGGAATTACCTTCTGAAAGATGAACCGTCACTTATGTCGAAGCTTCCAGGGGCTTCCCGTTACCTACAGGATTGGCTGCAAATTCCTTAGTTCTTCTCGGTGCTTTCGACAGCCTGGCCCTCATCCAAATTTCCAGGCTCAAGTTCATTCTTTAGGTCAACATTTCTGCCACATAGAATATGACCACCTTCCTATGCACCCCTCCACTTGAGTGCCTAGAAGACATCTCAGGCAAAATGCACCCTCTTCTTCCTCACTCATCTCTGGAAATGACAACTCCATCCTTCCAGTTGCTGAGGTCAAAGTCTCGCCATCGTATTTCACTCCTGTTTTCCCACATCCCCGCTTCCAACCCATCCCTCAAAATATATCAAGAATCTGACCACTTTGCTACCCCCATGTACCACTCTTCATCTTGATCCTGGGTTACAGGATGGCCTCCAAACTATTGCTCTCTGACAGTCAATTTCCAGAGTGCAGTCAGAATAACCCTTTTAAACTGAGATTCTAATCAAGTCACTCTTCTGCTCCAATGGCATCTCATCACACTCTGTAAACTCGAAGTCCAAACAGGCTCTACAAGGCCCTACTGATCTGCTGCCCCTCCTCCCACTCTCCAAACCCGTTTCCTCTCGGCACAGTCCACTCTGGCCACACTCTCTATGGTCCTGCCTCTGGGCATTTGCACTTGCTGTCGCCTCTACCTGGAATATTTTTCGTTTTGCCATGTGACTATCCCTCTCTTCCTTCACGTCTCTGCTCACATTTTACCTTATCACAGAGGCCTTGCCTTTGCCACCCTTAAAATAATAGCCTCCCTGTCTCCCACACTTTCTAACCCTGTAGCTTGAATATATGTAATACTGTATGCACTATGTATTTACTTGTTTATTTATTTTCCTTTCACTAGAATGTAGCCAGAGATTTTACCTGTTTTTTCTTTTTATTTTGTTTTTGTTTTTGTTTTTTGTTTTTACTGCTCCTCTCTCAAGCACCTGGTAGGTGTGGAATAAATATGTTTTGAATGAATGTGAACAGTTCCTTCCCACAGTTCCTTAAATGGTGGAACCGGAACTGAAACTCAGCTTTCTCAGATTCAGATGTCCATACTCTTGAAGAATATCACATTGGCATGCCTGGGTGGCTCAGTCGGTTAAGTGTCTGACTTCGTTTCAGCCCAGGTCATTGCCTTATGGTTTGTGAGTTCGAGCCCCGCAAAGGGCCCCGTGCTGATAGTGTGGAGCCTGCTTGGGATTCTCTCTCTCTCTCTCTATCTCTCTCTCTCTCTCTCTCTCTGTCCCTCTCTCACTCGTGTGTGCTCTCTCCCTCTCAAAATAAATTTAAAAATTAAATCAAAAAAAGAATATCACATCGAGGAGCTCCTGGGTGGCTCAGTCGCTTGAGTGTCTGACTTCTGATTTTGGCTCAGGTCATGGTCTCAGGGTTGTGGGATCGAGCCCGTATCAGGCTCCGTGCTGAGCGTGATTTGCTCTCTCTCTCCCTCTGCCCCTCTCCCCCACTTGCATTTTCTCTCTCTCTCTCTCTCTCTCTCTCAAAAAAAAAAAGTATCACATTGCTTGTCTATGAAGGTTCCATAAGTCTCTGTATACACCTCTATTACGTTACTTAGCCAACCGTGTTGTGACCATAGTTTACATGTCTTTTGCTCTCAGTATTTCACAGTTTCTTTTTTCAAGGGCAGAAGCCATAACTTATTCACATCTGTCTTGCCCAGCATGACCTATAGTGGCAGCTGAACACTTTTTAATTTTTATCATTGAGTGAACTGAGAAAGAAAGAAAGTCTTTTCTTTGCTGATGTTACTGTTTACCAAGCACCCCCAGAGGAAGGGATTTTTGTTCCTTTCCTTATCCAGCAACAAGAAGCCAGAGAGATCTGTGAAATTGGGCTCATTATGCTGCTTACTCTACTAGGTATAAAGAAGTTGCCACCGTGAGACTAAAGTTCTCCACTTTAATTTTAATTTTATGAAATGGCAAAACTGTTGCAAAGGATTTCTCTAGAGCCTTGTAATTTAGGACTTGAGAAGGTAGAAGGGAACCAGTTAAACTTGCGGGAGGTGTTCCCAACAAAGAAGTCCCTTGGCATCATGTTCCCCACCCACTTCTTTGTTTCTGGTGTATGCCTCTTAATTTGTTTTCATCAGTTTGTTGTCATTTTAGGTCAGTGAAGTGGACTGCTAATAACTTGGTATTAATAATGTCTTTATATGGGCACTGCGTCTTGGTGGGAGCTCAGAGAATTGTGCTCTGGGGATGTCATGAAGTGTGATGGGCAGTCGAGTGTCTTCCACAACCCAGAGGTGTAATTGGTTCAGAGGAAATACATCTTTGAGGCTAATATTACCTGTCTTTCTCCAATTCCCTATATAAACATGTTTGGAGATATTACATTGATGATTGGAAGCTGTCAGGATACCATGCCCAATAACGTGGTTAAAGGATATTAGGCAATCTTTCTCAAAGACTGAGAAGCCATTGTGATTAACCTGTTCAATAATAAGTCTGAAGGCAATATATTCATAAGCATGTATTTATCACCAGCCACGTAATTAAAATGCCAATCTTCTCTACAATTTCAGAAATCTCAGCCTCCTTAAAAAGCCCTCAAGAGCCTCACCATCATTATTCAGGTAGGACACATGCACCTAGACATGTCAACTGAGCTAAACGTCTGTGATTCTGCCCTCGTGAACAGGAGTATTGATGAATTTTGAAGTATTGATACGACTCCCAACAAGATGTTATTCACTCTCATGAGAAGAGCATTCAGATTTCTTATCTTGCCATTTACTTGGGAAAACAAGTTGTTAGGATTTAAGAGAATATGGAATTAAAAAGCATTTTTGTCTGTATTTGCAAGTTCCAAATGGTGAAGGAGAAGGGTGACCTTGAGATTTAAAAAGTCCTTACAAGTCCGAAGCCAGAGATCTCCATATTTTGGATGGGGCCTAAAACTAGCTCTTTGAAGGAGGATTTTATACCCTCCCTGGCTCTCAAGTGAACATAACCACCGAATGAATGCCAACCCCACTGAGTAAGTTCAACAAAGACACCTTACAAGGATGTCATTAAACAAGATGTCAAGGGTCTTGACTCTCATAAGCAACATTGCTTCACAGTGCTTCAGTTGTCTTTCTTTCAGAGTGGGAGTAATTGTACTTGCCCTTCCTGAGGAACAATCTGCCAAAGGGCTAGTAAGAATTAAGAGGGAAACACTTTGAAATGCAAAGCGATGTAACAACCAACTGGACTTGTGCCATTGGTTGGTCTTCTGCGTGTCATTGCTGTCAGCACTGGATGAGATGATACACAGCCAAGCCTTTTACACGGTCTTTTTTACACAGCTCAGCACATGAGTGAGAGTTTATTGGTGTGACAGTTACCGTTACTATCATATCAAGGTCATGTGTTCAAGGTCCACTAATAGACTGCCTTTTCCTAAATTCTCCTCCGTAGTGAATAGTGTTTCAGTGGATTCCAGACTCCACATTCTAGGTTCTTATAACTGGGTCTTTCAGCTCAGCAGTAATAATCCAATATTTTGACTCCAGCTGTCAACTCTAGAAAGTCTGGTGAAGAATACTGGAACTCATATTGACTCTGATCTGTTAGGATACGGCTCTTAACAGGAAAATGCAGATCACTTGCTTCTAATTAAAACTGGTCTTCGGTTCTCTCTGGGAAAAGAAGGTGAACTGTGCAAAGTCAACAGTAGATGTCCCCACAGTCCACTGTGCATTAGATTTGCTCTGGAAAAGACCGACCAGAGAAGGAAGACCACAGAATGCTCTCTAAAGGAAAGTTCCACATATGTATGGATTAGTCTCTGATGTGATGTTCGGGAGAGTGGAAGTGACAGCCCTACCTCGGACGATGTTATGTAATCTCATATAGTTCGTAAGACTGGGGTATACTTCCTGTTGAAGGCATAGTTTCTTTTTAAAACTGGGTTGTGGGTAATATTTTTGATGAAAGCAAAAGTGAGGGGTCTTTGAAATGAACATTTTCTGTGTTGTATGAGTAGATTGATGTGGGGGAGGCTTGCTGTGCATTCAATCCACTGACGCATACTTAAAATAGTAAATCTCTTTTTGTTTGCAGCCATTGAAAGGAATAATTTAATGAGGCTTTCTCAGACTATACCATTTACACCAATCCAACTGTTTGGTGAGTGCCATTTCTACCTTCTTGAGGCCGTGCCAGGGCAGAGGCATAACATCTGAGAAGCAGAAACCATTTTGCATCGTTTTAGCTGAAGATTTTGCTTTGCTAGTGGTTGCGGTTTAGTGAGACGAATTTCCTAAAGTGGAAATTCTTGTTAACTGCCTAGCCAGCATCTAGGGTCAAAATCTAATGCTGTAGGGATGGGACCGATAATGAACAGCAGTTGGGAAAAAAGCAATAATGTTGCACCTGGCATTCACTGATGTAAGGCTGGAAGTAGGAGAGAAAAGAACCATCCAACCATGTGTAATAAACACAGAAGAAAGAGATAAATGTCAATACGGTAAAAACTAACAGGCATCTGAAGGGAAATGCTTTGTGTATTGTTTTTTTGTTTGTTTTGTTTCATGTAAACTAATTGCTCTTAGCTCAGAGAGTAAATGCCACTTTTAAAGGCTGAAGTAGTAAGGAAAAACAAGCTCGCATTAAGCCAAGACTACCACGAGTCTTGCTGTCCAGCCAGCTGACAATGTAACAACTCTGTCCTAGATCTTAGTTCTCTTCATATGGGGACAGATCAGGTGGCTTCTGATCAGGGACGCAAAAGCCTTCTCCTTCCTCATGACTCCATGGCTAGTTCTGCAACTTAGGAGCTCTGCTCTAAATCCTCTAAGTATTTAAGTATTTAGAAGTCTAAAGAGACCGTCAGTGGCATTTATCTGGGTACCAACAATAAGTATTCGAATTATTTATTGAGTATTGAATAAGAATTACCTAGACATATTTTTTTGGTAAGCAATTCGATGCAAGAGTGAGTAAATAGATTCCTTTCTTGGTAAATCAGTATCGTGTTAGCAACAAAACAAAACAAAATGGGCATTTAAAGCAGAGGTATAAGGAGAAAATCAAACACAGGTTGGGCAGAAACTGTGTCTAGAATATGTTCCTTCTGTTATGAAGCATTAAACACTGTATTAGGTGGAGTCTAAGACTCCTAATACAGGAACACTGTATTAGGTTCCATTAAAAGTGGAAGTTATCTAGCAGTTATAAAGAGCATTTTGTGTCTAAAATCTATTAAGTGGGCTTGAGTTGGTATCTGAGGTTCTAGTTCACGTTAGTGAAGTTAACATATTTAATCTTTACAGCCACCCAGTGAGGTGAGCATTATTTTCACCTTCATTTTACTGCTGAGGAAAGTGAGGCTTTCAGGAACTTGTCTAAGGGCACAAAGGAAGGAGGGGGAGGCTCTGGGATATGACCTTGGTGCTAACTCTAGCTGTGTTTAAACCATGAGTTCTCAGTAGGGGTAATGTCACCCCTAAGGGAGCAGAAACTTCTTTTTATGTATAAAGCACAGGTATCTCTATCTCTATATCTGTATATATCTGTATATGTCTGTATGTAAGTATGTATATTTCTATGTATATATTGTATGTACATGTCATTATACACACACACACACATACAGTACATGCATGTATCAGTACATGTACATACACACAGTGTATTTTTAGTATTAAAATGTCATGGAAGGGGGAATTAGGGAAAAATCTAATAAGGCTTTAAAGGGGATGGTAATGAAAACACAGGATTAAACTATCTCTTTGGACGTATTTGTATTTAACAAAAGAAGCATAGCTCTGCTACTTTGATTTTCATTTTGTCTGGTTATAGTTTATAATAAGAACAATTTAATTCTTATATATCAGCTGATGCTTTGTCCCTTCCTCCTCCGTCCCTCTCTCTACCCCTGCCCTTTATGAGACAATAACGTGGCCAAAATCCATGCTTCTGTTCTGTACTTGTTCCTGCAGAGGTGAAATTCCCATTCTCTTCTGTTCACTGGGAAACGGAATGAATTCTGAGTTGTTATTTGGGACGCCGTCCCTGTCAGACATGAGCTACCATTGAACTTCTCACCTGTACTTCTTTTTGTAGCAGGAGAAGAGGTAACTGTCTACAGGCTGGAGGAGAGTTCCCCTTTGAATCTTGGGAAAAGCATGTCTTCTTGGTCCCAGCGAGGGAGAGCCGCAATGATCCAGGTGCTGTCCCGAGAGGAGATGGGCGGCGGGCTCCGCAAAGCCATGAGGGTCGTCAGCACCTGGTCTGAGGATGATGTTCTCCGGCCAGGGCAGGTTTTCATCGTGAAGTCCTTTCTACCTGAGGTTGTGCAGTCATGGCACAGAATCTTCCAGGAGAGTACTGTGCTTCATCTTTGCCTCAGGGTAAGTCCGAGACCCAGAGCCCAGCTGGATAGGTCAAAGAGTGGCGTTCTGGCTACATCCTGATTGGAGACCGTTATCCTCAACCCAGAGGATAGCCTGTTCTGTTCTGGAAGTGGTGGCATTTCATTATTTTTGTTTTGTAGAGCTTTTCCTTTTGGAATAGAGCGGTCGGAGCTGAATGAGGCTAAAAATCACACTGGGGAGGCCTTGAGTGTTTCTGTGATCATTGATCAGCATGCATATGATAGCAAACTAATATTTTTGTCAATGCTCCCAATTTCGTAGGAAATTCAACAACAAAGAGCTGCTCAAAAGCTTATCTATACTTTCAACCAAGTGAAACCACAAACCATTCCCTACACGCCAAGGTGAGTATAGGGAATAAGGGCACCCCAGTCCTTCATTTTAAATAGGAACTTCTCTCAATTTCTTCTGAGCCCTGTTAGTCATGAGAAATGCCAGACCCACAGGGTAGTTCTCCACAATCTTCTTTTTGGGTTATTCCTTCCACAGTCCCAGAGACTGGTAACAAGAAAGGTAGGTGTCCCAGGAATATCTTGGCTTAAACACTGAAGTTATGTGAGTGGAAGAGAGAAGTTCAGGCAGAGACCATGACTAACTTCTCAGTTACATGAGACAGGGAGACCCTAGATGTCGTTACTAAGGTCCGGGAACATTATGGAAGAAAAACCTTTCTATTTTAAGCAGTTTCTTCCCCTAATATCTTAGAGAAATTAGGGAACTTTATGAGAATGAACTCTTGTTACTTTTGCTTGAGTGTCTCAAGATGCTTGCATTAGGGAGATGGATCATAATTCGGTGCTGGGGATTATGGTCAAGTTTTATTGTTTCGTTTTTAAGGAACTCTATAGAGCATGGCAAGAAACAAAGTTGAGTCCAGTACTCATAAGGGATTTGGAAGGTTTCCTCAAAGAGAAGGGAGGTCGGTCGGCATGGGAAAATCTCTCAATCTTTGCATTCTGTCCCTGCCACAGAAAGGCAAGGGCATGTTCATTGAGGCTGCCTCGAGTGAGAGTTAGATAATCTTCCCTGATGCTGACTGTCTGGTAACGTGAGTTTCACCTTTGCTGCCTTGTGGGGACTCACTGGCCTCCTTTTCACCCTCACAGGTTTCTGGAAGTTTTCTTAATCTACTGCCATTCGGCTAACCAGTGGTTGACCATTGAGAAGTATATGACGGGAGAGTTCCGGAAGTACAACAATAACAATGGTGATGAAATTGCCCCCAGCAACACCTTGGAGGAGCTGTTGTTGGCTTTCTCTCACTGGACCTATGAGTATACCCGGGGAGAGCTGCTGGTTTTAGATCTGCAAGGTGATTGATCGCCGAGGACTTGATAAAACAAGCATGAGGCACAGTTCAGGAACCATTGACCAGGGATCCTTTCTGCATGTCGTTGTCAGCTACATTTGACCCTGGCTCTTTCTTTGCTCAAAGCCACAGTTAAGGTCTTTCAGTGGAGACATTCCCTGATAGTGTATGCTTTCTTCCCCTTGATTTGAACACTGAAAGATGATATCAATTTTCTGAGTGTATTTATTATTTGTGAGACTGTGCAGAGGGTGAGAAAACAGGCAGGTGTCCCAAGAAATCTTGCAAGAACCAGGATGGACAATGTATTGAGTTGCCCTACCTGGCTTTGAAGGGAGGTAGGACCATTTATTTCAGAGACTTTGGACAGTGGTGATCATGAGCCCCTACTATGTTGCTTCCCATTTAGCTCCAGAGAAAAATATAGGCTGATGATTAGCTGCCTAAAATTTAAGTACGCCTGAAACTTTGATCTCAATGGGGAATGAATTTTGTACCAAATTTTCTAGTTTTATAGCTTTATGGCTGGGACTTAACATTCATAACAGCACTTAGACGTGTGTTTATACACACAGGAAAGTAATTTCTGGGGCATTTTTCATGATTTTGAGCTCAATGCTTTAGTAGTTTATAGTTTCCCTTGCTCTCTTTGCTGTGTACCTTGATATGACAGTTCATGAAAGTACAAACTCAGTCTGAGAGAGGCGACACAGTACACTCATATTTAATGGAAGCCTCTGATCAGCTAGTCTCTCCACTGTCAACCTCCCATGTGACTTAAAATCCTGCAGCACAAAACTGAGTGTTTCCAGCAGGCTTTCCTTGAAGACACAGAACAAAATATGTATTAAGGTCAAAGTTTAGTCCTTGGGCTCACTCACTGGGGCTTTGGTTTTAATTTTTTTTTCCAACGTTTTTTATTTATTTTTGGGACAGAGAGAGACAGAGCATGAACGGGGGAGGGGCAGAGAGAGAGGGAGATGAGGAATCGGAAACAGGCTCCAGGCTCCGAGCCATCAGCCCAGAGCCTGACGCGGGGCTCGAACTCACGGACCGCGAGATCGTGACCTGGCTGAAGTCGGACGCTTAACCGACTGCGCCACCCAGGCGCCCCGGCTTTGGTTTTAAATAGGGGATTTAGTCCAGGAAATTTCATAGAAGTTATCGGACTTAATCCTAGAAGCAGCACCTCAAGGTAGATATTATGGGGAATTTAGGCCCAGGAGGTTTATAAATGTTAAGTTTTTACGTATTTATTTTGAGAGAGTTAGAGACAGCCTGAGTGGGGAAGGGCAGAGAGAGGGAGAGAGAATCCCAAGCAGGCTCTGTGCTGCCATTGCAGAGCCTGACGTGGGGCTTGAACTCATGAACTGTGAGATCATGACCTGATAGGCCCAAAAAGTTTAAATAACTTGCGCAAAGTTGCACAGCTCCTACAGAGGGAGCCAGGATGCAGACTGAAGCTGTTTTGGCCATCTATGTTCTTTTCTTCTCATGATACTGTCTTTTGTTTCTTTATGAATTTCAGAGGACATAACCATGTTATGGTTCATTTAAACAGATTGGGCTTATCCCTTGTGCTCTCTGACTTCCCCACCTCTCCAATCCTGGGATTCTGCACTGGAAGCCAGGCTTGGAGGCTG
This sequence comes from Panthera tigris, assembly GCF_018350195.1. Lineage (NCBI taxonomy): Eukaryota > Metazoa > Chordata > Mammalia > Carnivora > Felidae > Panthera > Panthera tigris. The sequence goes on along the minus strand of NC_056672.1, from coordinate 16,589,322 downwards.
GGCACAGTCAAGATAAATAATCCTGAGGCATCGTGAGCAACATCCAATACATTTTGATTGAAATTTGTACCATGTGCTCAAGGATGTGTATAGACTTTTTAAAGTACACATAAGTCCTGCTGTCTTTTCAGATCTGTACTGTTTGCAGAGTTGAGTTATATTTCTAACCCTCAAACACAATATTTTAGGAAGCAATATAAACAAAAGTTAAAACAGTCAACATGATTCAGCTTTTAAACCAGCAAGTACGTGATCCATGTAAACTCAGCATGCTGGTGCCCAAGGCATCTGCTTTTGTAGCTCATGTTGGAGAGAGGTTGATTGTTTTCATCTGTATTTGAGTGTCTCTGCTTTGAGTTTTGGGTGGAGTTGTTTAAAAAGAAAAAACAAAAACAAACAAACAACAAAAAAAAAACAACCAAAGAAAAACTTTAAGGAATTAATGATGACTCTTTAGTGTGTTTTGTATTCCACTTGAATAGGTTTTTCTTTAATGATGTTTATGTTTGGGGATTTTTATGTCTCTAAGTAATCCAAAGTGACATTAAACAGAACAAATGCTGCGTTGATAGTCTTGGGGGGGAAATGGAATTAACTTTATTCTTTTACTGGGCAATTATGTGAATTGCAGAACTAGGCCACTCCAAATAAACGATGTCAAAACACTGACCTTCAAAGAAGAGGAGAGTGGACATCATAGAACAAGCATGAAGAAATTGAGATACTTATTGGAGAGTTTTGGTCAGTTGGGGAGGCCTGAATTTATGGAAGAATATGAGTCCTATAATAGTAACTATAAGCAGTTACATTACTACTACCAGCAGCTGACATCTACCAAGTATTTATTTTCCGTCAGGCACTTGGGTGAAGACTTCATGCATTACGATATTTAATCCACACCAAGTTGGAAAGGAGAAATGGGGAGAATATATGTATTCTTAGAATACCTTAATGGTTTTTGGTTCAGTTTCGTATTTGATTGGTTAGTATTGTAGTCTTTGGAGAGATGATGGTACCTTGTTCAGATGGGTTCGGAGTGGGTAGAGATTGAGAGACCTACTGGCAGCAGTTTGGAGAAAGAGCCCTAGGTCGACAGTGTTAGGGTCTGACTCCTGGCTTCACCATGAATTAGCTGTGTGACCAGGGGGCAGCCACCTTGAGTCCCACTTTCCTCATTTGTAATGGGAGAGATGATATTATGCACTTAACTCATTGTTAACCCCTTATGTTAAGGAGCTGAAATGAGGCAAGTTCTTGACACATAGTGAGTCCTCAGTAATGTCATTTATTGTTGTTAGTAGTAATCTCTGTGTGACTCTTTATATTTATTTATTTATTTATTTCTTACTTATGTGTTTTTTTTTTGTTTTTTGTTTTTTGTTTTTTTTTGATAGAGAGTGTATGCATGAGTGTGTGTGCAGAGACAGAGAATCCCAAGCAGGCTCTGTGCTGTTATCATGGAGCCCAATGACTCACCAGCCGTGAGATCATGACCTGAGCCGAAAATCAAGATTCGGACGCTTAACCAACTGAGCTACCCAGGCACTCCAAATCTCTGTTTGGCTTTTTAAAATGGAAGCGAATCAGGGCATCTGGGTGGCTCAGCTGGTTAAGTGTCTGACTTCGGCTCAGGTCATGATCTCATGATTGGTGGGCTCGAGCTGACAGCTCAGAGCCTGGAGTCTGCTTCAGGTTCTGTGTCTCCCTCTCTCTCTGCCCCTTCCCCACTCATGCTCTGTTTCTCTGTTTCAAAAATAAATAAACATAAAAACATTTTTTTAAATGGAAGTGAATTGTCATCAGCTTGCTGTGGCTCCCTATTGCTTTGGGAGAAAGAAGGAATGAGGAACACTCTGGCAGTTTTTCTTTTTCTTTTTTTCTTCTCTTTTCTACTTTCTTCCAAAGGAGTGCCAATCACTAACCCAGGAGTTGCCACACTGGGCTTGGATGCTGAACTCTAAGGAAAGGCTTGACCAATTTCTTTTTCTTTCTTTCTTTCTTTCTTTCTTTCTTTCTTTCTTTCTTTCTAATATTTATTTATTTTTGGGAGAGTGCAAGCAGAGGAGGTAAAGAGAGAGGGAGACAGAGGATCTGAAGCTGGCTCTGTGCTGATAGGTTTGATAGCAGTGAGCCCAATGTGGAGCTCAAACTCATGAACCGTGAGATCATGTCCTGAGCCAAAGTCAGACGGCCAGCCGACTGAGCCACCCAGGTGGCCCAAGGCTTGACCAATTTCTGATCACTTGCAATTATACTGTAGTTTTCCAGTTTCTTTCCATTTAAAAATCCTACATATGAAGGCCTGCCTCATCATCATTAGATGTGAAATCCAACATTTAATCCCCAGCAATAGCAATGCAAAACAATGATACTTCAAATTACAGTGGTCTAGAGCATTCTTTTTTTAAAACTCATATTTTTCAAAGAACTTTGGAAGTATAGGTTTTTATATTCAGCAAAGCACTTTCCAGAGTAAGCATTTGCATTAACACTGTCATAATGAATCCTGCTGTTACAAAGAAGGTAACTTATTTCCAAGATGTAGAAGCTCACCAATGTATCCCAACGTGGTTGGGATCAGAATGTACGTGTCTGGGTTTCTCACAAGGTCATGCTGCGTACTACGTGCACATGGGCATTTACCCTGTTGAAGTTCGGTAAACACGTGCGATTGGGATTTTTGGACGTTGAAATGGCTAGTTTTCTTCCATATTTTCTCACTCACTAGAACGTTCCTTCTGCCATTGGAAGGCCCCAAAGTATGTATTTAGTAGTTACACTTTGAATCATCAGACTGGATTTAGGGATATAAAGGTTTGTGGAAATTCCACTCTCATTCTCCTTGTGGGATTTATTCATTAGGTAAATGAGATCATCAGAACATGATTTTACCAGTGGTAAGAAAATACAGTTTTACTTCACAAGAGGTCTTGATAGAAAAAAGATAATAAAAATAGCAGTTGGCATGTTTTAGCTTTCTCTGGGTCACTTTGCTAAGCAGCTTGTATACAATAGTTTACTGAATCCTCAGTAAGTGTATAAGATGAGGCCCATTATTCCGCACACTTTCAGATGAGAACATTGAGATTCAGAGAGATTAGAGAAGGTGTTCAGGTCACATAACTAGAAGACGACATAGCCCATGAGTGGGACCCAATCCCTTTGACTCCTGCCTATCTAACACGCAACAAGGTTTAAAGTAAACTGGAGCTGATGTGATTTTGATAAGACGTTTTCTCCCCTATAAACCTCCTTTTCTCCCATCTACATGACCTCTTTAAGTACTCTGCATATTCCCAGCTTAAATTTACAGTTTCCTCAGCCATCAGCCTAAAGCTTTCGTCATTGCTAGAAAGGTTCCGGCTTAAAGTTAGGTCTGAGCTTAAACATGAAAAGGATCTGTAGCCTTTAGTCTCTGTTGATGGTATTCGCACTTTCTGTCTGTTGTTCTGTTGATGTACTACATCATTAGAAAAGCAGGGCCTCTCTAGGCTGTTCGTTCTTGTATCTATAATAAGAAAAGGTATAAAGAGCTTCCTGTGACTTTTTCTTTAAAAAGAACAAAGACCGAGCAAATCACATTTTACACACTTCCCCTTGAGCCCGAGTTTCAGCCTTACTGTTACTTTCCCTGTACAAAACCAGTGTACAAAGAGATTCTAAGCCAGAGGCTCTTAAAGAAAATTCAGAGGGTCTGTGAACTCTGATGAGACAACAAATTACACTATTATTTTCACTAACCTACAACTGAAATTCATCATTTCCTTTGATTATAATGGAGACCACAAACCACAGTGGTATTAGGAGTACCCATGACTGTTTGCAATCGCAATTACCGATATTAACATAGCACTTTATGATGTTGGCAGATATCTCAAAACACTGTTATACTATGTATTACTTGATGTTACGGTAGTTATAGACTTGCACTAGATTCTGTTATTTAATGTGTTAATAAAGAAGCACATGTACTGCAGTATAATTTAAACATATTTTGATGACTGTATTTCAGTATCATTGGTTTCCTCTGCAATCTTATGTATTTAAATTATGCATTTTAAAACGTTATTCTGAGAAGGGGATCCGTTTTGTTTCCCCAGTCTGGCAAAGAGGGTCCTGACACAAAAATGCTTGGAAACTCCAAAAACAGGTCATTTTCCTAAGGAAGTCAGTTTCTTGGAGGAAAGAGCTATAAACTATAAGGGTTACATTTCCTTGTGAAAGATTTAACATATGGTAAAACATACCCAGCATGGCAGATATTACTACCATCAGAAACATCTCCCTCACCCTTTAAAATTTTTTTTTAATGTTTATTATTTTGAGAGAGAGAGAGAGAGAGAGACAGAGTGTGAGCGGGGAGGGGTAGAGAGAGAGGGAGGCACAGAATCTGAAGCAGGTTCCAGGCTCCGGGCTGTCAGCACAGAGCCCGACATGGGGCTTGAACCCACGAACCACGAGATCACGACCTGAGCCGAAGTTGGACACTTAACCATCTGAGCCACCCAGGCACCCCCTCACCCATTTTGTAACAGAGTCACTCTGAGTGTCAATTGCCATTTTGATCAGTGTTAGCACGAAATTACACTTACGCTATCCTTTTATGCTTTGGTGTCAATTTTTTAAAAAGTAATTAAAAAGTAAATTTTACTGGAGAAAACCATTTCAGAAAAGTGCACACGACATAAGCATATCTTTCAAGGAATTTTCACAACCGAGACATATGTGTAACCAGCATCCAGATCAAGAATTTGGGAGCATGTATATTCTCCTGGATATAAATGCTGCGTATATAGCATTTAACGGGTGCCTTTGATGGCACAGTGGTTGTATCTGCAGAACCACACAGCACCTGGTGCCCTGCCGAGCACTGACGGACTCCACCTACAGAGGCCGTGGCCTCATGTGAGGGACACAGGCTTTAGCTCAATTCGAATCCTGTCATCATCACTCGTGAACTGTGCAGACTCTGACAAATTGCTTCATCGTCTTCAAACATCAATGTACTTATTGGCAAAATGAGGCTGTGAGGATGCTCATGCTTTCCCTTTATGGTAGCTGAGAATTAGAGAAAATATAATTAGAATGTCTAGTATAGACAAATGGTAAATGAATGATGGATACCACCATCAGTAACTGTGAATACATCGCCGAGACATTCATTTGTGGCCTCAAAGTTTATAACAGCATAACAGAGGGCGTTGCGGGAGACAGTGAATTTACTAAAATTTTCAAGCCCACCTGGACAGTTTTTATGGTACATTTAATTCACATAATGTTGAACTTACTACAGGGTGAATGCAAGTTTAAAGAAAGAAATTAAGATTCTGGTTATTGTTTTCTTGAGTTTCTGAGGAAGTGAAATCCCCATTTGCTAAATGCATTTTCTTTTTTCTTTGGAGGTGTTGGGGAAAATTTGACTGATCCATCTGTTATAAAACCTGAAGACAAACAGTAAGTTAATTTATGATGTTCTCATTTCGAAAATCGCACTTAACACGTTGTACATGGTTTTATCAAAATAATTTTTAAACATTTATATTTCTTGCCTAGCTCCTAGAAAGATTTTGAGGCAGCTTATGTTTTCATAGAAGCTGGATATCTGTATTGGATATATATCTATCTATATCTACCTCTGTCTAATACCATAAGATTTTTTTTTTTTAATGCAGAACTTAGGAAATGGGAACAAAAAGAACATATGGAAATAAGATGAAATTTGGAGTTAATACACATAAATGGAAAATATAAAGACCAATGCCGTAACCAATGCAAATTTAACTCTGAGTTTTCTGGTGCCCCAAACAAAAGAGAAATATGGGTAGGTTCAACTTCTATAGGCTTTGACACGAAAACAGTTAGTGTCATAGGAGAAGCAAAGATTTCGTTGTTGTCTTCTCATTGGAGTCACTGCATCTCACGTCTTCGATCACATGCCTATAAATTGAAAGGCATCGAGTGTGCTATTCAGTCACAGCAAATCTACAAGAGGCCAAGAAAACAGGGCCTAAATATGAAGCATCAGACTGTCTGACTAAATTCAGGGATGCAGTTTAAATTCCACAGAAGAATGAGTCATCTGCCTGTCCTTTGAATTCCCATGGGCATTTGATCCCGGAAGTAGACTTTGGAGAAAGTTTGGCAGCGGAGGGTCTGAGGTTTTATTCTTCTGTTAAAGGTGATCAAAGGGACTTTGATCAAAATGGTTAAGGACTGATCAAAATGGCCGACAACAGTGCTTCCCAAACATGAGCTTCCCTCACAATCAATCACCAGGAGAACTGGTTGTGATTCAGTGGGTTTGGGGTGAGGTCAAATAAGGTAACAAGTTTCCAGACGATTCTGATGCTGCTGGCCTGGAGACGACACTTTGAGAACTGCTAGCATATGGTAGCTTGACCTCTCAGTTGTCCTAAATGTCTGTACTTGGCCCCTGGGTTGTAGAAACTAGATATGAAATGATCTATGTGGTCAGTCTTCATACAATAACACCTGAAATTTTTACCTCTCTCCCATAACACTCATATTGTAAACATTCGTTGCTTTAATGCGCTATTTTTTCCCCCTCAACTATTTACTCTAAATATATTCTCATGTGTAGGCATCTATGCCAAGAGGTTCATCTAAAAGTGTTTTAGCTATTTCTTTGGACTAGGTGAGTTAGAGAAGATAAAGGTCATCCATAATGCTCCTATGCATACAGTTTCTATGATATTTGAGCATAGAATGCATATTGTAACCTTTAGGGTACAGATAAAGGCTTTATTATTTTTTATTTTAGCAGATATTATTTTAGGATATTATTTCTTCCATAGCACCATGTGCCCAAGGGTTTAGAGTATGGACCTTGTACTATACATAGTACTTCCTTGATAAGTTTGCAGTGAAAAACTTTTTGCATAAAGAATGAACCAAGTTTATGTATACTTCATCATCTATTACATTTTTGACCTTGATATGTATGTCATTTAAAGTGACCTGAATATTTCCAACTTCTAGAATTTAAGAAGCTTATATTATCCCACTTGACAGTTGAGTATTTAATTGCATTCTGTAGGCCAGGGGGTCTCGGTTTCTATTAAGGTCACCTAGGAAACTAAAAAAAAAAAAAAAAAAAAAAAAAAATGCTTCTCAGAATGAGTATCAAATCAAAATTTATGGGGATGGAGTCCTGATGTTTGTATTTTTTGAGAAGTCACCTATGTGATTCTGCTGGGCAACCAAGGGTAGGGACCTCTTGTCTTACGGCAGACTCTATTGTTTATGACTTGAAGGTAGGAACTTTGGAAACTGATCGGATGGTGTCACTGTAGCCTGCCTGGTTTGGTGGGGTTACTTCATTCTGGGCGCAGTGGGTTTTCCTGGTGAAGGTAACTATTTTCTCACAGTGGTGGCAGGTCGCGTGTAATTGGTTCAACGAGGCACACGTTTTTGAGCGCCTTGTGTGACCAACCTGCCACAGACCAGTGACAGCAGCACCTGGGAGGTGGTCAGACATGCAAACCCTCACGACCCTCCCTAGAGGTACCGAATCAGAGTCTGAACTTTGACAAGATCTGCAGGCGATTTGGGGTAACTGGAAGTTTGAGAAGTGCCTGTTGAAACAAGTGCCTTCACGTGACGCTTGCTTTGCCCTTCACAACAACCTTGGAAGTAGGCGTCCTCCTTCCCGTTCCCAAATGAGAAAGCTAAAGCCTGGTGAAGACGCTTAACTTGCCTACGAGGATGAGGGGCCAATGAAAGGGAAAAACCCTCTACCAAAGGAGAAGATTTTTTGTGGTACGGCTTCTACTCTAATCTATAGTGCCTCTTGTCTCTGCTCTTTCGCCAGACTTGTGCATGTGAGGGCACCGTCAGGGGGCTTCTCCCCCGAAGCCTGTCTGGCCACTTGGTGTGCTTCCTGGGGGTCACCAAGCCTCTCTGGAGGCTGCCTCAGTCATTGGCAGTTAGGGATTGTTTTCCACTCACTGCCTTGATGGCTTGGGGCGTTTGACAAGTCCGAAATGACGACGGTGGTCATTAGATGTTCTTTACTAAATCTGTGTGTACATGGTGCTAATTGGCATTCTCTCACTTGTGGAACCAAACTACCACTTGCTTTTGCTGGGCTGTGAAAGATCTGGAAAACAGTTTGTTGTTGTTGTTGTTGCTGTTTTTAAACTTTGCCAAGACCTCAAGGCTGTCGGCATGCGGTAGGATTGTACATGCAATAGATGCATGTGAATGTTTCTACGACCCCCTTCCCCTCTCCTCTGTACAGGGAGTGGCCAGACCCCTCATACAGGCATTTTAGAGTAACTCTGATTCTTTTGCGTTAACTTTCACAAAGCTCATCGAGGGAAATTGTTTAGCTTAAAGCTTTTATCTGAGAATCAATGTTACATCCCTAAGTGGGCGGGGGTGCGTTCTGCTTTACTGGGAGGAAAGGAATGGCAGTAAGGAATCCAAGAATGAAGTATTCCCAACAGGGTCCCGCTTGACAGAATATACGAGGAATGACTGAAATAACACTTTCATTTTTCACTCTATTGGCATCGTGAGAGATTTGGTACAAAATATCGAGCGATTCTACTTTTTCTTTTTTTTTTTCTCCCACATTTGATTTCACCAGATGTACTGAAAAAGAGGAATAGTTAACTAGAGGTAGCTTACGCAGCCGGGTAAATACCACCAGAGCCGCACTTTGTGAGGGCGATCGAGTGACCAGGAAAGTTAATCCTGGGTGTCTGTTCACGTTGTCTTCCCAAGAGATTTCCTCCACCTCCCAGCCTCAGAGCAACGAGGCAATCTGAGATCAAACTGACATCAACCCTCATTCTGAGCTTGGCACATCTTCAGAGCAGCTACTGTTGTTCTGCCAAAAGGAAGTGGAAATTGAGATAAATGTTTCAATACTCAGATGGAAAAAAAGTTTTTTTACACCACGTCCCTTTTTGAAAAACCACATTCCTTAGAAGCGGAGTTTATTGTTTCCTTTTGTGATAGTTTGCTTTTCTTTTTTCCTTAAGACGTGGCATTTAAGAGTGGTAATTGAGTTCAGATTTTAAAATGTGCCGTTTCCACTCTGCATGTCATTAAAGTGTTAGCTTCCCTAAAGTTGCTTTGGATGTGCTCCTGGTGTACTCTGTTTCACGGTGTGCAGAGCATCCGCCTGAAGAAATCGTTGTCTGTGACCTTATCATGGACAAACTTTGAGGCTGGAATCTGCCAGGGATCTGCTTTATGGAGTACTCAGAAGGTGCCTCATCTACACTGGTTCTGTCTGTAATTTTGTCACCTACAATTAGCGTACGTAGTTCACTTCCACAAAGTCAGTGCCTCCCGTGGTCTTGTCTTTCCACAAAGAGCCCAGCTATAGCAGTTTGCAGGATAAAATCCATCTGTCCGAAGCGCCGTGAGTGCTGGAAGTAGGGTCTTGTCAGGCACTTATTTTTGAGGATACCAACTATTTTCAGAAAAGCATTTGGGTTTGAAACAATGTTTTTGGATCTTTTCAGAAGGTGTGTTCCCATAGTACGTTTATTTTACTTTGTACCTCACCTTTCGAGTATTTGAGTAGAACATTTGGTCACGAATGTCACTCACTCTCACCCCATAGGCATTAAAAAAGGGTCTCACTGTATTTTGTGAAATAACTGTATTTTGTTTTAATGCGGTACATAGAAAATTCACTCTTCTTCTATCAGATTAGCGTTGAAATGAGTTTCACAGTAGGTCTTGGAGTTGGGTACAAAGATTTAAGTGCATTTGAATTTTAAATTCGCAAACCTAACATTGTTGCTTTCCCCAAAGTGCTCTATTCTTTGTTGGCTCCTTCAAGTTTACTGGGTTACTACGGGATACTGTTCGGTATCTCAGAGAATCCTAGCTGAGCCCTTTTCCTTCACTGTGATCTCATTGATATTCTGATATTTCCTCTAGATCAAGAGGAATGGTGTTTGGACCAGCCAATTTAGGGGAAGATGCAATTAGAAACTTCATTGCAAAACATCGTTGCAACTCCTGCTGCCGGAAGCTCAAACTCCCGGGTACGCTCTGAACAATTCTATTTCTCTCTTAGTAAATCTCTCCTAGAACAACATCCTTTGTAACCTGGGATGGAGTCGAAAATCTCAATCACATTTTTATCTCATTCACAGTCGAGTCCTGACTTTCTGACTGCAAATTTTTCAAGTCTCTGAAGGGATTAAAAGGACAGGGATTTACTTCAGGTTCTGCCAAAATGTGATAAAACAACATTGGGCCCAATACTTGTCACAGTCTCTCCAAGGGGAAAGGTTTACCAACTTAATTGGGGTAAAATTGAACTGAGGCAGGTCTCCCCCGACCCCTCCCTCTTTGAGTCCCGTGTGGTGTCCACAGGATTTCAATCCTTATTTACCCATTGGACGCTCGGGACCGTGGAGTATCTAGGGAAACAACAGCTGTCAATTAAAATAGTGCTTTTCACTACAAAAACCGGCCACGTTAAACATATATTGCAATGTGTATTTTTAAAGATTTGATTTGATAATATGGCACACTTTGTCCAAAACTGACATAGTCTCCATAGAAAAATATTCTTAACAGAAAAGCAAGCAGCAGGAGGTCTGTGTCCTCCAGACTGGCAGTCCTACTCTGTCAAATTCTTTTCTTTGATCTCAGAAGGGATGCTTCATGTCTGTCTCAGCGTGTTCCCTCTTTTCCTTAGGTCATACCAAACTTGTCCTTAGACTGGCATCTCACATATTTTAAGCGGAGTGGTCCTTCCTGCCTTAGAATAAGTGAGCATGCCCTGAATTGGAAATTGGTAAAAGATCATCATCATCCGTCGTAGCTTAGGGTGGAGTAGGTGTCAGTTTACAACAAAGAAGGGCAACTTGTAATCTCGTTGGAGACAGAGGTAGGAGGTTGAGAAGCTCGTGTAGGCATGGCATGGCATGGCATGGCAGAAGACTGGGATTGGGATCAGGCTTCTAGTTCCAGTGGGAAATAGCCTGGCAGCCAGGGGTGATGGATGGTTGGGTCGGGGGAGAGATCAGACTGGAACAGCAGAGAGGGGGGCTCTCACTCTCATCTTATAGCTGCTCGGGATTCTGTCTCACGGCCACACGGCAGACTTGAGCAAAGAGATCAGTTCACAGCATGGTGGCCACGCTCCCCAGTGGCCTCCTCTCTCTGGCAGACACAGGGACTGCATCTGATCGGCTAAGAGAACAGGAGACCAGAGACATAACTCACTGCTTCTGTCCTTGAGTCCAGTTAGCTCTTCTGCAAGATTAAGGTTGAGATTGTTTTTTTTTTTTAACCCACCATGGTGGGTTTTGAGTCATTCAGTAATTCTTCCAATTCTAGGCTTAATATTTGTTTTCTTTCAAAACCTTAGTTAACACATTTCAGTGGAAATAAGGAGTACCCTCATGTATTCGGACATTTGGTAATATGAGTATAAAAAAGTCCTAGTTAGGAAAATAGAATTACAGGTGATTTTTCTTTGGCCTTGATTATGATTTACTTTTTTTTTTTTAAAGGAAAAGTAATTTAAGATAGTATGTAAGAGCATAGAATTCAGAGCCAGATAGGTTGAGCTCATATCCCAGTAATGCTTTTTACTAACTATGTGACCTTGGGCCTTGATTTTCTCATCCACAAACTGAGTATAATAGCACATAGCTCATAAAATTGATGTGAGGATCGAAGTAATATACGCATATGTTCCATAAGTGCTGGTTATCAATAAACTAAAATACGTATTCATTTTATGTCCAGATAATCCCCATATAACATTAAAAAGGAAAGTAAGGAGTACATATTTAAGGTTAATCTTAATCAATACAGCAGTAAATGCTACATAAACACCAAAAGCCCACCCTCCTCCATAAGCTTCTCCCTAGAGATTACACTCCTATCAGTGCTTTCTTTTGATAATTTCCTTTTCTTTTTTTTTTTTTTAATGTTTATTTTTGAGACAGAGCACGAGTGGGGGAGGGGCAGAGAGAGAGGGAGACCCAGAATCGGAAGCAGGCTCCAGGCTCCTCCGAGCTGTCAGCACAGAGCTCGACGCGGGGCTCAAACACACACCGTGAGATCATGACCTGAGCCGAAGTCGGACGCTTTACCGACTGAGCCACCCAGGCGCCCCGATAATTTCTTTTTCAAATGGAAGAAGGAGGCTCTAAGGAGCATAGGATCCAGTAACTGGATGAAGCCTTCCCAGGCAGCATCAAACCTACAGACAGCTCTGTCGTAGAACACTGAGCACTGAAATCTCGAGTCTACCTTTTTGGCTGAGCTCCCTGGTCCTGCACACCATTCAGCAGCGGAAATGCCCTGTTTCCAGGTTGGCCTCGCTTAACTCCATCCAGGCCGTGCCTTCTAGGGTGCTGCATATTGAATCCAGCAACCAAATCTTTCTTCACTTGCCCCAGTGAACGCAAACCTACGACAGCACTGGGGAGTTAGACTGACACGTGGACACGGCGGGAGGGGGGGTGGTTTGGACACGGTGGAGGGTGAGTTTCACGTATCTGTGACCTGAGGAGGCAGGGTCCTTTCTGAGCACGTGGCCAGACCTGAAGTTCAATTCATCCGTGTGAACACTACCTTCTCGAGGGTCCCCCTATAACTGTCTTAATTGCTTTCCTTGCAGATTTAAAAAGAAATGACTATTCCCCTGGAAGGCTAAATTCCACTTTTGGACTTGATACCAAAATAGAACCAGCCGAGGGGCCTCCGGCGAGGGAAGGGGGTGGGAATTCTCCAGAAGACCTCACACGACTGTGAAAAGGGGGAAGGAGAGGCAAGAGGACACCAGTACTTGCCCTCCCTTCGGTGGACTCTGTGGGAACAAAGACCGACCGGAGTAACATCCATGACACCAGAGCCTCTGTCAGGACGGCCTTACCCCGCGGCCCTCCTTGAGACGTGCCTTCCGAGCCTCAAGTGTTGTCCTGCCTCAAGACCTCATTGGTGTAGATGGCTGGGCTCCCCCGGATGCTGCCCTGTGTGTGCAGTGCTTTGCACGTGTTCGTCCTCCTGTAGTTGGGAAGGAAGACACTCGGACGAGCCCCTGGGGATGCTGCTCCTTCATACCTCATTGCTTTAGCCGGTTGCTTAGAACCCTTGGAGCAGGACGGTGGGCACTGAAGGACCAGGGAGATGAATTTAATTTATTTCCTCGCTGCACTGTGTATGCCGACTCTAGCCCCCACCGCGATTCGTTACCTCACCCACACGTTGTGTTTCTGTAGGGACACGCACATTAAAAAGGCATTTGACTTCTCCTCTCTCCTTTCCTGAAGCGTAGGGCTTTAAAGAGCAACCACAGGGAAAACGGTGGAATGGGTGTATTTGCATAGACTGGAGCACACTCCCGTGCAGTCTCACCGGTTAAAAAAGTTAGGATCCTGGTGAAATCTAGATGGGGCTGAGGTTTTGTCAGTGAATCACACGATGCCTGGACACTTCAGTTTCCTCTGAAAGAAAGGAAAAGGGAAATCTAAAACAAATGCTCCTGCATCCTTCTTCATTTTTTTTTTAAAGGGGAACAGGGATATGTAGAAGTAGAAATTGCCAAGAAATATCTTCCCTTCCCTTAAGCTCAGGAGTACCGTCAGTTAGAGTTGGCTAAGCCAAACTCTAAAACCTGACTCCCTTTTCCAAAGCTTCGTATATAATATTACGGGCTAAGTTACTCTGTCAGGTCCTCGGGGGAAAGATGATGTTTCTGACTGAAAACGCATTTCAAAAGTGTTTGCTTCGTCCCAGTGCAGAGTGCTGGTGGCTTATAGAGGGCCATAGTGTACATTTCAAGTATGGCCCGAGAACATGGTATCAGTTTCAGAGGCTCAAAGGAAGGCTGCCAGGACACTGCAATGCACAGAACTTTTGGGGGATCAGCCATCACTCTGTTGTACTGATCGGGGTCACCCCACCTCAGAACTAGCATGAGCTTTTTACACAAGGAGGGAATGGAGAGTTTGGAAAATGTCAACTCCTCTTTATCTCTAGCCCTTACATTAGCTGGTTTGCTTTTTAAGTGACATGCCTGCATTTCTAGGTTATGCTTCAGGGGAAAAGTTGCCCAGGCATTCAGGGCTGGAGAGCTACACATTCAGGTTGCCAAGGGTTGTAGACACAACACACGATTCTTGTGTGGCTCGCGAAGGACTAATTTCTACCCATTTTACTCTGGTCTTGAGAGTGGCGGTGGGCAGGAGATTGGGTGGTTTCTTGATTGTCAATGGGGATAAAATGTTCACGCTTTTTTCAGAGCTTACCTGCTTTACCCTACTCTGAAAATCAGTAAGGGATCTACGAGTACCTCAGTGCTGTGTTCAACTGTGGAAAGAGGCAGGCATTAATTGATTGGTCAAATATTTGTTATCTGGAATGGAACTTGAAAACAAATGCATTTTGATTTCAAATTTCTGTTATGCGCTTCCCTCCCCTCCCCTCCCCTCCCCTCCCCTCCTCTCTCGTTTTCTTCCCTTCCCTTCCCTTCCTTTCTCTTTCCTTTCCTTCCCTTCCCTTCCCTTCCCTTCCCTTCCCTTCTCTTCCTTTTTTTTTTTTTTTCAGAAAAATCACCAGAATAATATCTTAAAAAGATGAAATGCTGGGCAAAGATCACTGTAGGACTGCTTGCATGCAAATACCGATGTGACAGTCATGACTTTTGAGCGATTCATGATCACAGAAGGGTGGATATTCATTCATTCATTCAGTCAGTTTTATTCAACAGATATTTACTAAGTGCCTTCTCTGTACTGTGTGAGTGACGAGGATGCAATGAACAGAGCATTTCTTCACCCTTAAAAAGCTTTATGTGTCATGTTTCTTTCTGTTTTTTTTTTTTTCCTTTGGTACCAAGTTGGGATTTCTGGTTAATACTAAAAAACAAAAACAAAAAGACTCCTGGGGGGAATATTGGAGGCAGTGATGTGTCCCATGTTTCATCTGACAGTGGGTGTAAGTCTGACTTGTATAAGAGAATTGGGGAAAGCAAGAAGACCTGGCTAGGGCTGGTGTTAGGAACCACCGAGGAAAAATGAACTGCCCAATTCTCACATGAGCACAAAGCCCATGTCACAGATGGGATCTGAATCAGGGGATCGGAGAGGCAGCCAGGTTCCCAGGAATCCTTCCTGCAGGTACCCTATGTACATGTTTTCCTTTCAGCGAGGCTGTGTGTTCCTGGAGTGACTTCTGCCCATGACATCTTAAAGCCTCTGAGTGCTCTGGGGGAATGAGATCAGATATAGTTTTGGGTGTTCCTCACCCTGTTACTATTTTCTGTGGCTTTGCAAAACAAGTTCTAGGTGACTAAGACTTCCTAAACAACCATTCACCGAATGTTTAAAACACAATTGTATTTTCTTGGTGGTTGTTTGTTACTGTTTGAGATGAGATGGATCACTAAGGTTCTAGAAGTCATGACACAGAAGCCCCTGTCATGGTTTGTTGTCTTTCTCCAATGGTCACCAGCATCTAGCACTAAACATGACACATTATGAGCTTTTGACATTATTTATTGAAAGAAATAATAAAACCTGCAAATGATCATGGATTTCATTCACTAGGTAATAAATCAGATTTGCATTTTTAATCTAGAAGGGAATGATTACCAATTCCTTAAGACCCAACACAATTCTTTTGATCTCTCTCTGTTTTAATTTTCCAGGAAATAGCTTTTAACAACCTACACCTTGTCTATTGAATTTTCCACCAGTTCTTGCCCTTATCACCGTTGTGATACAGAGTACAGTCCTTCTTACTGGTGACAATTGAAATGAGATGATAAGTTCCCAGAAACTGCCTAGAAATAATCATCACTTTATTACCCTTTGAAAAGAAGATTGATAGAAAAGTCATTTGAAAGATGGTTCATTACCATGCCCTAGTACGATTTCTTTACTCACATCTCTCCAAAGCATGAGAAAGGGAGGATTATTCTCTGAGGTCGGAATTTGAAGTCTGTGTGTTCGCCTCTTTGAAGTCTTGGTATTTAATTTTCTGTAGTCATTTCTTGGGCAATTTTCTAAGAAACTAGTTGAAGCTAATTTATCATAAGTTAAAGTCAAATGACAGAAAAGATTTTTTCCCCCCTTAACAGTCTTTTATTCCACAGAGGTTAGCTTCTGAAGGAAAATGAGGCTTAAATAGCATTTCAAATCTCCAGTCACATGGGTGGGTACATAGAATAGAAAGCGTTCTGGAAACCACACTGTTGTTTTTTTTTGTTTTTTTTTTGTTTTTTTTATTTAGCACAGTTAATACTTTGTGACTTTTCTTTCTAGACCATGATGTGCAGATAAAATATGTTTTTGTGAAATGCCCTCCTAAAAATAATTAGTAAGTTGCTTAATTTTTCAGGGCGAGATTTTTCAGTCCTCAAGGGGTAACAGCCCTTGGTCTGTATCGTTGGCAGACTTTGGTATAACTTTGTATAATTTGTTTAACCTTTCTCTTAACCCCTAACTCTGAAATGGAGATGAGATACTTACCTTTTTTTTAAAAAAAAAGGTGAACAATAATGAGAGGGCATTTATCAAGCCCTTTGAGAATCTCATTTAACAGGCTTCTTGTGAGCATGGGATCCAGTTCAATAAATAATAAGGGTTTTTCATTTTTGATATTATGTGATCATTATTTAATGTTTACAGAGGATGCTCAGTGGACCTGTTTCAGTATAAACACAAAAGTGGTCTTTGCTATTTCTCCCTTTCCAAGGGGAAAAAGCTCATTGCTCCCTTATTGTTTTGAAGCTTAATTAAATAGTTCAAAATCAGAAGTTCACCATTTCACAGTGTCTTCTGTTTATTTTGTTTTCCGATGACTTTAGGTTTATGCAGCTAATTTCTTTGGCCATCTTCTGCCCAAAGAAAGCCTCCCAGAACAAGTAAAGCCCAAACTGGGCACTATCGTGGGTGATGTTTCGGGGAATAAAAGGAGAGCAGGTTTAGAATCTTGATGCTTGTAAAGCCTGATGTTTTACAAAAATTTTAAATAATGGTGATTAAATTTTGCCTGTAGGGGGCTGTTTATTAACAAAATTCTGGCCTCTAGCTTGCCAGCATCTTTTAGCAACCGTTGAACAACACGAGTTTGAACCGCGCGCATCCACTTATATGCGCATTGTTTATAGCACTGTACTGTAGATATATTGCCCTTGACTTTCTTAATAACATATTCTGTTCTCTAGCTTACTTTGCTGTGAAAACAGAGTTCATCACACATATAACATACAAAATATATGCTAATCACTGTTTATGTTATTGGTAAGACTTCTAGTCAATGGTAGGTTATTGGTAGTTAACTTTTGGGGGGGCTAAAAGTTATGTACAGATTTTCAGCTATGGGGGGGGGGTTGACGCTCCCAATCCCTCTGCATTGTTCAAAGGTCAACTGTAACCTCTTTTAGAATTCTCATCTTCTCCCAGTGATTTTTTTTCATTGTGAAACTTTAGAAATTCCATTTGCTATATTAGTATCCCAGAGGCCTTAGAAGTATTATGGTAGAAACCCTGTGACTAATGACTGTCCAAATGTGGACATAACAATTGCCTTTCCTTGCATGTATTTGGGGGAATCATCATTGATATCATGCGGTTGCATTTCAGCTACTAACGAGTCTTTTTTCTCTGTTTCCCTATCGGTCACCAAGTAAGAGGTTACAGAGCCTCAGGATGCTTTGGTAACCAAAAGAAACTCTTAGTGTGTGTTATAGGCTAAAATATGCCTTCCCTTCCTTCGCACCTCCCCCCCAGATTCATGGGTTGAAATCCTAACTCCCAGTACCTCAGAATGTGACTGTATTTGGAGATAAGGTCTTTAAAGAGGTAATCAGGTTAAATGAGGTCATTAAGGTGAACCCTGATCCGTATTACTGATGTCTTTATAAGGAGAGGAGATTAGAGCATGGACACACTCAGGAAAGATCACGTGAAGACACAGAGAGAAAGTGGCCACCTGCAAACCGAGGAGAGGTACCTCAAAGGAAACTAGACATGCCAACACCTTCCTCTGGGACTTCCAGCCTCCAGAACTGTGAGGGAATTAGTTCCTTTTGTTTAAGCCACCCAGTCTGCACTACTTTGTTATGGCAGCCTTAGAAAACTATTGTAGTTTGTCACCATATTTGGGAACTCCTTACTTACTTTCGAAATTTTGTAGATAAGGACTTGAAGAGCAGAGAGACTGGTAACAACAAAGAGGAGGAGGAGGAGAGATGATTGTTGGATGCATTCATCTGCTGGGGGAGAGCATAGAGAGTCCTCATGGATGGTGGTAGGATTGTAAATTGTTTTCTTGAGGGAGTAGAGGGCGGTGTGTTCTGGAAGTTCACATGAATGCGACAGACGAAGACAAACATGGGCTGGGGCTTCCTGAGATGGGATGATGACTGCTGAAGGGCTTCTGGGGATATCTTAGGGGATGGGTGGGGGGAGGTACACTCCTTAGTTTTGTACCACTGTTCAGTGTATATCCTACTCAAGAAATATTTATAGAGCCTTGCCATATCTTATGCCCTGACACTGAGGTTAGCCTTATTAGATAAGAGCCATTTCTGTCTTCAAGGCTCTCCAGGACAAATAAGGAGTTTACAAAATGCTGATAATTATTGCCAAGCAGTAATAATTATAATGATAGCTTTTTAATACTATTACTATAGGTAACATGTGTTGAGCACTCATTGTGTTTAAGGCATTGTGCTAAATGTATACTATGTGCAATTTCACTTATCTGAACCCCAGCGTGATGGCTATGCCCATTATAAAGATTTGAAAATGCTGGTTCTAAGTTAAGTGACTTAATTAAATCAGCTACCTAAGGGAGAGCTAGGAGTTAAAGCTAGATCAAATCAGTAACAAAGAAGACTAGGCAATACTAGCCAGCATACTTGGAATTACTAGAGCATGCCTGAAAACTATAAAACCCTTATGAAAGAAATTGAAGATTAAAAAAAGAAAAGGAAAATCATCCTGGGCTCATGGATTAGAAGAACAAATATTGTTAAAAATGGCTATACTACCCAAAGCAATCTATACATTTCATACAATCCCTGTCAAAATACCACCAGCATTTTTCACAGAACTAGAACAAACAATCCTAAAATTTTTATGGGACCATAAAAAACCCTGAAGAGTCAAAGCCATCTTGAAAAAGAAAAGTGAAGCTGGAGGCATCACAACTTCGGACCTCAAGTTATACTAGAAAGCTATAGTGATGAAGACAGTATGGTACTGGCACAAAAACAGACACATAGATCAATGGAACAGAATAGAAAATTCAGAAATGGACCCACCACCATATGGCCAACTAATCTTTGACAAAGCAAGAAACAATATCCAAGGGAAAAATGATAGTCTCTTCAATAAATGGTGTTAAGAAAACTGGACAGCAACATGCAAAAGAATGAAACTGGACCACTTTCTTATATGCAAAAATAAATTCAAAATGGGTGAAAGACCTAACTGTGAGATAGGAAACCATCAAAAAACCATCAAAAGCACAGGCAGCAACCTCCTTGACCTCAGCCCTAGCAACTTCTTACTAGATACATCTCCTGAGGCAATGGAAGCAAAAGCAAAAATGAACTATTGGGGCCTCTTCAGGATAAAAAGCTTCTGCAAAGCAAAGGAAACAATAAAAGTAAATGGTAGCCTATAGAATGGGAGAAGATATTTGCAAATGACATATAGTATGAAGGATTAGTATCCAAAATCTATAAAGAATTTACCAAACTCAACACCCAAAACACAAATAATCCAGTTAAGAAATGGGCAGAAGACGTGAACAGACATTTTTTCAAAGGAGACATCCAGATGGCCAACAGACACATGAAAATATGCTCAACATCACTCATCATCAGGGAAATACAGGTCAAAATCATTATGAGATACCACCTCGCACCTGTCAGAATGGCTAAAGTCAACAACACAGGAAATAACAGATGTTGGCAAGGATGTGGAAAAAGGGGAACCCTCTTGTGCTGTTGGTGGGAATGCAAACTGGTGCAGCCACTCTGGAAAATAGTTTGGAGGGTCCTTAAAAAGTTAAAAATACCTTATGACCCAGCAAGGTGCTACCAGTTATTTACCCAAAGGATACAAAAATACCGATTTGAAGGGATACATGCACCCTGATGTTTATAGAAGCACTATCAACAATAGCCACATTGTGGAAAGAGCCCAAATGTGCAATGACTAATGAATGGATAAAGAAGATGTAGTATGTGTACACAATGGAGTATTACTCAGGCATCAAAAAGAATGAAAGCTTGCCATTTGCAATGATGTGGGTGGAGCTAGAGCATATTATACTAAGTGAAATAAGTCAGTCAGAGAAAGGCAAATATCATATGATTTCACTCATTTGCAGAATTTAAGAAACAAAACAGATGGGGCACTGGGGTGGCTTAGTCCGTTAGGTGTCCGACTTCAGCTCAGGTCATGATCTCATGGTTCGTGAGCTTGAGCCCCACATCAGGCTCTCTGTTGTCAGCACAGAGCCTGCTTTAGATCCTTTGTCCCCCTCTCTCCCTGCCCCTCCTGTGCTCTTGCTCTCTCAAAAATAAATAAACATTAAAAAAAAAAAAAAAAACCCAGGCGAACATAGCAGAAAAAAAAAAAGGCAAACCATAAAACAGAATCTTAACTATAGAGAACAAACTGAAGGTTACTGGAGCGGGGAGATGGGTGGAGGGATGAGTTAAATAGGTGATGGGTATTAAGGAGGGGACTTGTGATGAGCACTGGGTGTTGTATGTATGTGATGAATCACTAAATTCTACACCTGAAACAAACAAACAAACAAAAAAACACAACCAGAAAAACAAAAGAATTGCTAAAGCATGCATTCCTGAATAGGCTGAAATGCATATTTGAATGTCAGGACCTAACTTAGGCCATCAGATGAGAAAATCCAAACTGTTCTCTGGGAACTGTTACCTTGTATCTTCGGCATCTGTCCATTTCAAGCGGGGGAATCTTTCCTGCACAGTTAATGGCCATTTATAGACTATGTGAGTCCATGGTAAAGCCACTCCCTTTTGACAGCATCACAGTGTGAGTGCAAGATGATGAGTGGGTTCTTTTAAGTCTGGCATTGTGTATGCCAGTGAAATTTTCTGCCTCTACTATGCTCTCTCTCTTTTTTTTTTTTTTTGCCTTCCTAGACAATTAAATATTTTTTGGTGAACACAGCAACTAACTATTGGATAGCATCTCATGACATTCCAGTTTCTCAGATTACAGTGAAAAGTAGAATCTATGAAAACTACAAAAACTTAATCAGCCTGACCATCACACTGCGTCCCGGGAGGCCTTGGAAGATGGATTATAATCAGAGGGTTGCTTGAAGTACATGGAATTAGAACAAAGAGAGTTAGATAAATCAATTATTTAATGGTGTCTAAGACATCCTGTTTCAACCCGTCTCGTCCAAAGGGATGGGCCTGCTAGGAGGAGTGCAATACCAAAGTCTATAAAACTCCAGGCTGATTCCAGAGGATGCAACAGAATTTCGGTTGGATTCTCAGATTAGCCTTAAGAAATATGGACCATAATTTCTTATGGAAATTTCTTATGGAAAATGTGGAAATATTTTCTCACCTCCTCTCCCCTCCCCTCCTCTTCCCTTCCCTTCCCTGACTGCAAATGTGGACCAAGAAACATCATTAATTTTACAAGCAAGGCACCAATTTTTTTCCAGAAATGTAGAATTAGAAAATGTGAGAGCAACAAAGATAGATGAAGTAATGAGATCCAAAGAGACTGTGCTTTGCCCAAAGTTAATATAACTATTTTCAGAAGAGGGACTAGAACTCAAGCCTTCTAAGTCACCATCATTTATCTTAATAATGGCCAAATTTGTGTTAAGGCAAATAGTGGTCTCTTGTTGTATTAAAATATTTCTCTATTTTCCTGGAAAATATGCAGAGGTTTCTGTGACTAAGTTCTTAACTTGGAAATATTTATATGGCTGTCATTAAGATGAGTCCAATAATATTTAATTGTCTATGCTTTTCCATAATGATAATTCATGAGATGTGATTGCAGAATTCTAGTTGCAAAATGATATTGCAAATTAATGCTTTTAACAATTCTCTTTACTTATTTGTATGTGTATATGTATGTATGTGTGTTTGTATAAGTGGAAAGTAGTTATTTGAATACCAGGCTTGGATAACCATTGAAGATATCAAGTGAAAAGATTCTCTAACACTTGGAGTTCAGTGAATCTGTCAGATATTTCATTTATTGAGGATGATTTATGATTATTTCCTATTACCACAAAAAGCCTCTTAGCCCTATGGCATACCTTGAGTTTAACCAGAATGGGTTACAGGGAATGGTAGAAAATCCTCTAGGCTTTGGAGCCAGATGGACTTAGGTTTGAACTGAAGCGTTACCACTGAATAGTTTGTGAGCTTGGGCAACTTGTTGAACCTTTCCGAAGCCAGTTGATCATCTGAATATGGCAGGATAATCTGTTCATAAACTGACTTGTGTTTCTTCTTGCTATTTTCCATCCCAAGAACATAGGTGGATGCACTTGTCTCAGAGCATTAATGGCTTACTGCAGAAGTTGCAAGGTCCCAATATGCCAACCCCTTACTAAGATTTCTGGAACATTGATGAGGGCTGGAACTCGGAGTTGATGAAGCAGAGGAAATCTACCCCGGGAAAGAAAAGAGGAATTCATTCCTAGAGATAGGAAAGATTGTGGTGTTTTTGGTAAGAGGTATAGGGCTTGTGAAAGGGCTAGTTCATGGATATTAGGAGGAGTGACTGAGAACTATGGCCTGTGAAGTCATAGGGAGAAATGTATGTCCATGCTAGTCATGGACCAAATGGAGCCTCCTGCCTGTCAATGAATCACATGGGCTGGGACCCTGGGCCTGATGGCCTAAAGGTTGGAAACCCTTCCCTACTTTCCAAGTGCCCAGTAAACTACCTTTGTTATTACATGTTTTATAATTGTTTTATAATATGGCTAAGATTGACTCTTATCATTTTAGAGAGAGGGGACTTCTATCTAGATTTAGAAAAATAAGGAAATGTGCCATTTCTTGTACCTGAATGTTGTGGAGAACATTATCTCTGCAACCTAATCTCTGTCAAATAGGATTATTCTGAGAATTAGAGATAACATGCCTAGAGCACTTAGGGCAGTGTCTGGCACAAAATAGACATGCTGAGCAATTATTAATAATTATTATTTAAGATATTTTTATTTTGTCATCAAAACAACCTCCAACTCAAGATTGGTGGACCTAAACCTACTTCTCTCTTTTTAAAAAAATTGACTTTATTTTTTTAGAACAATTTTGGGTTCACAGGAAAATTGAACAAAAGATACAGAGATTTCCCATATACTCCTTGCCTCAACATATACATAACCTTCCCCATCTACTTCTCTTTTCAAACAGAAGAGTAATATGATAGTTCATGAGATTGATCCTAGAATGCCAAAATTGAAGGAGTCCTATATTAGGGAATACTAAGCAACAACAGTAGACACCAAAATGTGGTGACTTAACATTAAAAAAAAAAAAAAATGTTTCTTTCATGAGAGAGTACAAATGGGGTGGGACAGAGAGAGAGCAGGAGAGAGAATCCCAAGTAGGCCCCACACTGTCAACACAGAGCCCGACATGGGGCTTGATTTCACCAAACATGAGATCATGACCTGAGCCGAAATCAAGAGTCAGATTCTTAACCTGCTGAGCCACCTAGGAGACCCTTTCTTCAGAAATCTTTAATAAAAAATTCTCCTTATTTAGGAAAGGGCACACTTTTGACTAGCTGTCCATATCTTGCACCAGGCATCTTCAAAATATCATCGGATATATTCTCTTTTATTTTCCCATTATTCACTTACAATGGCAAAATCTGACACAAGAAGCAAGATGTAATTAAATGAAAGTAGGCTTTACTGAGCACTGCTAGTTTGGTAACAGCTACAAAATATGTCCATTGTAACTTTCCTTTCGCTGCTTGAACCCCACCCATTTTCCCCCTTACCATCCCTCTAAGCGACATCATGTGAAATCAAACATGTCTTGCCCTCATTTCTCAATTGCCTACAACCAGCTAGCAGGCATATAAGCAGTGAGGTAAGAGTAGAAATTTACATAAGGAGCCTATTAATATACTATACAAATGAGGGTCCTGTGGAGAATGTTAATTCATTTCTTACACTGAATGGCCATGATCACTGTAAATTTTCATCACGGCAAGAGCTAAGATGGAGGTGGAAAACTTGGGATATACCTAAGAGATGGGAATTGACTACATTTTATGAAGCAAGTTAATTATCACCTACCTTTTCCACAAAGTAGAGGAACTTAAAGGGTGCTTTGACTTCAAAGCTTGGGTGCATAAGCTTGGGAATAATTTTTAAGAGTCCTCTTGGATCATTTCTTGAAGAGCAGTGAGTGGGGAATTGAAACATTTTAATAAAATATTTCATTTTATCAGATTTTAAAAGTGAACCCATTTCTACAGTACTATTATGAAAATTTATGATCTCTTTTTTAAGCTGACTAAGAACCACGGCTGATAGAGCGTAGATAGACTGGACTAGATGTTATCTTTTGTGACCCTCTCCTTCCCCTGCCCCGTAGCAGCTGCTCAATTACTTTATTGGTTAGTCATTGATTCATTGATTTAACTAAGATTTATTCACTGTGCCAAGATTAGCAAGGTGGCTACTCACAGGTCTGTGGGAAGACACAGGTTTAAAAACCTCACTCTACCGCAAGCTACAATTGAGCCATTTGCAAAATGCTTTTGAAGTCAAGTGAAGGAGGGACACACTCCCTCGAGAAGGAAGGGAGGGCTTCACAGAGAATGATAAGAATTTTACCTGGAGAAGGGAATGGCAGCCAGAAGAGATGCTTGGGAACTGATGAGTAGTTGTGTGGCTATTCCTAGGGCACATCATGGAATAAGGTAGGAGGTGGTAGGAGGTGCAAGTAGGCATGACCCTGTAATTGACTGAGTTCTAGCCACTGGTATGAACAAAAAGATGTGTTTCACTTCTAGGGACGACTCATAAAGCCTCCCATGTGTTCTCCTCAGTGTTCTTCTCCCCTCCCAGCGACTGGACTGTGGATACCCAAGGGCAATCTTGAGGTCCATCTGTTGAACACGGAAGAACCGCTGTCAGCCCGGGCCCTAGACTGTTAAGTAAGCAAGAAACAAATGTCTATTTATTCTCCTTTCAAACAGGAGAATTTGGGGGGAAATTTGTTAAAACGTCTTCCATGTAATTCTAAGGAGTTAAGTTTTACCACGCAGGCTAGGGAAGTTAGGAACTGTTCTCCACATATAGTTACTACTGGCTTAATTAATTGAGCAAACATTCATTAATTATACACTGAGTATAAACTTCTTGGCCTTAGAAGTAGGACACTGAATATGATGTAGACCCTGCCCACAAGCAAGTTGAGGTTTGGTGAGTGATTACAACCAGGAGAGATGGCTCTAAGGGTTTTTCGGGAAGCCCTTTCATTGCTCATCCCAACGACCCCTTCCAACTTCACTTCATATCACCATTACCACCATTATTTCTTTGATGTGTCTGAAAGAAGTTTTTCTCGATCTATGTCAAGCACATTTTTAGGAAATACTGCTATTTTGTTGATACCTGTTGTGTACAGGAAGTCTGAAGCAGCAACAATGACAGGTTTTACTGTCACAGGGTATTCTAGGAGGTTTATACTGAGGGACACAGAGACCCAAATCAACTGTCATAGCCCAGGGTCGAGAGAGAGAGCAAGTACATGCAGGGGATCTCCTACGGGTGCTTAATGTGCCTAGCAAGAGGAGGCTTCCTGGAGGGGCTCAAGCTTGCGCCGAGTCCTGGGGAATGAGAAAACTAGGGAAAGGCAGGGAGAAGGGCATGCCCAGCAGAGGGCGTGGCGGGGAACAGGAGCATCAGTGTTTTGGACCAACTGCTGTGGTTACTTTGTGGAGGAGAGAGCGGAGGTGGAGGTGGGAAATGATATGGTCGCCTTGATAAGTGAAAGGTCTTGAAGAAAGTGTTCAGGCTTGTTTGACCAAGATCTATTCCTTGATAACTATATAATAATTTAAGTGAGATGTGTAGGGAGAGAGGGAGCAAGGAAGGAAGCCCACTTTTATTGACTCAGCATAGCTGTCCCATAAATTCATTCTCTTGCTCCAAGAAACCTCATAAAACAATGAACATCATGGCCCCGGTATAAACTGCCAAAGATTTCTTTGGCAACAGTCTACTTTTCAAGGTTGTTGGCACCTCTCTCATGGTCTGTGTGTCCTGGTCTGAGAAGTGAGTGTTGCATATTTGAGCCTGGTTGGTATTCCTCACCTACTGGTTTAGTAAGAGACCAATTTCATTGGTCTTGGGATTCAGGAGAAGCTTCCTGAGCAAAACACACAAAGAACTGTAGGTGCCCATGATTTTAAACAATAAAAATGTCCTTGCCCTGTTTCATTTTTAGAGGAAGTAATGAAAACGGAGGGGTAAATCCTCTAGCAGGGAAGGAGCATTTCAGCTGACCAGGTAGAGTTTCTCAAAAGGCCACGGACCATTGCTCCTCCTCATTGGGGTCATCGGCTCCACATTCTCCAGGAGTTGGAGGAATCTCCTGATACAAGCTCTGGCCACAGTGCAGTCTAAGTTTTCTTTAGCAAGACAAGACCAAGGGTTTACTGGAAGGAAGGAGAAAAGTTTCGTGAACTGTTCTTAACTTTAGCATCAACTTTCCCAGCTGTGGCCATTTCAAAAATGCCCTCATCTGGTGCTGCCTTCCAGTATCTTCTCTTTTTCTACCGGTATTAACTGATTGACTGTTTTAAACATCTGTGGGCCGTGTGCCTGATCCTTGCATCTCTGACTCCTGCCCCTGTTGAAAGTAATTCTTATATCATGAGAAAGTCTTCACGTTGGATATCTCTGATGTACCTTCAACTCCTGCAGAGGAAGTATTTCATCAGATTTTGGAGAATTAGCAGAAAACTCCGTCGGTCGCTGGGCAAAGGGGGATTCTACTGTGTGGACCCCCCCTCACAGCTGCTCGCCTACCTGGGAAGGCTACTTTGGCCGTCTCTTCTGGGAAGAAGGAAGCCAGGTAAATGAGCAGTATCTTTGTTCCTCTCTTCTGACACAGAGAGCACCCATGCCTTCTGATCTTATTTTTGGCCCCACTCAGGTACAGTTCCCTCCCCTGTGTCCAGCGAGATCAAGACACTCACCCCAGCCTCCACACTGAGCCTTCCGGCCCCACCAAGGACTTGAACTCGTGGTCCCAAGAGCAGGATGGATTAGCGCTCAGGGCTCCCACGCTGACTCTATCAAAGCTTTCCTCCGCACATCTCCATTATGTGAACAGCTCTGTTAACCAAACCTATTATCTTTCCCCCTTGGTTTCAAGTTGAGAAAGGGAAAGCAACTTCTTTAATGGCCCACAGATTGATGATTAACATTTTACATGTCCCTGCTGCTAAGTAAAAGAACTGCTTTGTGGACAGTGAAAATGCCTAGGAGAAAGAAGCGGGAGTCAGCTTGGTTTATTAAGTTGTGCTGCCTCATTAATCACAATCTTTTTTTATGGCCGTACTTAAAGGCCCATCCATTGTACTTCTCGGGAATGGGGTAGATCAAAAACAAGTGCTTTTAGTGCACCTTTGACATCTGGCAGAGCAGCCGGCTATGTGCGATATTGCTCTCAAGCAGTGTGGGGAGCTGCATTTTCTGTGACCATGCTGGCCCTTCTGATTTAAGCTACTGCAGAGGGCAATGAATTACCTTAAAGGAGCTCCACTGCCGAACTCCCAAGTTTTATGCCGGACCCCTGCCAGCTTCCCCACTTTATGAGTATGAACAATCAGACAATTGAACTGATTTGACTTTGCCACTCCCGGAGTTTCACTGCCGCGAACCCGGGGATGTAATGATGGCAATGCCATGCTAAGGGCCGCCCTGCCTAGCAGCGGTGCCCGCTGCCCGTTCAAGTAGGGCACCCATTCTTGTTAGCTGAAAACTCTTCTGATTTGCAGCAAGGGGAAAAACAGATCCCACGCAATCCGATTAACTCAGCTCCGAATGTTATTTTCATTTAACACTGTGGAACTAGGCAGTGTCCCAATTTTTGTTTTTAATGGTAAACTCATTAAAAGGCAGGGTTCTTTAGCAAGGAGTCTTCTAGCACGGGTGCGGAAGGCACCCGCCAGGTCCTGATGCAGGTTGTTGACCCGCACACATAGAAACTTATGTGCATAACGCTCTGTACCTACCCGCCCCATACACTGGGTCAGGCTTAACTTAGCATTGTCAAAAAAGGGCATCCGGTCCAGTCACAATCTGAAAATGGGTAATTGGCAATGTTTACAACTCACGTCAGTGTATACTCATTCTAGCTCTTTGTGAGAAACTGAAGAGAAGTGCTAAGGTTTAGATCTTGTAAATTTTCTGTGTCAGAGACCATATTTACTTTCAGGATTTATTACATGTAAAACAAATTTCCTCTAGAGGCACCTGGAGGGCTCAGTCGGTTGAGGTTGAGTGTCCGACTTCGGCTCGGGTCACGATCTCACAGTTTGTGAGTTCGGGCCCCGTGTCTGGCTCTGTACTGACAGTTTGGAGCCTGGAGCCCGCTTTAGATTCTGTCTGTCTGTCTGTCTGTCTGTCTCTCCCTGCCCCTCCCCTGTTCACACTTTGTCTCTCTCTGTCTCTCTCAAAAATAAATAAACATTAAACATTAAAAAAAAAACAAAAACAAATTTCTTCTAATGTCTTTTGAAAATAACGTTATTGTATAGACAAGAACAATCCAATGCTCGTTGTAAACAAATAAATAAAACTCAAACAGTGCAGCAGAGAATCCAAGAAGATTGTATAAGTAATCCACTATCTTACCACTTAGAGATTCTGATTATCAAAACTTCAGACATCTCTGTAAATGTACACTGATGGATTGTTTCATTCATTCATTTTGCATCTGTAAGTAATGTAAATATAGTTAGAACAGTGCGGAAAATGTGATCCAGTGTATGTAAAATGAACGCACACAACACACACATTTAAACATAAAAACACCCTGGGTTATCAGTCCCCTATGTTTAAATGTTTGCTTGACACTGACTGCTAGCCCTGGACTCCAGCAGACATCTAACACGATTTAATACCTAAACTCTTGATTTGTCCCTCCTCACCTCAAAAAAAAAAAAAAATCCTCTGGTCAGAAGCTGCAAAAATTGGGGCCCGGGCCTGTGTTTAAGCTCCTTCCAGGTAAATACTGGTGACTGGGCTAGAGGGAGAGGTGGGGGAGGCATCCACTTGTCTCCCCAGTCTCTGGGGAGAATAGCAGTCAGCCACTATTTTTTTTTTTTCAATATATGAAATTTATTGTCAAATTGGTTTCCATACAACACCCAGTGCTCATCCCAAAAGGTGCCCTCCTCAATACCCATCACCCACCCTCCCCTCCCTCCCATCCCCCATCAACCCTCAGTTTGTTCTCAGTTTTTAAGAGTCTCCTATGGTTTGTCTCCCTCCCTCCCTCTCTTTTTTTTCCCCCTTCCCCTCCCCATGGTCTTCTGTTAAGTTTCTCAGGATCCACATAAGAGTGAACACATATGGCATCTGTCTTTCTCTGTATGGCTTATTTCACTGAGCATCACACTCTCCAGTTCCATCCACGTTGCTACAAAGGGCCATATTTCGTTCTTTCTCATTGCCATGTAGTACTCCATTGTGTATATAAACCACAATTTCTTTATCCATTCATCAGTTGATGGACATTTAGGCTCTTTCCATAATTTGGCTATTGTTGAGAGTAGTCAGCCACTATTTTGATGCATAGGTGTTGCTCAGCTCCTTTTGGATTTATTTCAAAAGAAATTGTTTGCTTGTATATAGTTGTGCATTTGGTATGTCCACGCGAGGAGGGGAGCTCAGGAGCCTCCTATGTCACCATCTTGGACCAGAACTTGAAGTGGTTTATTTTTTTGAGTCTTTTCTCCTTGGGAGGTCAAGGCAGAGGAGAGGCAGGACAGGCTGTTCCCTATGTTCCAGGAATCCTGGGCCAAGGGTCCGTCTGCTGCCCTGAATCTCCTGACCTACCGCTGTTTAGCAGTTTTAGATGCCTTCCATGGAAGCTTGATTTGAACCATAGCTATCATAGTTATCAGTGATTACATTAAAGCTTTTTTTTTTTTTTTTTTTTTTTTTTTTAAAGAACACTCTTGGGGCGCCTGGGTGGCTCAGTCAGTTGAGTGTCCGACTTTCGGCTCAGGTCATGATGTCACGGTTTGTGAGTTCGAGCCCCGTGTCAGGCTCTGCGCTGACTGCTCGGAGCCTGGAGCCTGCTTCGGATTCTGGGTCTCCCTCTCTCTCTGCCCCTCCCCCACTTGTGCGCTGTCTCTCTCTGTCTCTCAAAAACAAATGCAAAAAAAATTATTTTTCAAAAGAACATTCTTGAGCCTATATTTATCAATACCAAATCATAACACTTAATTTCAATGCTTCTTTATAGGCAATGGGTTTACTGTCTTTGCTTTAAAGATGTATTCTCCACTTTTTAATCTTCATTATTTTTGTCTGGAGCTCTGCATTGTATCATTTGAGACAAAAACTCTTTTTTTAGTGTTCAAGTTTGTAATAACTGAAGTAAGGATTTAGATTCATCAGTCAACTCTTGTGATTCTTTAAAGCTTTATTAAAGGCAGTATAGTGTAAGGTCAGCAAGTTTCAAATTTGAATCCATAGTGCTGCAGTTCAAATCCTGGTGCCCCTTCTCGTTGACTGTATGATTTTGAGCAGAAAAGCGAACCTCTCTATGTCTCAGGCTCCTCACTGGAAATGGAGAATAATAGTAGTAGCTACCTCATTGATTTGCACAAAAAGATTGGAATGAATGACTATAAGCACCCAGGAGAGTGCCTAGCATATAGCAAGCGCTATTAACTAGTATTATTTTCTCTTTTCTTTGTGTTTGGCTCATCCTTCAGTGTTTTGGTAAGTGTTTTGGGGACGTGTCTTCTACTTTATCCAGAAAAAGTATATGGTTACTATTATTCTGCAATCTTGCATATTTGAATACGATTTATTTTTATTTATTTATTTATTTATTTATTTATTTATTTATTTATTTTTGCTTCTTCACACAGGAACAAGAAATTGGTGGAGTAGGAATCTTGGATAATAATTCTTTTTCTCTGAAAGCTAGTAAATAGTGTTTTATTGTCTTTTAGCATTTACTGTTGCAAAAGTCAATGCAATTTTTGTCCCTTGAAGGTGAATTGTTTTATCTTCTTGGATTAATTAATCAATTCGATAAATATTTATTATGCTGTTTCTGTGTATGAGATGTAGTTATATGCTTTAGGTATATAACAGCAAACCAAACCTTGTGAAGCTGACCACCTCATTGAGGTATAGGGTGGGAGGAAGAATTAGCTAACTCTGGGTAATTGGGTAATAATTAATTAGCTAAACTCCAGGGTCTGAGGGAAGAGTTCCCACAAGACTGCTCTCACTTCTGACACCAATTACAAGCTTGGGGTATTCACAAAACCACCTTCAGATTTGATGATTCACTAGAAGGTCTCACAGAACTTGCTACAGGCTTTTATGCTCATGGATATGGGTTATTACAGGGAAAAGATACAAATTAGAAGCAGCCAAAGAAAGAGATACATAGGGTAGATACTTAGAGGAGTACAAAGCTTCTGGTTGGCCTCTCTCCATGGAGTCATGGTGGCATTACCTTCTCTTGATCATGATGTGTAACAATTGCCGAGCCAGGAGGCTCATCTATTTTTTACCGGGCTCAATTGCATATGTAGCCTGCCTTGCTGTATTTTAGTCTCTAGCCCCTCCTGGAGGTTGGGCTCCTACCTTTAGTCTCCTATCTCTCTGGAAGTTGGAACTGATGTGGCATGGCCCAAAGCCCCCATCATAACTCACATTGTTAGATTTTGTTGGATCCAGTGACCAAAACATCTAGATTAAGACACTCCTATTAGGACATTCCAGGGAGCTGTAGTTCATCTCGAGGAGCCAAGGGCAAAACCCAGACCTCCTTTTGGTGAGGTTAATTCTTCACTGCACACCAGTATGTATACAACAAATGCAGTGAAGAGTAACAAAGCATAGTAAGGGGGGTAGAGAGGGCAGTGGAGGTGCTTTTTCTTGTAGATGGGGTGGCAAGTGAAGTCTCTCTTGAAGTTGTCTGTTACATCGCTTTTTTCATAGTTAACTTTTTGTCTTCTTGATAAATCTACTTAATTTTGATTAATTTCTGCTTTTGTCTACATTATATCTGTCTACTTTGTGTTTATTTTATTCTTGAGCTGAAAGCTTAGTTTTGTTTTTTAAAACATAAGAATATATATTCACATATATATTTATTGGTTCACACATGTACATAGTGCATCCCATTAAGTATTGGTATTTAGAGCTTAGATTACTTTCATTTCTTTTTTTTTTTTTTAAGTTTATTTATCTTGAAAGAGAGAGAGAGAATGCAAGTCGGAGATGGGCAGAGAGGGAGAGAGAGACTCTCAAGCAGGCTTTGCGCTGACAGCACAGAGCCCAAAGCAGGGCTTGAACCCATGAATCATGACGTCATGACCTGAGCTGAAAACCAGGAGTTGGGTGCTTAACTGACCGAGCCACCGAGGCACCTCAGATTACTTTTATTTCTAAACAATTTTTAATTTAAGAAGTTTTGATTTCCTCTTTATCCAGAAATTACTTAGAAGTTTATTTTTAAATTTCTGGGTGCTTTTTTTTTTTTTTTTGTGGTAGTGGTGTTTTTATTTTGTCCTTTAACTTCTAATTTTTTTCCATTGTGGTGAGTAATTTCTTCTTTTCGGAATTCATTGAGAGTTTCTTTGTGACTCAATACACAGTCCATGTTTACAAATGTTCCGTGTGTTTGAAAATAATGTGCATTCTTTGTTTATTGGGTACAGAGCTAAATATTTATCTCTTAGATCAAAGTTGTTAACTGTCTAAATTTTCTTGAAACAATTAATTTTATCTTCTAGGATCTGTGATCTGTGTGATCTATTGTAGCTTTTTCAATTTCTCCTGGGAACTCTGATGGATTTTGATTTATATGTTTTAAAACTACATTGATAAGTACATTAAAAAGTAGATGACTGTTGGTTTGCCTGGGTGGCTCAGTCAGCTGAGTGTCATACTCTTGATTTCAGCTCAGTTCATGATCCCAGTGTTGTGAGACTAAGCCCTTCATTGGGCTCTGTGCTGAGTGTGGAACCTGCTTGGGATTCTCTCTCTCTCTCTCTCTCTCTCTCTCTCTCTCTCTGTCTCTCAAAAAAAAAAAAAAAGATGACTGCTCAATCTTCTAGGTGGATTTGAAACTTAAAAAAATGTGAAATAGTCCATATTATAATGTTCTTAAATTCTGTTTTGTCTATCTTTGTATATACTTAAATGGTATTTTTGTTAGCAATTATCTAGGGCATATTTTTTAAATTTCTTTATTTGCAATGTTCGTGTGTCAATTTGTTTTGAGGCTCTCTTAAAACAAGACATTTAAATTTTTACAAAAACCTGATTTGTGCCTCTACCTTTAAAAGGGAGAATTAACACATCTGTTTTAAATTATTACTATGCATAAACTTCTTTTTGAGTCATTTCATTACATTTTCTACATATTATGCTTTCTGTTGTTGTTTTTGGTATTGTTGTTGTTTTTCTCATTTTTCCTCTAGGAAGTCATTGTGTTGAGTCTTTTTCTGCTTTATGAGAAAGTTTGTTCATATGGGCTCTGTACTTTTATTGTTAATTTGTCACTGAACTTTATAGTATTATTAATGTAGTGAATGAGATTTTTTTCCATTTCATTTCTTAGTGATATAATTTAAAATTTAGGTTTCTGCATATTTATCATCCATGAAGCTAATGAAATTATCTTTTTACTTTGAATAGATTTTTGAAAAGTGGTCTTTTGGATTTTCTAGATATTGTTTAGACTCTAAGGATGATTTTGCATTCCACAGCTGGATTTTTCAAGTGCTGATTACAAATATTGATGATCTTCTTAGCACCCGTTTTTCCCCTAATGGGCTGTTGTGATGCTCAGATGAGGGATATATGTGAAAAGCATTGTGATGTGTAAAGAAGTCTGCCATGGTTGGTCACTATTATCAGAGCGGGCCCTCAGTCAGTATGTGCTGATTCAGTCTGATACCTGTTTCCACATGTTTCCTTTTTCAATTATCTGTGACCTTTCCAAAAGGCATATGGGATCCTGTGCCCAGAGACTTAGTAGGTTCTGTGGGAATTACTTACTCAGAAATGAATTACAACATAAAGCTTCCTTTTAGAGGCAGACATTAGGTTTTTTGGTTTTTCGTTTTGTTTTGTTTTTCTGTTGATTCTGACAACACATCTGTGTAACACATGCATCCCTGTGGTCATTTGGTCAAATACAAACCTGAGCAAATGCTTGCTTGAGCCCCAACCACCTGGCAGGAGTTTGTTGTCTCAGCAAGAGTCTCTAGACTAGGAAATCCAAGGACACATTTCATTCCAGCTGAAGGCAGGACTATGATCTGATGATTTACTGTGAGACCCAAGCTTTACTATAGGCACCATTTGGAATGGAAAACTTGGGGATTTGCATCCATCGGGCACAAGGACCAGGAGCCAAGAGGTGAATAATAGACCAAAGGGGTTTCACCAGCTGGTGAGACTTTGTGATTGAATTCCAATGCAGGTAGAATTGTGTTCATTACAAAGGGCAATTAGGCAAGCTGACACAGACCTTGCCTACAAGGGCTAGGGTGTTGGCCTAGAAGAGCACTAGATTCCCACGAGACAAGTGGAAACTTGGAGAAAATATCCCCTGGCTTCTCCTGGGTTGAGTTCCATGAACTATTTCCTAACTAGAGAACTGGAGAGCCTCTGAGAGTCTTCTTCTGCTTTGTGCTCATCAGATGTGTTCAGGTGTCAAAGCTGCTGTGACTCGTGTTGCTCCTTACACAAAAATAATATATTATTATCAAATATTAAGATTATTCATGAAATAATAATCATGTTTCCCTCATCCCTTGAGCACAGATATACATATCAAATTATTCTGAACACCCAAGAAATCTATCTGAGGACTGAGAGAACAAACTGAACAACTAGAGGAAGAAAAGATGACACATTGTGGAAGGTAGGAGGTACAGAGACGTGATTTAGGGAAAAAAAGAATCACAGGTGCTGTAGAGGGGAAGTAGTCCTGATCACGGTGAGGGGAGAGAGAGAGAGAGAGAGAGAGAGAGAGAGAGAGGAAAGAAAGCAATATGCAAAGGATTGCATAAGAAAAATATTCACAAAACCTATTGGAGGAGGAAACATAATCTGGTATTATCCTAACACACAGAAGACAGAGACCTAGACAAAATGCCGAGATGAAGGAATCTTCCAAAGAAAGAACAAAAGAGGTCGTGGCCAGGGATCTAATAAAAACAAATATAAGCAATGTGCCTAAATCAGAATTTAAAACAACAATTATAAGGATACTAGCCAGGCTTCAGAAAAGCATAGAAGACACCACAGAATCCCTTACCATAGTGATGAAAGATCTAAAAACTAGTTAGGCTGAAATAAAGAATGCTATAACCAAGATACA
Source organism: Panthera tigris (assembly GCF_018350195.1). Lineage (NCBI taxonomy): Eukaryota > Metazoa > Chordata > Mammalia > Carnivora > Felidae > Panthera > Panthera tigris. Next base: position 16,553,702 of record NC_056672.1, on the reverse strand, counting down.
AATTGACTGGATGTAATGACAATAAGAATGGAAGAAAGAAAAGAATGAATAAGTGATACAGAAGATACAATTGTGGAAAATAATGAAGCTGAAAAGAAGAGGGAAAAAAAATTGGATCATGAAGGTAGACTTAGGGAACTCAGTGACTCCATAAAGCATAATAACATTTGTATCATAGGAGTCCCAGAAGAGGAAAAGATGGAAAAGGGGGCAAAAGGTTTATTTGAGCAAATTATAGCTGAAAACTTCCCTAATGTGGGAAAAGGAACAGACATCCAAATCCAGGAGGCAAAATAACTCCTATCAAAATCAATAAAAGCAGGCTAACACCAAAACATATTGTAGTAAAATTTGCAAAAATACAGAGATAAGGAAAAAATCCTGAAAGCAGCAAGGGAAAAGAAGTCCCTAACTTACAAGGGAAGACAAATCAGGCTTGCAGCAGATCTCACCACATAAACTTGGCAAGCTAGAAGGGAATGGCATGATATATTCAATGTGCTGAATGGGAAAAATATGCAGCCAAGAATACTTTATCCAGCAAGGTTGTCATTCAGAATAGAAGGAGAGAGAAAGAGTTTCCCAGACAAAGAAAAACTAAAGGAGTTTGTGACCACTAAACCAGCCCTGCAAGAAATATTAAGGGGTGCTCTTTGAGTGGGAAAGAAATACCAAAAGCAATAAAGCTAGATAGGAATAGAGAACATCTCCAGAAACACTGACTTTATAGGTAATACAATGACACTAAATTAATATCTATCAATAATCACTCTGAATGTAAATGGAGTAAATGCTCCAATCAAAAGACATAGGGTATCAGATTGGATAAAAAAACAAACAAACAAGAAACTCATTGTAGAACTAAAGACACCTGCAGATTGAAAGTGGGGATGGACAACTATTTGTCGGCCAATGGATGTCAAAGCCAGAGTAGCCATACTCATGTCACACAAACTAGATTTTAAACCAAAGACTGTCACAAAAGATGAAGGGCACTATATCATAATAAAGCAGGCTTTCCAATAAGAAGATCTAACAATTGTAAATATTTATGCCCCCAACTTGAGAGAACCCAAATATATAAATCAATTAATAACAAAGAGACTCGATAATGATACAAGAAGAGCAGGGGACTTTAACACCCCACTTATAGCAATGGACAGATCGTCTAAGCAGAAAATCAACAAGGAAACAGCTTTGAATGACACACTGGATCCGGTGGACTTAACAGATATATTCAGAACATTTCATCCTAAAACAGCAAAATACACATTCTTTTCAAGTGCACATGGAACATTCTCCAGAATAGATCACATACTGGGTCACAAATCAGGCCTCAACAAATTCAAAAAGAATGAGATCATACCATGAATATTTTCAGAATACAACATTATGAAACTGGAACTCAGCGGCAAGAAAAAATTTAGAAAGACCACAAAAACATGAAAGTTAAAGAGCATCCTGCTAAAGAATGAATCGGTTAGACAGGAAAGTAAAGAAAAAAAATACATGGAAGCAAATGAAAATGAAAACATGATCCAGAACCTTTGGGGTGCAGTGAAATCAGTCATAAGAGGGAAGTATATAGCACTACAGGTTTACATTAAGAAGCAAGAAAAATATCAAATATACAACCTAATCTTACACCTAAAGGAGCTAGAAGAGGAACAGAAAATAAAGCCTAAAGCCAGCAGAAGGAACATAATAAAGATTACAGCAGAAATAAATGGATATAGAAACAAACAAACAAACACCACAGTAGAACACATCAACCAAACTAAGAGCTGGTTCTTTGAAAGAATTAGTAAAATTGATAAACCCCTAGCCAGACTTACCAAAAGGAAAAGAGTAAGGACCCAAATAAATAAAATCATGAATGAAAGAGGAGAGATCACAGCTAATACAACAGAAATACAAACAACTATAATATTATGAAAAATCATACACCACCAAATTGAACAATCTGGAAGAAATGGACAAATTTCTAGAAACATACAAACTACCAAAATTGAAACAGGGAGAAATAGAAAATTTTAACAGACCCATAATCAGCAAAGAAATTGAATCAGTAATCAAAAATCTTCCAACAAACAAAAGTCCAGGGCCAGATGACTTCCCAGGGGGATTTTACCAAACATTTAAAGAAGAGTTAATAACTATTCTTCTCAAACTGTTCCAAAAAAAAAAGGAAGGAAAACTTCCAAACTCATTCTATGAGGCCAGCATTATCTTGATTCCAAAACTAGACAAAGACCCCACTATAAAGGAAAATTACAAGCCAGTGTCCTTGATGAAGGTGAATGCGAAAATTCTCAACGGGATACTAGCAAATTGAATCCAACAGTACATTAAGAGAATTATTCACCACGATCAAGTGGCGTTTATTCCTGGGCTACACAGATGGTTCAATATTCACAAATCAATCAACGTGATATACTACATTAATCAAGGAAAGATAAGAACCATAAGATCATGTCAATACATGCAGACAAAGCATTTGACAAAATACAGCATCCATTCTTGCTAAGAATCCTCAGCAAAGTAGGCATAGAGGGAACATACCTCAATATCACATAGACTATATACAAAAGACCCACAGCTAATATCATCCTCAATGGGGAAAAACGGAGAGCTTTTCTTCTATGGTCAGGAAGATGACAGGATGGCCACTCTCACCATTGTTGTTCAACATAGTACTAGAAGTCAGCCTCAGCAATCAGACGACAAAAAGAAATACATCCAAACCAGCAAGGAAGAAGTCAAACTTCCATTCTTTGCAGATGACATGATACTCTATGTAGAAAACCCAAAAGTCTCCACCAAGAAATCTCTAGAACTGATATGTGAATTCAGCAAAGTCATAGGAAATGTACAGAAATCTGTTGAATTTCTGTACACCAATAATGAAGCAGCAGCAAGATAAATCAAGGAATGGATCCCATTTACAATTGCACCAACAACCGTAAGATACCTAAGAATAAACCTAATCAAAGAGGTAAAAGATCTGTACTCTGAAAACTTATGAAAGAAATTGAAGATGACACAAAGAAAAGGAAAAATATTCCATGCTCATGGATTGGGGGAACAAATATTATTAAAAATGTCTATACTGCACAAAGCAATCTACACATTTAACACAATCCTTATCAAAATATCACCAGCATTTTTCACAAAGCTAGAGCAAACAATCCTATAATTTGTATGGAATCACAAAAGTCCCTGAATAGCAAAAAGAAATAGAAATAGAAAAAGCAAAGCAAAGCTGGAGGCATCACATTTCTGGACTTCAAGCTATATTAGTTGCAGCAATCAAGACAGTATGGTACTGGCACTAAAACAGACACATAGATCAATGGAACAGAATAGAAAACCCAGAAACAGACCCACAACCATATGGCCAACTAATCTTTGACAAAGCGGAAAGAATATCCAATGGAAAAAATACAGTCTCTTCAACAAATGGCAATGGGAAAACTGGACAGCAATATGCAGAAGAATGAAACTGGACCACTTTCTTATACCATACACAAAAATAAATTCAAAATGGATGAAAGACCTAAATGTAAGATAGGAAACCATCAAAATCCTAGAGGAGGAGAATAGAATCAGCAACCTCTTTGACCTTGGCCCCAGCAACTTCTTACTAGACATGTCTCCAAAGGCAGGGAAAATAAAAACAAATGAACTATTGGGACCTCATCAAGGTCCCAAAAAAGCTTCTGTAAAGCAAAGGAAACAATCAACAAAAGTAAGAGTGGCCTATGGAATGCAAGAAGATAGTTGCAAATGACATATCTGATAAAGGGTTACTGTCCAAAATCTATAAAGAACTTACCAAACTCAACACGCAAAAAACAAATAATCCAGTTAAGAAACGGGCAGAAGACATAAATAGACACTTTTCTAAAGAAGACATCTGGATGGCTAACAGACACATGAAAAGTTGTTCGACATCACTCATCACAGGGAAACGCAAATCAAAACCGTGGGAAGATAGCACTTCACACTTGTCAGAATGGCTAAAGTTAACAACACAGGGAACAACAGATGTTGGTGAGGATGAGGAGAAAGAGGAACTATTTTGCACTGTAGGTGGGAATGCAAACTGGTGCAGCCACTCTGGAAAACAGTATGGAGTTTCCTCAGAAAGTTAAAAATAGAACTACCTCACAACCCAGAAAGAGCACCGCTAGGTATTTACCCAAATGATACAAAAACACCAATTTGAAGGGATACATGCACCCTGATGTTTACAGCAGCACTATCAACAATAGCCAAACTATGAAGGATCCCAAATGTGCATCGATTGATGAATGGATAAAGAAGATGTGGTATATATATATAAAATGGAATATTAGCCATCAAAAAAGAATAAAATCTTGCCATTTGCAATGACCTGGACGGAGCTAGAATGTATTATTGTAGGTGAAATAAAGTCAGTCAGAAAAAGGCAAATACATATGATTTCACTCATACAAGGAACTTAAGAACAAAACAGATGAACACAGAGGAATGAAAAAAGAGAGAGAGAAAGAGAAGCAAACCACAAGAGGCTCTTAACTATAGAGAACAAACTGACTATTGATGGAGGGAGGTGGCTGGGGGATGGGCTAGATGGGTACTGAGTGTTAAGGAGGGCACTTGTTATGATGAGCACTGGGTGTTATATGTAAATGATGAATCACTAAATTCTCCTGAAACCAAGATTACCCAATATGTAAACGAACTAGAATTTAAATCACAACTTGAATCAAACCACAAAAATAAAAATAAGCTTTCTATTAGGCATTCCAGATCTTTTGTAACCAGCCTACTTTTGACTTTTTTTCTACTAATCTTCCACCATTGCTCACCATCAGTTCAATTGTCTAAGGAGCCAGGCAGGTTAGGAAATGAGTAGAGAGCAAAACTAGAGAAAACCCGTCTTGTCTAAAGGGACAGTTTTTCCAGATGAGAATATGGCAACATTGTTGCTAGATCTTCTGTTGTGTATAAAAGAATCTGGAGATTCTGATTTCATATGAAATTTACTATTTAAGTAAAGCCCAAACAAAATGTGTCTGAGGGTCATATTCAGATCGCCGCTACCAGTGCTCCGTGTTATAGACTTCTCGCTCTGTTTTTGCACGTTCTTTTCCCCCAACCGGAAATATTCCTTCTTCTGACAAACGTCATGTCACACAGCTCAGGGCTCAGTTCAAATGGCCCTCTTTCTCTGGATCGCCCCATTTTCTCCTACAGCGATTCCCAAATAGATATAATTACTCCTTCTTTCCGGTTATCCGAACCCTCTGTTCAAACACTTTGTTTGAAATGTGTCACTGCTTTTGTTAGCTGGTCTATCCACCCCACTTTGCTATGCCATGAAAATCTCAAGGACAGGGGCCATGCTAACCGCCTTTTTATCCTCTGGATCTGGTATAATGCTTAGTGCATAGTAAGCACTCAATGTTTTTTTGAATGGATGAGGGAAATAGACATGACTTTGGGATGTGAGGCCTGAGCTCAGCTTTTTTCCTGCTTAACTTTTATACGTTATTTTAGTTTGTTTTGTTTTGTTTTTACAGTTGATCACAATGCCTTGCCTTTTGGCAGTTGTTATCCCTGACCTCTAGGGAAAAGCATAAAAATAGCTAATACAATCTATGTGAAAAACTAGTGTGGAAAAACAATTTACTAGTTGTTTTGAGCAAATGTCTGGGCTCTTTCGTTGAAGAGTTTATCTTTAAAGAGTATTTTACTGCACAGTCCATTGAGGGCAATTGGGCAAACGTTTGTTCTTGCCAGGGTGAAGGGGAATGTGTGAGTGAGGTAAAAGCTGGATATTGGACAGAACAGTCTAGATAGCACCCGGGACTCCTCTCCAAAATGTGAATTAGAAAGAGTAATCTGACTGCTACCTTGAATCTGTCTGGATAAGAGATTTAAAATCTAAGAAATAGAGAAGTATTTCCCATAGAGCGATGCCATTTAACTATCTGAGGGTTGAGTCTCCACGAGTTCATATAACATTACTTGTAGGAATGTAATTCTTAATTTCAGGGTGGGGGGGAACAGTATTTTGGAAAGGAGAATTTGGAGAGAGAAAACTTAAAACCCCCATCTCCTCACTAACCTGGAATAATCAATTTTAATTTAAAAAAATCAATAAGGGTGAAATTTTATTGTAGTTGGATGATGTAGAATTAAGTTATACACCAGGGGATTTTTTACAGGGGAATATTATTTTAATAATTAATATTTTTATGACTGGTTCCTCCAAGACTCAAAACATCTTAGGGCTCAGTTGCTTTAAGGACAAAACAAAAGCAACGGTTTCCATGCATGTATCGTGTTTTTATCTTGTCTAGTATGTGCATAGGGAATTTCACTGTGTACTGAGCAAGAATTCCCTAATGATGTGGATGTGGGGCTTGTGGAGGGAGAATTTCTGCAGACTGAGGGTCATGAGAGTTACTATTTATTTGGGGAGAGTCTTTCCTGACTTTGCTTCCCCCACTTATCTACCCCCCAACCCTCAGTCAGCTCCATCCCACCTTAATGCCTTAAAATGGCATTCCCCAACCCCCCAAGATGTCAGAGAGCTGCAGGGCTTCAGGTTTGTAAAGTGTGGTGAGGATGGAAAGTACCAAGGAGGAAGTTGTTAACACATTCTAGATGATACTAAATAGTATCAATATGGATCACAGCTCAGGTAAAACTTTCCTGCCACTTGGCAGATGGAAAGGATTGTTAATTCCCTTCTCCATCCTGCTGGTTAAATATTTTTAGCTGGCTGTGAGGAAGTATAAATTCTCGGTTCATGTTTGGATAGAGAAGTGGGACATTTCATATCTGGGAAAAGTACATGGAAGGATGACGGAGGGTTTGGGATTGGCCAGCCATATTTGAATCTCGGAATTCACACTTAATTCACTTACCTCTTAAATGCCTCCTATAGCATTCTTTGAACAACTTTATTTCTTCCCTCTACCCTGTTATTTTCTCATGCTGCTTCACCCTCTTTCCTTTGCATTATGAACAACTTGTGTGATGTGTGGATTATGTGTGGAACAACTTGTGTGATGTGTGGAATAAGGATGACGGAGGGTTTGGGATTGGCCAGCCATATTTGAATCTCGGAATTCACACTTAATTCACTTACCTCTTAAATGCCTCCTATAGCATTCTTTGAACAACTTTATTTCTTCCCTCTACCCTGTTATTTTCTCATGCTGCTTCACCCTCTTTCCTTTGCATTATGAACAACTTGTGTGATGTGTGGATTATTGGTTCACACAGGTGTTCAAGAAAAACCTTTATTTTCTTGAGATCAATTTTGAGTGTCATCTCATTGAATGGGTGGGAAACTACAAAATATCATTGGAATGAACACTCTATGAGAGGAAGTAACTTGTCTGTTTGTTCATTACTTCTTCCCTAGTTTTTATCAGCTGAATCGTGTCTCTTAAAAAACAAACCACAGAACATTTTGGCTTCTTAATCTCCGGTACCTCAGAATGTGATCCTTAGATATAGGGGCTTTACAGTGGTTATTGAGTTAAATTGAGCTCATTAGGGTGGGTCCCAATCCCATATGACATATAAAAAGGGGAAATTTGGACACAGATACATGCACAGGGTGGATGCCAGGTGAAGGTGAAAGCAGAGATTGGGATGATGCTTCTATATGCCAAAGATTTCCAGAAAACCTGAGAGGTTAAATGAGAGGCATGGAACAGATTCTTTCTCACAGCCCTCAGAGGAAACCAACCCTGCCGCCATGTTGATCTTGGATTTATAGCCTCCAGAACTGTGAGACAATACATCTCTGTCATTAAACCACCCAGTCTGTGGCTCTTTATTACAGCAGCCCTAGTGAACTATTATTGTAACGATTGACACACTGGCTGGCCATGGTAGGTGCTTAATAAATAAGAGCTGAATGAATTAATAACTGGTGTCCCCCTCACAGGGGAGGTCTCTGCCAGGCCTAGAAATTGGGACTAAGTGCCTGTGTTCTAGTCAACATAATCACTGCGTATATCTTCATGATCCAAACCTCGAAGATGAACATTCTCTTCTTTGGTGCTCTGTGTGAGACAGAATCATCCTTGCTGGGACAGGGACGCAGGAGCCTGGGACTCAGCTTTCTACTTTGTAAAAATCCTTGAAGTAAGGAATTGAGAGCCTAAGGTATGAGTTTGAACCCGAGGAGGGAAAATGGAAAAACACAGATGAATTTCTCAAGAACAGTCTTTCCACAATAGCCAGAAATTGTTCAATTCTTCACATAAAATGTTTGGGATCAGGTATTCTCTCCTGTGGGTCAATAGCACAAATCAATGTGTATTAAGTATGTCTTTTTATTGTGATGCTTTGACATTTGGGGCCTTGCTGCCCCTGCAAAGACTAAAGACTCCCCCCCTCCCAGGGCTAACCAATTCCTAGGATAGTAAATGATGCCCGGAAGTGATCGCTTCCAAATGTCTAGTGGCCAGTCGGAGCCCCTGCCCCAACCACTTCTTTTACTGGGTTCTCACAATCTGCTTACTGTCCCCCCCACCCTAATTATCCAGGGGCCAGGTATGGAGGAGGACTAGAGACGGTTCCTATACCCCAGAGCCTGCTGAGATTATCCAGATCCAATGTTCTAAATTAGTCAATCCTAAACCTGCTCATCTTGCCTCATCAGTTCCTTGCCACAGAAACCACAAGAAAAGCTCTTTCCTGGTTTCTCCCCTATTCCTTCTGCCTTCTGACCAACCTGGTGCTTCCCCACATGGCATGGCATGGCATGGGTGCCCTCTTCTCTTGGGGACTGTTGGCAACAAACTCTTCAATGGTCACTATCTCCTGATCAGTTGGCCTCACTGTACCTGAATAATAATAAAACCTAGGTTTTAAAACACAGGTGTCTATAAAGGCCGTGTTCAAAATGCACATATGACTGATACCATTGATATGGACAGAATCCCCAGTTGCCCCTCATGTCACTGATAAGTGTTACTGGTTGTTCTGAAGAGGTTCTTCAAATGAACAATACTTGTCGTTATGAGCAGGTTATGTTGTGAGAGGTGTCTGGGATAACTGTGAATTTTTAGTGTGTGCAAAGGAAGACTGGGGGTCGGAAGTGAGAGATGTATTTTATTTAAGGCGTTGATATGGTAAAGAGGTTTGGTCACACAGTGCTCGGCTTAGTCTCAATAAGCCAAACCAGCTTTTTTACTGGGGGTAAAAGATAGGACAAAGAAGATTTTGTCTATTTTTTAAAATTATTATTATTATTTTTTTAACGTTTATTCATTTTTGAGAGTCAGAGAGAAAGGGTGAGTGGGAAAGGGGCAGACTCACACACACACACACACACACACACACACACACAGAATCTGAAGCAGGCTCCAGGCTCTGAGCTGTCAGTGAGGAGCCCGACATGGGGCTCGAACTCACCGACCATGAGACCGTGACCGGAGGTGAAGTCGGACGCTTGACTAACTGAGCCACCCAGGTGCCCCTGCTTTTGTCTCACTATTAAGAAATTTATTAATAATTAACAGTGTTTTTAAAAAAAAACAAAATAAAAAAACCAGAATGGCAATGATGAATGAATGACGAGTGATAATGACTTCAAGAGTAGAGTTAAATAGAGGATAAATGACCATCTGTAGGAGTATCCTGTAGTTGTTTTTGTAGTTAGTAGATTGGTCGTAATAAAATTGATCATTTATAGTTATTTTATTATGTCTGCGTCCTCTTGTCTATCCACCTCTCTTGGACCCTAAGAGCAGAGTCTAATCTATATCTGTCATATTACATGATTTGTTATTTCTGGTGAACAGTGCCCGGCATATAGTAGCGGAAATAAATATCTGTTGAATAAATGTTTGTTGCAGTACCTGGTAGGAAATGAAATGAGAGACTTTCTTGGATGCCTTTCACATTGGTGTCGGGACTGCTAAGTGTTTCTAAACCCTGGTTTCCTTTACCCTGTGGCCATACAAGTAGACAACATTCCCCACAACCTTTATTGTTGTTAAGCCAGGGGCCTAAATCTGATTGGTGGAATGTGGGTAGACCAGGTCCATCCAAACTTACTGGGTAATCGCGAATGCTCTCTCTTGCTTTCCACATCTCCTGGCCACACGCAAAGTGGCCAGTGACTAAGAAGACGTGTAAGATGAGATTTGGCTTACCACTTTGCTGCAACGGGAATGCATGATTACAACTGTAATAATTTCCATCTCTTAAAAAGCAGTAACTCTGCTAAAATTTCTTACTTGTACAGTGAAATAGCTAAATAAGTGATCTGTTCTCCAGATTCTCTCTTTTTTTAAATAATGTTTTATAATGTTTATTTATTTTTGAGAGAGAGAGAGAGAGAGAGAGAGAGAGCACAAGCAGGGGAGGGGCAGAGAGATAAAGGGAGACACAGAATCCGAAGCAGATTCCAGGCTCCGAGCTGTCAGCACGGAGCCTGACATGGGGCTTGAACCCACGAACCGCGAGACCATGACCCGAACTGAAGTCAGACGCTTAACTGACTGAGCCACCCAGGTGCCCCAGATTCTCTTCTTTTTGACTGAGACTTTGTGATTTGATCAGACCAGACTGGGGGATTTGAGAGGGGTATACCAAGCCCGGGCTATTAGGTCCAATTTGTTTTACAAATTGGGCTCCCTGGTTTTTCTGTTTTTGTTTTTTTGTTTTTGTTTTTGTTTCTTGCACAGCTGAGTCGTATGTCTAACCTCTAATAGCCACTCAGGCTCCTTTTCTTATTGCTTTTGGTTAAATCTTTCGAGAAAAGAGGGGAAAGAACATTCTTCTGGTGCCCTTTGCCGAGGGACTGCCATTTACACTTTCCCTGCTCATGGTAAAAAACATGTCTAAATGGGGTGCCTCTGCAAGAAGGTGATTTGCTCAAGGGTAAAACCAGTGACATGACAGCAAGTAGCTGGGAAGCTAAAATTACAAAAGGAAAATGGACTTCAATACATGTAGTGGACACATGTATTCAGTGCTTACACAATGCCATGCCCTGCCTCATGAACTCGGGAGATTTAAAGATCTGTGAGACATAGCTGTAAAAAATTTTTACAGTATCTTATTTGATAGTAATAGTTATTCAACCAGTTATGCTTACCAAGGTCAAGTTCTGAAAACAGTGAGAGAAAACTTGTGTAGCCCGGTGGCTTGGTCATGTGAGACACCCCCTGCCTCCCACCAAGTTGGCATTAGGGGTCCACTTCACTTCTGCTTCTCTGATTGGGTCAGGCATCTGCTGCCATGTAGAGTATCGTGACAAACCCTGGCCACTGCTTTGCTCTCCCACATGTCTCATGCACACTAGTGTGGTGTGACGCTGGGGACATGTCGCCAGTTCTTACTCTTAAATAGAGAAGAGAATCTACGGATGGAACAAAGCTGTGCGCACAAAAAGTGGCCTACTTCATAATTTTTGATAATGCTGTCAAAGGTTAGTAACTGTCATCCTGCGTGGTCCAACCGGAGTCGAAAAGGGTGAAGTTTCATTTTGTGTTTCACTGCTCCCTCGATCTAGGTTTTTGGAAAAAAAGAAAAAAGCTGATTTTACAGTAAAGAGTTTTTTGATCAATTGTTGGTGCCAATTGGCATGAGCCTGGGATAGGTGGAGATAATATATGTGGTGTCCCCGACTGGTCATTTGAAGACCTGACTAGAAACCATGGGACAGACACGGTGCTCTAACAGAAGGATCGGGGAGGTTCTGTTTTTGTGTCCTCCGATCAGGGCGCCATGGAATCTGGAGGTCTGAAAAAGAGACGTTGCTTGAAACATTCTGCAAGGATTTCCACTGTTTCCAAAGACTGAAGTTGGGAGGAACGTTACCGAAGGCTCTCTAAGGCTCATCTTGTTGGGTGGGTCAGTGCCTTCAGTTTTAAAATCTGTTAAATCTTGCTTTAAGCTATTATTCTTGGAGCATTTCAGCTCTAGCGACGCCAACATGCAACAAACTCCAAGCACCTGAACAATCACCAGCCTCTCTCAGAATTGCCTTTTTCAGCATCTCTGAGAGTCTGTGATTATCCTCAATTACTTTCTACCACATCTCGGCATAAAACTCAGGGTGTTCATATGTCGGAGCATTGAATTTGGTGATGGAGCAGCGTGGTCTTGCTTTGTTAGAAAAAATCAGACCGAGAGACTTCATCATTAGTTATTATCTGAAAGCTTTCGTCAGACGTAGGGATTGTCACATTTATTGTAAACCTGCGGCAAGAGGTTACAACAAAGTGTTTGCAGAGGCGTTGCTATGGCTTTGCTAGTTGGGGCTTTCTTTCATGAAAATTCTAGAAAAGGAGGGCCACCATCTTTGAGAGCTGCTGTTCTTATTTCTTTAAATTTCATTATTTATTTATTTATTTTTATTTTTGAGCGGGGGGGGGGGGAGAGAATGAGCAGGGGGCAGGGACAGAGGTGGGGGGGGGAGAGAGAGAACCTTAAGCAGTCTCCATGCTCAGCATGGGCTCAGTTCCATGACCTTGGGATCATGACCCAAACCAAAATCAAGAGTTGGACGCTCAACCGACTGGGCCACCCAGGTGCCCCGCTGCTGCTTTTATTTTAATTGTAACTTACAGTGAAGTGTGGGTCTTTTCTCAATGAGCACTTCTAACTCAGGCCAGGTCCATGAGGGCAGAAGAATTGCCAGAAAAAAATTACCCATGATTTCTTGGAAAAGGGGCAACTCTGTAGGTGAGGGCCCATGGGATAATGTTTTGAAAGCCAAATTTGTCTTTTTCATTCCCTCCTTGTTCCCTGTCAGGGGAAAGAAAACGACTAGGCAAGATTTTCATCTTTTTCTTCTTTTAATTTTGTTCAGCATTAAAGGAGGGAACTTCATAAACATTGATTGTCATTTACAGAAAACATTCAGAAATCATGTGTGCATTATCAGGGAATGCTAACAGTATTCAACTAATAATTTACAGGACATAAAATAAGGACAAAAACCTATTACATTCTAAAGTAATATAAAACTCTTTTTTTTTAATTGTTAGGGAATGCTGTTTTATTCTAGTATATTTATAATAAAAAAAAAAACCCAAAACAACAACTCAATGCTTACTTCCTAAATGACTCAGGCTGCAGTTTTACTCACGTACACAGAAATTAGGGCTTATATATTAAACAAGGAGAGAGAGATCAGAAAATTGTAGATTTTAAAACTATATGTCACTGGGTTTATTTGTGGTTTGCCTTTTGCCTCTATAGGCCAATAATAATAGTAATATACGGTAATAGTGTAATTAAGCTCCAGAAAAATCAATGGTGACTATGGGAGGCATTATTCTTTTAAAAAAGTACAATTAATATGCTTTTTAGAGTGAATGCTTTTATTTTTATGTACGTTTGGCAATGCAACTCTTGTGCATTGCCAGCAACGGTGTGCATGCTAACAAGAGATGTCAGGTGCACCTCACGGCCGCCCCTCAAGGTGCGATCCTGGTCGGTAGGTACAGCCGAGCCCCCGACAGTCCCCGGTTCCCCAACCGCTGGGGGACTTGGAGTCGTTCTTCACTTTAGACGTGCAGGTTGGAGCTAACATGAAAATTAAATTTCTGAATGTTGGAAGCATATGAAAATCATTTCTCTCAATCCTAAAAGCAGGGAAGCATTGTCAGGGATTTAAAAAATACTGGAAAGTCTCATTTAAATCTAAATATCTTTTTTTTTTTTTATTATAAATCGATCATCATAAAATACTAGCCTTTTAAAGTCCTATTTGGGATGCAGGAAAAGCATCAGGTTCATCGGACTTGCTCCTGCCTGTGTTGTTAGAGCTCATATCACCTTCGATCTTCCTCCCTCTTGGGCTCTCCCCCAACCCTCCCCCAGGTTCTTTACAACATTTATTTGGTGAAGGTCAGTTATGGCTTCAGCGAATGAGTGATCTGACCTCAGGCTACTAATACGAAATAAACGTGTATAAAAATATTTTGTTCATCAGAAAGCAGAGTTTGTGTTCCTTAAGCTAGTCCATGCAGAAAGGATTTGGACAAAGCCATTTGCTACAAGGAAAGATGACTTATTCAGGCAATGTGTTTTTTTGTTTTGTTTTGTTTTGTTTTGCTTTTGTTTTTGTTTTCTTTTTAACCTTCCTTTTTCACATCATCTAGTTCAGATAGCGTTTGCAGGTCTTAGAGGCCAATCTTCAGTACAAATTCTTTGGAGCACATCTAATCGACAGCCCTGTCCCTTTCTCAGCTGTATTACAAAAAGAAGTGTACACATGACACCAGTGGCCCGTCAAGATGCTTAACCTGTTTACAACCAGTTTCTGAGAAGTACATAACACGCAGAAAGGAAGCAAGTACATATTTGCTCTTTGTTGGTTTTCCCCCTCTAAAAAAATTGTTACAAAGTCTTAAGCTTAAACAGAGACATAGAAAAATCAGTGTATTCACTGTCTCCAGTTATTTACAGCAAAAATTACAGAGACAGCATACATTGTATTAGACCTTCCACAAGCATATATTAAAAGTAATTACATTTGAAAAAATATTTTTATTTTTCCTCTACATTTCTACAATACATACTCAGTTTTCTGTGGGTGTGGTTTTCATTCTTGTGTGTGTGGTTCCTCGGGTGGAGGAGACAGGACTGTGCTTGGGTGTGGGGTCTGTAGCTTTTCAGACATACCTGACGTGTGTCACGATAGAGGCACGCAGATGTCCTCCGTCAGCTACCGCCAGAAGAGTACGGTTTCATACAGGGATCGCGCTGCCCAGCTGGGGTGTAGACACCCCGTGCCTCCCTCAACTGGGGGCTTTTTCAATTCTGGTAACCTTGTGCTTTAGTTTTGGCCATGAGAACAATCGCTGAGCTGCTTCTTCTGACCCACTGGAGGTCGTGCTTACAGTCATGCAGGAGGCAAAGATTACTATGGCCAATTCACTTCGAAGGGATCTCAGCAGCTTAGGCAAAAAGTGCACAGACAGATGACCTCCATCTGTTGCATAGGAATCTGAGGTCCCGCACTTCAGAACACGGAGGGGACTACGTTATCACGACTATAGGATAAATTCTGCAGATACGACTAAGGGAAAAATGAAAACTTGTCACAGATAGTGAAGCCACACATTTAAAGAGACACACCGAGACTCAAAAATGTAAAAGTCGTGCATTTGACGTTCAGAAAAAAGTGGCAAGAAATCTAACCACCTGGCTCTGTGAAGCTAAGAGTTTGGGCAAGGCGAATAGAAATGTCCTTTATATGCCATCGTTAAATGAATTGTCTTCATTTTTAGACTGCTGTGTTTTCAACGGGACTCTTACTATGTCCTCCGGTAGTGATAGTCAAATATGGAAACCAAACTGAGTATCAGTGGGCAAGAGTTCTGCCCCCCCACCTCCCCCCACCCCCCCCTCTCTTATTCATTCTGAGTCCTGTCTGGCCAGACTTGCTGCCAGGAAACAGGCCCTTGGATTCAATTTTGTGCTAAACCAGAGGTTGCAAACTGTGAACCTTTTTCTGCACAGAGATGTATTTGTCTGGTCTGCATTAAGCTCTGAATCAACTGACATCA
Organism: Panthera tigris; assembly: GCF_018350195.1. NCBI lineage: Eukaryota > Metazoa > Chordata > Mammalia > Carnivora > Felidae > Panthera > Panthera tigris. Next base: position 16,538,157 of record NC_056672.1, on the reverse strand, counting down.
CTTACAACTAGACAGATGTTATAAGATTCAGAAGCTTTAGCCACACTTGTGCTTTAGCTGACTATCGGATGTCCCTTTTCAGATGGGGCATTTCCTTGCCAGCTGGCCATTGGACTGCTTGCGCTCATTTGCATCGGCTCCCTGGCCCTTTTAGGCTCTTGGATTTTTAACCCTTGCTTTAAGGGAACACGTGCCTCTGGTCCTGAGACCTGGCCCCTGCCTGCCCCTCCAAAAATAGGTGGTCAACTCTTGTCTAAAGGCCCGTGTGGTTTCCCATACCAGGTTGCTGCTTTTATTAACAGCTGGAAACAGAAAATTAAATACTACTTCGTCTAAAGCAGATGGTGGGCTTTTTTGTCTTCTTTATACAGGGGGCTTTGTGCAAAGTTTCACTACAGATGCATACTTTCAAGTTATTGCTGTTCTATTGAACGGTGGCTCTGTCAGGGCACAGGCATCCTTGCCTGAATTCACTGCCAATTGTAGTAACTTCATTGGAAGCGAAAGTGTATGGAGAAAAGAGAGTCAGGGAAAAGTTATTTCTTCTAATTTCCAATAGCAGTGGAATTTTTCCTTGCTTCTATAATAAATGGAAACAAAGAACACGGAACAGAACTGATATCATTTGCATCTGACTGATGTTTTTGAAAAAAGCTGGTTAAGTTTTAGGTTGTCCTTGGGACGGAAGAATCGCTTTTGCATTCAAGCCTGGTACGCTTGGGACTGTAGAGAGTGAGCGTGAGTTGACTAGCCATGTGCATGGTTTTCTACAATTTAGCTTGACTGCTGTGAAGTTATGTGTCGAACAAGGCAGCTACGATAGGAAATGTACGGGTGTCTCCCCGGAATCTCTTATTCATGTCCAGAGTTGACTGTGATTTAGGGTGTCACAGATTGTGTCCAAGAAGTTGAATTACCCAAGAGACCACCACATTCTCTGTTTATACCTACACTGTGGTCCTTTATTCCAGAGTCCTGAAGACCAGTATTTCAACAAGGGAAATCCCGAAAGGGTATGTTTGTAAGGTACACCTCTACTCTCAGCTTTCAGTCTCTGGGGAAAAAAGAGCCACAGAATAAGGGACACAAAGATGACCCAAGTCACGGGCAGTAGGAGTCTGTGTGGCATATTAAACCAAATTTGGAATCCCTTCTTCTCCTACATTCCCTCCAGAATCACAGTGGAATTTGAATTCACACAGCTTTACCTCCCTTGTCAGATTCAGATAATGCCACTCAGATTTCTTATTTTCCTTGCTCAGGACTTGTACAGGAAGCTTGGGGCTGCTTGGGAGAGACATATTCCTATTAATAGGGTAGCTGGATTATTTGGCTCTTAGCAGATTTCAGAAAATGAGGCTAAGTTGTCCTTATTCATGTGCAACTTTTCAACAAGTCCAAACAGTTAACAACACAAAGTTACTGCCTACTGTTCTGAAAGCCTTGTCAGAGAGGTTCTCTCCCTGGTGTATTTAATTTGTGCCATTTACGTTTTGTTGTCATTTTCCTGTTTTTTTCCCCCTCCTTCTTTTTTTTTTCTTTTTCTTTTTTTTTAATGAAACATCCCTGAGTGGTTACAGTGCAATATCTGTGCCAAGCAGTGATTGTCATTTACGAAGCAAGAAGTGAAACGTACAGATCATGGGTTCTTTCTTCCAGTGCCCGTTTTACCATGAAGGTGTGGTGAACATTTGTGAGTCTTCGTAGGGAAGGGACAGAGATTGCATGTGGTAAGGAAAGGCGATCTTAGCAAAATTTCAAAACACCTCGAGATGTAGTCACAGGAGATGTTCAAAAAGGCAGCTTTTCAAGGCGTTTGTCGTTACCACTGAAAATGTGATTGGTGGTCTTTTAACGGACAGATTTGGCAACTGTGGCGAAAGATGGAAATCTCTTTTCTCAGCCGAAGTGGGCTGAGCGTGTACTCGTTTCCACTGTTTTGTTCTGGTTCAGTCGCTAGCTGTTTCCTGTCCCCTAGCTTCAAAAGGTTCATGCGGTCCCAGTGAAATGCTTGCACTAGTAGAAACGACAAACACATTCAAATCGAGTACCTCCTGAGGCAAATGTGGGGAGCAATCCTTTTCCTACATCACCCATGGGGCAGGGAGGAAAAAATTCTCAGCCACTTCATCAACAGAACCAATTTAAACCCTCTAAGGTAAATTGGAGGAAACAAACGATTCCCTTTGCAACTGAGCGGGAATTACAGGCGGACGATGGAAAACACTAGGCCAACAGAACAATGAAAACAAAGTTTGACATAAGTTCAAAGCTCAAAGGGAAACACCAAGCAGACACGTTGAGCATTGCCTATCACAAGCCAATCATAAAACATACATTGCATTTGGAAACGGCTTGGTTTAATTGAGCGCCTTCCATTACCCTGTTTTCCTAGCAATCAGTAAAGTAATCTTTCCATTAGAAGGAAATATGACTCTTGGAATTAATTCTTTATACAAAGAGCTAGCAGGAGTGACATTTACACCAAAAAGAACTGAGTCTCTACAGCCACATAATAAGCAGTCTGCAGCTGTCTTCTTAGACACCGAAGGTAATTTGGTTCAATGTAGTTAAATTAATTGAATATAACAGTAGTTGAGAAAGAGAGTCATTATTTTAAAGCCTTTTTGTTTTTCCCCATTGGTTTAGCACTCATCAATCATGAGGTGGGAAAAGGCTCTGTTTTCTAGAGAAAAGACTAGCACTACTGTCTGGTCAACGAGGGGTTTTGTGGCCTTGCGGAGACAGCTCTCAAGACCACGTAACTCCAGAAGAGCGTCAGAGATTAAAAGGAAATCAAGGTTTCCACCGATGGAAACTTTACCGAGCAGGTGTGCGTGTGTGTGTTTGACGAGGAGAAAAGGGCGGGTCCTCGGGAGCTGGCTGCTGGGCTTTACTCACAGGAGAGCGTGAATGTCACTGAGTTACATGAGGCTCTGCTCTGGCTTCCTTTTTAAAAAACTCTTAATTTTGGATCGGCTAAGACCAAAGGCATAGGGCCTCTGGAGCACAGGCAGAACAAGCTGCTTGGGATTTATGCTTTTCTGGTATTCAGTTTGCTTGGGGAGCAGGTGGAGAGGTGAGACTTATACTAGGAAGTCTTAATACTCCAAGCCTCATATCCCCTCTTGTATTCTGTGTTTTTGACAAGTTGCTAAAAGAAAGAATCCCAGGCCAGACGGATGATCTAATTGCAAACTGCATAGGAAACAGTTTGGGCTTTGGGGTGTATTAGTTCTACAGAATAACTCCGATGTGTTTTCGTTATCTGTCAAGTTCTTGCTCTGTGTTTATAGTACAGCACTTTGGAGTTGAGAGAAATTAGAGGACCCCTCCCCACCCCCGCTAGAAGGACATATCAAATCCTGCCTCCCCTTTTATTGCTGCTTTTTCTAACAAATGTAGCAAAGAGAATGAATATAAAGAACCAAGCTCTTTCTACCTCTTCGTTGCCAAAAAAAGCCCCCCAAAACAAAAAAAAAACCCTCAAAAAACAAAAAACATCAAACCCACACACAACAGGTTAGAGAAAAAATGTCTACATGAAATGGCATCGGGGCCCTGGGCTCTGGTTTCCTCTGTGACTCTAATTTTATTAGAAAAAAATTGCTGGTGGTCAAACCTACAGACTGCATTTCTCTGGTGACAACACAGTGAGCACCAAAATCAGTTTCTTTACCCACCTGAAATCCAAAGGGAAAAAAAAAAAAAAGTGTTTTATGTGTCCTGGTGAAAAATAGGAAATAGTGATTGGTCAAAAAAGTCCTGGACTCCACAACGTTATCTGTGGCCGAATTCTTAAAACAGGAAAATGGCTCCAGATATTCCCCCCCCCCCCACGCCGATATTTACCATCCTGACAAGGCTTTGATGTCATTGATAGAAACAGAGTTCTTATACAGAGGCCGCGCATTATGTTTATTCCTTTGTAGACGTTATCTCTGAATTGGTACCACCCTGCCATTGACGACAGTTGAAGATTCTGGCTGGGAAAACAAAATCCTGATTGTCTAACATAAAGGTAACACATAACACAGAAGGTAAATAATATAAGAGAGCCTGACTGAACCTCCTTTGTTAGTATGTATGGGATTTTAGGTCACAGTGCATGTGCATGTATAAGTAATAGTCATATATAATATTCTCAGATATTATATGCTTATTACATACATGCACAGTGCTTTCCAAGACAGCTACAAATTTACACATGCATCAGCTATCTAAAAACATAGAAATAGGTAAGCCTATTAAGTGGAATTTTCTTAAATTATATTTGAACAATTAACAGGAAAAGTAATCATGTAAAGTACCGCTCTGTTCTTGTACGTATCTACAATAAAATTCTATAAACAGTTGTCTCCCAAAACATACCCGAATAAAATAAAATTAAAAAAAAAAAAGATAACACCCAGTGTCCTATATTTGTATATTTATGGTCATTTCAAAAACAAACAAATAAAAGAGCCCCACTCAGGTGCGTATTTACATTCTTCAAACTGTAGCGGTGAAAAATAATTCTATTAAGTGCAGGACATTCCTAATGTTGCAGTAGTGACATTTTTCTTAAGTCTTCATGAACACATTGCTTTTGTCTTAATGGTGACGCATTCCACGACTAGGAGACAGTTCTCTCGTTGCCTTCATTTGCAGACGGTGGCACAGTCAGGATTAAAGAGCTCCTTGTACAATGGAGGAAAGAGTGTATTCACTATGTCTGGATGTGATTGTTTAAATACCTGCAGCTTCTCCCCGTGCAAGTTGCAGACCGCCGTGATGGTTGGTATCTTGGCTATTAACTGCGGAGTTGGGAGACCAGGGTCGGGTGTTGGGCAGGGGGGGGACGGGGAGTAGGGGGGTGGGGAGAAACAAAAGGGGAAGCTCATTAGTGCTCTGGCTTCTCAATCAGGGTCCTTCCTGGCCTCGGATGAAGGAAAATGGTTTTGGGAAAAGACGTTCACAAAGAAAGGAGGCTCACTTTCAGCTTCTCCTTCCCAACAAAACAAAACAAAACGCACCTCCTACCCCCCTCGGGAAAATAGAGAAGGCAAGCCAGCGGGGCCAAGCTTCCTGAGTCACTGCTCTTAAATAAAATGTGTATGGGAGGTAGTCGAGTTTAATCGATACGAGTGGGTGCTTTGCAGCCAGGCTGACTGAGTCAGAATCTTGGTTCCAAAATAGCTAAATGGCTGTTTGGCTGTGAAATACTCGGTCTCAGCTTTCTTATTTGTAAAATGGGCCTACTCATATTGTTGTGTGTACTGAGGTAATTCATATAAAAGCGGTAAGAACACTATAGGTGTGAAACGCAATTGGGAGCTAATATTATCTATTATTTCCCACAGATTTTTATGATATGAACACGAGGTTCTCGGTTTTGGAAGGTGACGTTGTTAGGAAAGGTAGGACCTAAACTGTACGAGGCGCGATCCATAACTGTCAGGCTTCTTTCCCACTGTAATGCATAGAATGAAACCTATATTTAATCAAGAGAGAATTTCAGAGGTCACTGGCACTTGCTTCCTTGAGGCATTTAAAAAACTCGTGGGGGAATATCCACTTACCATTGGTAGGTTTTATTGTATATGTATCATGCAGGACGTGATTTTATTTTATTTTTTTTTTTTGAGTTCAAATACCCAGAAGACATTTTAAAATGTCCACGGTTTGCAAAATGCTATAACGTTCTTAGAAGATGAACAGCTCTAGCTTTTCACATATTTATAATTTAGGAACATGTAGAATTCATCATTTCATGTCAAAATTAGCGTAAAACTAAGTATCACTGTGATCAAATTACTGTTGGAATCAGATGTGTTCTCATATAGAGAACACTCTCAGAAAAGATAAGCCTGATAGTTTATATAGCTGACCATAGGAACACTTGAAAGTGACGATAAAAATAAAATGAAATAAACCCCATCTAGTCATCAGTTAGGCTCATTGTGCCCCCTCCCCTATTCGGTAATAAGAAGCAATTTTCAGCCTTTGGAGTAAAAGAGCAAATAGATAATTAGTTACTTTGTGGCTCTTCAAAATCAGAAATTTCCACATTCATTAACTTTCCTTTTAACAACTCATGACCATGTGACCACACTATGAGCCATTCAAAATACCATAAGGATTAGAGCTGTTGACATATTCTTAAAGGGGTCTAGAACACATAAAGAAATCTGGGGTGCAGACCTTCCATTTCCAGGGCTATTTAACGACAGGGGTAGCAAGAAGAAATGTGAAATCTTTGTTTAAGGAATGGATGTTAAGTTTTAGACTGAGAAGCCAGACTTTCTTTCCAACATTATGAGTTACTTAAACTCGTAGCAGGCACTCTGCTAGCTGCCAAAATGTTCAAGACAGTACGGTTCTCTGCTTACAGCCACCTTGTGAAGACAGATGTGAGTAACGTTACCACACAGTCGAAAGCAGACTGAAAACCTGCGGTGGGTGCCATGCAGGAATGATCTAGAAGCGGTAGGTAATAGGACGTTCTGCCTTCTTCTGTCAGGCCAGGGAAGGCCTCCCCGAGAAAGTGCCATTTAAGCTGAGCTCTGAAGTAAAAGCAAGAGCCAAACAGACGTTGGGGTCCGTGATATGCCGCAGGGCCAGGCATAAAGATGGCGTCGTGCTTAGCGCGCTGGAAGAATTGAGCAGTGTGGGTGAGCAGGTCTGAGGGAAAAGCTGGAGAGATGGACGGGACCCGAATACGCAAGTGTATGCTAAGACGCTTCGGAAGGGTTTCGGGCAAGCAGGAAAGATGATAAGAATCACACGATCAAAGAGTCACTTTGGTTCCAGGGTGGAAAATGGTGTCTTTTCCGTATTTTCACAGGTAAAGGTTATCCCAGTGTCCACATAGCTAAAGTCCCTTGGGAAATCATCCAAGCTCTCTCAACCAACTGGTTCACACAGACGGAGACTACAATTTGGAACACTTCTTATACATGACGGTCTCCCTGAAATAGCTATTGAATGCGGGGAGGTTTTGAAAGCTTTCTATAATCATCTGCAGTTGAACTGATGCTATGCAGAGCTCCTGAAACTTCCAGATGTGATTCTGTAATGACTGCCAACCTTTACTCTGCATAAGAATCACTGGGGTGCTTCCTAAAAATGCAGATTCCTGGGATCTACCCCTAGGGACTCGATTTCAGTAAGTCTGGGTGGAGCTGAGACTCCACGTTTGAAACAAACATCTCCTGGGATACTGATGGACTGGGTCCATGGAATGGACATTAAAAGACACTATTATAGGGGCTTCTGGGGGACTCAGTCGGTTAAGCATCTGACTCTTGGTTTTGGCTCAGGTCATGATCTCACAGTTTCGTGAGTTCGAGCCCTGTGTGGGGCTCTGCTGGCAGCACGGGACCTGCTTGGGATTCTCTCTCTCCCTCCCTCTTTGCCCCTCCCCCACTTGCACTGTCTCTGTCTCTCTCAAATAAACTTAAAAAAAAAAAAACTATTACAGAGGTTCAAATCGTATAAATTTACAACCAATTTTCAAAATTGAAAAGTAAATTCTGTATTAAATTTGAAACAGTCCTGGGAGCCAAATGGAAAGTCAGCTCCTTTTCAGGAGGCACAGACAGAATCATCATTCCCAGAGAAGGGAGGTTCCATTTGCTTAGCTCTATTAGTTTGCTGGGGGGACCGGTAATGGGATTCTCTGAGTTCCCTATGACACACAAATACAACATAGAGAAGATTAGCCTAGTGATAAAAAAAAACACAAACAAAAACAAGAGCTATGGGTTAGAAAGCCCAACTGTTGGCTTTGAATCGCGGACCTGCTATTTACAGCTGTGTGATCTTGGGCAAGTCAGTTAACTTCTCAGCTTCCTTATCCGTCAGACGATCCCTACCTCAGAGGATTGTTGTCAGGGTTACCTGGGTCAATCCAAACTGTCTATAGCGGTGCCTGGCACATGGTGGCCATATACGTGTTAGGTGTTATGCTTCCGTTTCCACATAATGTTTCCTTCAAAGAGAGGAACAGTCAAGGCTATGCTCAATCAGGGGGCAAGAACCCAACGTAAGCCTTAACTGAGCACCGAAAATGGAGTCACGTGTTAATGTATGGGGAAATCAGCCATTTACTTTTGGTGAAATGAAAAAGCAACATCATATGGATGATCATTTTTTTGGAGCAATTAAAGTAACTTGCTGATCTAATAAACTGTGATGTATAAAGTAGAAGCCTATATAATACTTTTTTTTTAATTTAATTAATTTTTTAAAATTTACATCCAAGTTAGTTAGCACATAGTGCAACAATGATTTCAGGAGTAGATTCCTTAATGCCCCTTACCCATTTAGCCCATCCCCCCTCCCACAATCCCTCCAGTAACCCTCTGTAGCATCCTATATAATTCTTAAAACTTTTTTTTTTTCCTTTAGTGAAGGGGAGATATGAGAAATTAGATGCATAAGAGGATGACCCTTCTGTAGTTGCTCATTTGCACTGGTAATATTTAGCCATGAGTTCGGCTTTGGAAAATGAATATGGACTCTTGCTTCCTTCCTGCTCCAAACTGGGGTTTAAGAAACGTCTGGTTCGGGTCCTAGTTCTTCCCTCTTTTATGGGATTTGGATCTTATCCCTGCTGCTCATCTGTATAATGGGCCGAAATGGTGAGGATAACTTTTTCTTAAGGGCAGTGGGGCTGCTTGAGCAAAGAGCACCCTAACCTGCGTGCTCTTGGAAGAGGCTGTTTTAGAAGCCTCCGGTCAGCTGTGGAAATAGAAGTTCTGACAGACAGGGGCATCCATCACTCCGGAGGCGGGAAGGGCCAGGAGGCCATGTGGACACAGCAGCAGCACTTGTCAGAGCCCAGAAGGGCCTGGTGGAGGAAGCAGCAGGCAGTCACTTACTTGCTCATTAATATTATGTACCGCAGCTGGGGGACCCCCATTTCAAAGGGAGTTTAGAGCAGCCTCAGCAGCAGTTAATGGCTCAACAACTTTTTAAACAGCTGGGGAGGTGATCCAGAAGCATTTGGAGATGGAGGGGGTAGTCGATTTCAAATCATCATGAAATGTCTTCATGTTTAAATAATCCCCATAGCAGGAGTAGACAGAGGGTCTAGAAAAAGGCATTTTCACCCTCCTCTTTCTCTTATGACCAAACATTTCCTATAAGATAAGGAAGCTTTAGCTTATACCTACAGGGGTTGACCAGAAGAAAAAGCGGCTGTTGGAGAAGGGCTAATAATCCTATGCTTCTTTCTAGGGACTGGTTTTATGAGAAAACCCACAATTTTATAACTAGTACATTCGATATGGAAAATGGAACATGCAGAGGGTAAAACTAGTGATTTTGTTCATTCGGGCTTCCCGGCCATTGCGATGCCCTCCAACGTGAAGCAGGAAGCCAACGATGGTTTGACCAAAGTGGAAGAAACTTCAAAATCACTGATAAACACAGGGCACATCAAGTGAGGCTAACTATATCCATTTCACTTGCTCACTCGCTTTTCTATATTTTTTATTTTGCTATTTCCTTATTTCTTTATGTTTAGCTAGACCTAGACACATGGATTAGAATTGGAATATCGGATTTGAAATATTTATCAGGTCATAAGCCTTCCCTGCCCCTCCTCACCCCATCCTTGGCATCCATGTGGAGCTGGCCACCTAAAGTGGCAGTGGACATCGATTCATCTGCGGTCGGAATCTGGAATTGGACCGAGAGCCAGCAGCTTACTTTCGAAATGTAGCAGGAACTTCCAGTAAGTGAAGAAGCTGAGAGCTAGCTGTATTTCACCACGCGGACCAGGGAAGCAGACTCAGCTGGTATTCAGGGCGGGGGAGAAGAAGGAAGGCTTTCCGATTCCTCGTTCCAGGGCCAACCTGAATGGTGGCCGAGTTTTCATCCTTAGGTTCCACGAGATATCTCTCCTTTATTTTTTTTCTTTTTGCTTAAGCTAGGGTGAGTTGGTTCCTATTACTTGTTATCACAGACTTCTAATGAATGCACCAACTTCCAACTTGTGTGGGAAGTTGCATCAAGACCTCTCTTTTCATTTACGGACCGTTAGTCTAATGGAGAACCTCTGGGATGTCTGGGTGTTAGCCATGTGGCGCACGCCAGCAAACTCCGGACGGCTAAAATGGACCAAAATAATCTGATCCTTCACAGGAATTCTGCAGGGGAACCGCTCAGGAACACCACCATGTGTCATCACCACTTTCTCCCTTGCATCTGGCACAGAGCACATGCTCCTAATAAACATACGCTGAGGTGGAAAACTACCCCAGAAGAAAGCTGTATTTCTTGAGTATGGATTCAGAATTTAAAATCTTGAGCGACGTGCTGAATTGCTTTCTATAGTTTTGCCTATGCTTGGGTTCTTTTAAAGCATAAATACCATTGTGAGGAAGCCGGAGAAGCCGAAGTAGGCCTTCTGGGGTGCCCGGTTTCACCCGGGGAAGTGGTTATGTGGGTATGTTACCTTTGTGATCGTTCACTGCGCTATCTACTTATCATTTAAGAGCTTTTCAGCATGTGTTATACTTTAAAAAGCATGGGAATTTTAAAAAAAATTTTTTTTCTTAATGTTTTTATTTATTTTTGAGACAGAGAGAGACAGAGCATGAACGGGGGAGTGGCAGAGAGAGAGGGAGACACAGAATCGGAAGCAGGCTCCAGGCTCTGAGCCATCAGCCCAGAGCCTGACGCGGGGCTCGAACTCACGGACCGTGAGATCATGACCTGAGCCGAAGTCGGACGCTCAACCGACTGAGCCACCCAGGCGCCCCCATGGGAATTTTTTTAACGTCTATTTATTTCTGAGAGAGAGAGAAAGAAAGAGCATGCACAGAGCAAGTGCACAAGCAGGGGAGGGGCAGAGACAGAGGGGGAGAGAGAATCCCAAGCAGGCTCCGCGCTGTCAGTGCAGAGCCCCACATGGGGCTCAATCCCACGAACCATGAGATCACGACCTGAGCTGAAATCAAGAGTTGGATGCTTAATCGAGTGAGCCACGCAGGCACCCCAGAAAGCACAGGAATTTTCAAGTGTGAAACAAAGCCCTAGCCAAATAGAAAGAGGAATGAGGAGGCTCATCATTTGGGTAGGGGCTCCCAAGTACTTGCTGGACAGACTGCTCTTTAAGATTAAAGTGACCCCAAATCCCTAAAGCCACCTATTAAGAATTCTAGTATAACACCTAGTGTCTTCCAAGAAGAAAGCAGACTTTAGATAGCAACATTCCATTATTAGTCAGGACATAGTCTGTTTTGACCTCATTGAGAAAACAACGAAGGTCAATGTAAATGATGCTGTGCAGTTCTCATCCATCTCTCAGTCAGGATTTGCTCCATAGACTCAATCTGTGAATCAACATGTTTTTTTGTTTTGTTTTTTTTTTCTAAATCTAAATCAGAAGTACACCATTAATGTGAGAGTGACCAGGAATGACTCCTTTCAGGTAAAATTTCAATTTGTTAACATGTGAAATAGGGCTGTCTAAGCCTTCCATCTTGTAAGGTTTTATTTACTATCTTGGTTCTGTTACAGCAGAAAGAGAGGCTTCCCTCTCTATGTTGACAGTACAGTTTTGCTGCTGTTATGCTAGAAAGGGCCTCAGGATTTAAGACGTTAGTGTATCTGTTGGCTTGTACCTCTCCCAGCTCAACCCCTCACAGTTCTCTCTGGGAAGGCTAGAGCCTTCCAGATCTGAGAAAATGAACCTCAAAGAAACAGATTTGTCACCACATGGTGCAAACATTGTTCTTGTTCAGGACAATCTCTTTCCACAGTTTACCTGAGCTCTCTCCTGTGTTTTCATTAACATGGTGCAAACTTAGACGACTACCTTATGGATTGAAGGGTTGTGGTGGAACACCTTCCCTGGCAGCAAAGGCTTAAAAAGAGTAGAAGAGAGAAAGCCACAGGGGCAGGTAAGAACTTTTCCCATCCAGGAATAGGAGGAAAGAGAGGAGTGAGAGACATTCTGAGCTTTAGCATAATAACTAGACTCCTCCATATTCTAGAAGAATTAGAAGTTCCGTTAGCACGGAGCTGTATGTTTAAAAACACCCAGAAGGGTGGCGTGGCCCATCTATAGGGCATGACAAGGCACGAGCAATTGAACACTGTTTGGAGAAGTGCATTGAAGGCATGGTCGTCGCTGAAGTTGTGGTAAAATAAAATGGCACTCCCTTCAGTCCCTGCATATGGCGAGATGGGTGAGCTTGGGGGTCCGACTTGCCCTACGAGCTCTCCACGCCTTTCCATTGGATATGTGTTGTTAAGGAGTTTGCTACTTGTAAACTTCTCAGTACAGCCTGGGGCAAGAACATACCTTCAGGAGGGCTGCGTGTCTTTACAGGAGTGCTAGGAAAAGTAAATATACTGCCTAATATCTCACGACTCTGATTATCCAGGAGACTCAACAGTAGGGGCTGAAGACTTTACCAAACAAGCCTCCAGCTATGGCCTGACCCAGAGGCTGCACTTAGGGTAGGGCTGGGATGTGAGCAAGTCGTCCGGATCAAAGCCCTGCCTTTGGCCATGAGTGTGCTGCCACAACCTGGCCCGAACTAACTTGGCTCCTTTGTTTCCTTCACCCTCTGTCCTCTGGTCTGAGCAACAAAAATGGCAGATTTAGTGACTTGTCATAAAGGAAGCCCAGAGGCCAGAGAATGGAATTGTCACCAGTCTGCAGCTGAAATAGTCACTGCACCCTGGCAGTGGTCATGCTGGTCTCAGCTGAGCGGAGAAGGAGAACCACAGGAACAGGAACTCCCCCAGCACGCTCCTCTCCCAGGAAGTAAACACCTCAGACTGGGCCACCACAGCACCCAACGCACAAGGTGATGGAGCCCCGGCTGAAGGCCTGACAGGAATGCTGAGCTCCGGCCGGGGGCTTCGAAAACACTGTGCTCTTTGCAGCTTTGGGGCCAGAATATCATCCTAAGCTAGATCACTGGAGCTTCAAGACTTTGAAGCTTTAAGACCTGGTGAGAGCAGTCTATTTCCTTATTAGCTGTAATGGTAGAATTACTAAAAAGTCCTTAAAATGAGTCCGTTGCACTGAGTATTAGAGGATGAATGAAGATGTCAGGAGCAAGCTTTGTTTTTCTCTCTTGGAGTCAAAGAACATTCTACAGAAGGGACCTTAATGACCAGCCAATCCAACCTACTCATTTCCTAGACAGGGAAAGTGAAACTCAGAGAACAGATGGGAGCTTAAAAATATATATGTTGTGGGTTTTTTTTTTTCATTTTTTATTTTTATGAGCTTAGCGAAAGTGACCAGTGTCCTCTTGTTTCCTGGCTTTTCAAATCCAGGATGCAGACAGATCTAACCATTACTCATAGTTCAAATATACCTTGTACTTTCTTACCTCTTATCATTTCCCCATCACTTAGAATGCCAAACCCCATCTCCTCAGCCCTCCAACTTGCATTTTTAAAAAATGCTTATTTATTTATTGTGAGAGACACACAGAGAGAGGAAGCATGAGCAGGGGAGGGGCAGAGAGAGGGAGAATGAGAGCATCCCAAGTAGGCTCTGTGCTGTCGGCCCAGAGCCCAACGTGGGGCTCCATCCCACAAACTGTGAGATCATGACCTGAGCCGAAATCAAGAGCTGGGTGCTTAACCAACTGAGCCACCCAGGCTCCCCCAGCTTCCATTTTTTGCGTTTTCATCCATTCGTGATTAACTCCAAAATACCACTTCCAATAAAAATTTCCCTGCCGAAACAGAATTTCTTCCGTCCACAGCTACAACAATAGCACTTACATACCGTACCTATTATGGACGTGCAGCTTGCTTGCACGTAATACCACTCAGTCCTCACAATAACCACATGACCTTGACACTATCCTTAGTCACATTTTACAAATGAGGAAGCTGAGGCACAGAGAAGTTAAGCCACTTTTGCAGGGTCACTCAGCTAGGAAATGGTTCTGATGGTTTATTATAAATATGCTACATACCATCACGATGCTGATAAAGAAAGGAAAATAAATTCTCCAAAAGGGTTTTTTTTTTTAATATAAATAACTAAATCAACAAAATGATTACTATATTGGGATTGAAATCGTCTAGTGAGTGGATACAGAATTCCTGAATTCTCATACCATCCCTAGGTCCAAGTTTGGTCAAAAGGATAAGGCACGGCTACTTGAACTTTCATTTCAGGAAGTGAGCACGGCTGAAGTGTGGTGGAGACTGTTCTTTCAGGATGAAGCCCAGTGACTGTATCCGAGCCCTGCCTCTCTCACCTGATGTCCGTTACGTTCCTTCAGGGGCAAACTGGTCGGCACTATAAAAAGTCTTTGCACATCACCCAGAAGGCAGATGTACCCCAACTACCGCAGACTTGAATACCACAGTCGGGTATGTGCACATTTTTCTAGAAATGGGTTTCATGATGTTTGCCAGGCTCCCCAAGGGGTCTATAAATAACAAATATTAAGAACGGTTGGCACTGTTATAGAAGCACTGTAGAGGCCGAAGAGTTCCATGGCTATGAAGGCAGAAGGAGAATTTCTGCAAAGATGAGAATTTGTGGTAGGATAGACAAATAAAATGATTTCTTTTAGCGGGCACGATGAGAGGGCGTGCGTATACATCGATAGCACAGGGTCCTCACAGGGTTAAAGCAGTCAGGAACCTGAGACACTTACCCATCCCTCCTGCCACCCCCAGCCCTTGACAGCTGAGGAACCTGAGACTTAGACAAATAGATTGACTCAGCCAAAGCCACAAAGTTCAGGACTGGGATAAACTACAATCCAGCGCTCATTCTGTTTCATGGTCCCTCCACCTTAGCTGGTGGTCCCTCCTTAGTTTCATGGTCCCTCCACAGAGCATCCTATTAAAATGCTGACTTACAAGGAGGGGCCACACAAACCCCTATATCTACACATGACCTGTGGAAGCAATGCTTTGTCATCTGGCTCCAGTGAACTTTATACAAGAAATAATCCTCTCCTAACCTCTTTCTCTGCTCCCCAGTTTGACAACACTTTATAAGAATAGGACTGAACTGTGTACTTCTCCCCTGAAAGATGGCGAGTGGAGAGGGGAGGTGACCCACAGTCAGTGTTTTATTTTTATTTTTTGTTGCCATTAAATATCTTTCATGCTTCAATTTCTGTCTCCTTTCTATAGCAAATGCCTCCGACTGCCACCCTTAGAACACCAGGAGGTAGAAGATGGTGTAAGCGTGAGAATTTATGCACTGTAATATCTTAAACCTCAAAACATCTGTACAAAAGCAAAAAATGATAATCCTCATTATCCTCACATCAAGGCCTTAATTTTTTTTTTTGTAATTTTTTTTAACGTTTTTATTTATTTTTGAGATAGAGAGACAGAGCATGAACGGGGGAGGAGCAGAGAGAGAGGGAGACACAGAATCGGAAGCAGGCTCCAGGCTCCGAACCATCAGCCCAGAGCCCGACGCGGGGCTCGAACTCACGGACCGCGAGATCGTGAGATCGTGACCTGAGCCGAAGTCGCACGCTCAACCGACTGAGCCACCCAGGTGCCCCAAGGCCTTAATTTTAAGATGGCAAATATGGGGAGGTCTTTGGGACATCCAAAATGCAGGAAACATCCCCTTCCATTAAGTGGCCAGATGTATTTATGGTATATTCTGCAGAGCGATTATAGAAACAGATGCATATATTTCTATAACCATCTTTTCTGCCCAGGAGATCTGCAAGCATGTGGAAGGTTTGCCTTAGACCCAAAGAAAACTGAGGTGCAGAGACCAGGTGATTTGTCCTTGCTCACATAAAAAGTAGAAAGTTCTACCAAAGATAACTATCACTCTTCACTGTAAAATGAGGTGTTCATTTTAATAAAAATGTCACCATAATGAAACAGCATCTTTGATTCATAGAGGTTTTTTTTTTTTTATAGGAGCCTCTGTATGTGTGAAGTCATATCTGATAATATCTCAGAGAGAGTCTTCCCCCTTTTTTAAAAATAAAACTTTAAGAGCAAAGTGGGAGGGTTTTAATGTTTATAAATATAGACTAGGATTCTTATCATCTTTAACCCAGAATATGCCCCATTTCCTAGTTGCTTACTGGCTAAAAAAGTCCAGTTCTTAAGAAATCAAAGATACTTTATGATCTAAAATAATGCTGAGTATCAATCATGAGAATATACTTCCTCTTATGAGGATTCTACTCCGGTAAACATCTCTTCTTAAAGATCACTATTGTTAATTAAGCTGAACCGAGAAATTGATGGCATTTTGCCCCTGGGATTCTTCACCATTTTGAAGGGACCCCAGGGCATATCTTGTGTGAAAAGATTAGAACTGAAGGAAAATGTACAAGTAATCAGTCTAGTGTTCTACTCTGGGAAGGACTCTGACTTACAAGACACCTGAGAGGAAGCCAAGCGGTATCTATTAGACTATGACCAATGCCAGGGAGCTCACAACCTCACCATGGTGTACCCCTCTGGTCAGCAATTTTAATCATTAAAAAAAATTTTTTTTAATGTTTATTTATTTTTGAGAGAGAGACAGAGCGTGAGAGGGGGAGGGGCAGAGAGACAGGGAGACGCAGAATCCGAAGCGGGCTCCAGGCTCTGAGCTGTCAGCACAGAGCCCGACGTGGGGCTCGAACTCACGAACTGCGAGATCGTGATCTGAGCCAAAGTTGGCCGCTTAACCGATGGAGCCACCCAGGCGCCCCTCTTATCATTTTATAGTTCTCTTATTTTGAATAAAAATCTACTTGCTCTTAACTTTGGCCCACATCTGACTTCTGAAGTGACACAAAGTCCCCTCCTTCATCACATGTCAATTTTGAAGGCTTGATTCCCTGCTTCATGCTTTTGTTCTTCAGATAAAACGCTCTAGGTTTCTTTGCTTGTCTTCCTATGCCTGGGGTTCAGATCCATCAATATCATCCTTTCCTAAGAAAGTCATTCTCCTCTCAATCTATTATAATTTACTAGTCTCCCTTTTAAAATGGCCACCTCAACATTTATGCACCTTTGGTAACTTCCAGAAATTGTGCTGCTGATAAATGCCTTTGCTTTATAGCTAGCCCTTTTTGGCCACTGTGCTTTGAGTGGCCACAGCTCTGCGATCTGAGGACGTACCTTTGCCAAGGTCTCGTCATCCAGGTGATTCTTCTGAATCACATGTTGAAGTGCAAAATAAATTTTTTCCTGAAGCTTCTGGACCTTCCTTGGTTCTATCAGCCAGGCTCGGTCTGACAAAGGAAAAGAATTAGGTAAGAAGGGAGGGGATGTAACCTTTTACCTACATATATAAGTGCTTAGTTTCCGTTTACATAACCGCACATATTTCATAAAAAATACCCTGATGACAGTAATGCCAGATACACTGACACAGGAAATGAGGATGGAAGTAGTTAGAACCCAATGGTTCCAATAAACACCAGTATTTTTTTTTTTTATTGCCTGTGACCATTTACATCTCTCACTCTTTTTGGGGGACATACATATCCTTAGATTCTTTCAAAGTAGAAGTCAGTGACTTATGAAGAAAATGAATTATAGAAGTAAGAAAATCTGCACAGGACTGTTTTTTGTATTCAGGATTCCCCTTCCCTTTTTAAACTATGCTATAATTCATAGAATCTGCATGTATCAATTTCAAAAATTTAATGCCCCAAATTTAACTAAGCTGTTTTTCTACATGGAATTTTAAAATGGTGGATAAGATAATCCCTCCTTTCCTTCCTCCCATCCTACCTTCTTTTCTTTTTTCCTTCCAACATCCCTCTCTTCATTCCCTCCCACCCCCTCCCTCCTCCCTTCCTTTCTTCCAAGGAGCTTTATATGCCATGGTGACAAAATTCAGCCCAACATCAATGCCTCAGGTTGGCGCTTCAATGAAGAGACATCTAGAGTCTCCAAATGATGAACAAATACTCATGGAAAAGAACTTGGAAGTGATCCATCTGAACACAGTTCAGGTCAGGCAAGAAACTCAATTCTGTAATCCTAGACAGGGTAAGGACAAGTCTAGCCAACAGTTAAGCAAACCCTTACGTAAGTGAGCACAAAAGCCTTCAGTGACAATTGTCAATCAGAATAAATTAACTTTCCTTCCCTCTCCCTTCCCTAAACTCTCTGGAGCTGAACAGAGCGTGGCTATTAGGGTAAGAACTGGGGGAAGGGTGGGGTCTGGCATGAGATAGAGCAGGACGTCTATCTGTCTTTCCTCTCTTTTTGAATGTGACACTAGGCCAGGGTGGCAGACGAGGTATTTGAGAGTTTCAGAAGCCTCTGAGTGTGGGTCTGCTACAAGGACTGGAAGATTTTCCACTAGGTAGAGTAAGAAATGTCCTGTTTCCAAACCCAGCAGAATTTGATGGCTATAGTATGTTCTGTTTGGAAAAAGGCTTATAATTCAACTGAGTTCTGACCTATAAACAACAGGCTTGCCTTACATCTTGGGTAATTATCTTCATGGATTATTTAGGTTTGATATACCGTGTCTTAAGTATTTGCTGCTAGGAATTTACTGGCTTATTACAAACGTACCTAACAAGGACAGTGAACTTTGGCAACACGTTCTTTGAGCCAGCAGGAACCCGAATGAAGCCTCCTCCCTCATCTTAGAACCACAGGCTTAGAATGAATCTAACGCTGAACTATATTCCATAAAAGCAGTCAAATGCAATAAGAAAGTGGTAGCAAGGAAAATTATTTGGCATGTGGTTGCTATCAGATATAAATCTTTCTTGTCACTTCTCCCATTTATCTTTGTGCTTCTAGGCCTGGGAAACTTGGTCAGGTTCAAAAAAAAAAAAAAAAAAAAGAAAAAAAGTAAAACCAAAAGAGGCCTAGAGGAACAGCTTGATTGTAGACAGAGCCACAAAAGAAACTGTTAGTGATAACATGCCAAGTGATAATTTCCATTTTTGATAATGTGGTTAAATAAAAAACAGAAGCACATTAAAAAAAAAAAAACCTTCATAAGACTTAAAAATAAATAGATAAAGCCTCACTGAGAGGAAGGGTAGAGGCTGGGGTTATTGGTAGATATCACTAGAATGACACGTCAATGTACCGTCACCGGTGAGATTAATTTCTTCCAGCCCCACTGAAAACTATGCTAACGTATCAGAAGGAATCTCGTCTCTAAGGTGGATTTTATAGAAAGAATGAGGCTTTTGGCCATAAAAATTATTAGGAATGGGTTCCAACAGAGAACTGTAAATGGCACTGCCATCTCCTCGCCGAATTCTAACCGAGCAGACAGCTGAGAGACTGAGTTCTTCTGGCTGAAGGAGCCACGTATTCATTAGCAATCTATACATTTTCGAGCTGGCATATAATTTTAAGCAGCATTTCAATTGCTACGATTCTGTGTGGCCTATAACCGTCACCCCTTACCTTCTCTGAAAATTTTGGTATTTTATTGCATTTTAGAGCTAGGTAGAAATGATCTTCATTATAATGAAGTCAAACCCTATTTACAGGCGAGGAAACTGAGGGTCTGGGAGGTCGAGCATTTAGGGTCTCACAGATAAATGATGACAGATCCCCGTTCTGGAATGTCCACTGGCACATCAGAGACTCTTCCTTTTCCAGTCTTTAGAGGGAGTCATTTTCCCCTCCGTTGTCCGTACCTCCTTTTAAAGCCCCGAATATCACTAATTTAGGTGGGCAAGCCAACACAAGAGGTATTTAAAGAGGAGAAGGTGTACGTTTTATTTACTTTTGTCCTCATGCTGGATCTCTCATTTAAATACATTTCTACTAAGTCTCACTTTTCTTCCTGGACATTTTTTTTTTTTTTTTTTTTTTGCGATGTCTTTTATTCTCAAAATCAAAATAGGACTTAGCTGTAACTCAGGCCGCCGTGTGTCCTCATTTATCTGTTAAGAAATGCTTTCGCTTGTCTGAATCTGGAGTGACCCTTAGCACACATCCTACTCTTGCTTGTGGGGCAAAATCGGTCATTTTAATTAATTTAAGGCTACTTTCCTTTGAGTGGTCCATAAATATCACAAGCTTGTCAAAGTAAACACAGTTCTTTTAAATTTCTGCTGACTACCTAGGTTTAGTGGGGATAATCCGCGTTAAAGATAGGACTTTTTTTTTTTTTTTTTTTTAAGACAGAGCCTCAGACTTCCTCACCTGGAGATATCAGAACAGCAGATGAGAACAAAGCAATCTCCTCCTCAGTCAGCTGCAAGGAACACAAATTCTTTGCAAAGTCAAATGCTTCATTCACTAGGTCATCAGAACCTGTAAGAGAAGGCGGATTAAGCGAGAACACTTGAATGGAATGGGGCAATAGTAAGAAATTCCCATAGTCGAAAAGTTACTCAAGGACTTGCACACGAGGCAACAATATTTCCAAGTTCCTAATAATTATAGAATGAGGAAGTTGGGAAACGTCTTGATCAAGTACGGAGTGTTGACGTCACCAATGAGGGGCTGACAGAAATGGTGTATGCTCATTGCCATATTCCCCTGGGAAGATATAAACTAAATCTAATCTTGTAATGTTGAGATGAGCTCCAACTAGAAAAAATTTAATACGTGATTTGGGGATCCTTTGGTATAGAGACAGCATTCACAGAAAACCTAAAACATGATGTATGAGGGGCCAAGGGCTGTCAGTCTTAGTGGCACTTGAACCTGGCAATTTAGAACGCCGAGAGGCCTCAAACTGAGATGTTAAAAACGTCTTATAGATGGAATATGAGGTACCTTTCAATTTGGTAACTTCCCTGGAAATCTTACGGAGGGGGCAGGCATTCATTGCTTTCTGCTTTCTGATGGATGCTTCAGGTCAGTCGCTTAGCAATTGTGAATTTTGGCATAATAATGCTTCATCCCTACACTGATCCTTGGTACATGTTTATTTTATGAAGCTGGAAATACAGCCAAGTTGCCTGCCAAGACTTTTCCTCCTTTCTTGAAAGTCTAGCCTTGTAGATGACATGGATGTGTATCAACTGCAGAAGGGAAACGCTGCCTGTCGGATGGACTTGCTGTTAGCTATCATATCAGCTAACAGCACAAAAGGTGAAAGGGCACTGGCCTTCCGTGATGCCCGTGGGCCGGGTATGGAACAAGTGGCACCGTCATCGTGAAAACCTTTCCTGGCATCGGCCCATCTTTGCTAACGTTCTTCTTATCTGCACCGTGTACTGATGACTGGATGTGAATGGTGCACAACACTCCCGAAGACTGACTCTGCCCGTGCCCACCCACAGGAAAGGTCTGGGGATCATTTGGGGCAGGTTGGCACCCACTCTGTGCTTCCAGAGCTGCATGACTTAACAGGAAGAACGTCAGTGCTCTTAGCGAGAAGCCAGTGAAGAAGCTCTTCTTTTAATTAAATATCTTAACTAATGATTATGGATTTACATAAGAAACTTAAGAGATCACCCATGGACCACCAGAGGTCTACCTAATATACTCTGTGGGGCAGTAAGCTACAAGGAAAATAAAAATTGATCCTTCAAAGAATGATCTAGAACACATCTCAGCTCTTCATTGATTTCCGAATGAGGTGTGGTCGATCTCAACGGGGTCTGTGGTTCTCTCCTGCCTTTCATATTAGGATGCACGATTGTGCATCTCACAGGTTAGATAAAATATTGGAGGCTCGCCTGGTCCAGACCTTTTCAAATGAGATACCAGTTCACATTAAAGAATCAAGGCATCTCATTTACCCACTTCGATCTGAGTGGAGAAACTGAAGGCAGCTAAGAAAATTATGTCACCACTAAAGGTAAACTTACCTAAGGCCTTGAACATCTGCATTCCTCCATATTTTCCTTCAAACAGAACAGTGTTGTTTAATGGGTTGAAGGCACGGCACATTCGCACTAAAACCACTTCCAGGCATCCTATGTATAAAAAAAAAAGAAAGAAAATAGGTATACACGTGCAATAGTAAAGCAATTCTTACTGTATTTAGGTCGACAGACTTAAAAAACTTTAAAACACACCCATGCAGATGCACAGACACACACATTCAGAAACGCATCAAGATTTCTTCCCAAGTAAAAGATAACTATATTAGAAAGAAATCCCTCGACATGCTTACGTGAGGAATTAAAGATAAAATATACCTTAAAGGTGGCTAAAATGCAGGGCAGCAACAACACGTGTTGGGGAAGCACACATAGCTTTTGTTTTTTGTTTTCTGGACTAGTATTAAAGGTATTTTCCACTCATGAATTCACAAGGAGCTTTGCAGCAGGCAAGTCCAGTTTGTTAACTTTTGTAGAAGTTTTGCTGTTGGGAAAACTTGCTCTCTGTTTCAGTTTTGAACATCCTCCATGTATATTTCAGCACAGGATGACTTTACACAGGAACCCCTTGAGGGTGTTTCTTGAGGGCACCATTTACGTCTGATGTCTTGGAAATGAAGTTTTCTTGGTCAAAGGAGTTTTGGCAAAATACTGAATATTATCTCACTTCAGAGAGTTATAATCCACATTCACAGATCAAAGGCTTGGGAAAGTCCCAACATGAAGGAACTTGTTCAACCTCAATGGACCCAGCATTTCTCTGAGTTCACTGTTAGCCCGGGGAGGGCGGGACCTTTGTCCGCAGCCACAGGTAGTGGTGCTTTTTTCATTCACTAGTATAGCTCCAGGACCTCGAAAAGTGCCTGGCACGTAAATAAATAAATATTTAGTGAATGAATTAGTTTGTCACCTTTGTTTTTCCCTCTGAACATTTATTGATGCTCTGAGGAACCAGCGCTGTGCAGTTCCTCCACATTACGGACAAATGGGCTTTTGCCCCAAAGTGTGTTGGAAGGTGACGGCCAGACTCAGAAACCACAAATTTGCAGGAGAGCATGATACGGGTGCTTTGGTTACACCCATGGTGTTCCCAAGGGACCCGTGGTGCCTTTCTTATGCTGCCACTTAATATTTATGTCTCTGTCTTCATTTTCTTGATCTGCTGATTTCTCCTTGCTTTCCCTTATATGCCACCTAGCACAGGGGCTTACACATAGAAGGGGACTTGTCAGTATTAATTAAAACAGTGTTTTTCTGACAAAAACAATAACAGGTACCGTTTATTGAGTATTTATAGGGTGGAAGTCACTTTCCTTGGCCCCTTACATTATTTTATTTGTTCCTTACAATACCATTTCAGGTGAATTTTTAAATGTTTATTTATTTGTCTTGAGAGAGAGAGAGAGAGAGAGAGAGAGAGGATCTGAAGCAAGCTCCACACTGACAGCAGCGAGCCCGACGTGGGGCTCGAACTCATGAACCGTGAAATCATGCTCTGAGCTGAAGTCAGATGTCTAACCGACTGAGCCACCCAGGTGCCTCCTGGGTGACTTTTATTAGCCCTTTCTTATAGGCGAGTTACAGGAGGCTTAAGGAGGTTACGTACTCTGCCTTTTCTACTAGAGTCAACGTTTTTACAGCAGCAGGGATGTTAAACGATTATATGGTGCAGTGGTTCTCCAATGTCAATCTACGGACTGGTTATATCTGAGACTTGGCTGGAAAGACAGTGAAGTGGGTTCTGGGTTCTCTTCTAGGAGATTCAGACCCATGGGCCTCAGATGATGCCTCTGACTCAGAGCAGTCAATATTCTCTTCTGATGCTGCTGATGCAATTGTAAGTTTGGAATTCATTATTCCTGGTCCATCTCTTCATTTTGCAAATGAGGAAGCTGCCATCTACAGAGGTTAGCTCAAGGTCACGTATCAAATGTGGCAGATTTTTTTTTTTTCCCAAGGAGAGCTGCAAAAATATGTTCCAACCCACATGCTTTTTAAGAGCCTTACCACTCCCCCATCAAGAAGGATCCATGCTCAGGGCGCCTGGGTGGCTCAGTCGGTTAAGCGTCCGACTCTTGGTTTCGGCCCAGGTCATGATCTCACGGCTTGTGAGTTTGAGCCCTGCATCGGGCTCGGTGCTGATGGTGCAGAGCCTGCTTGGGATTCTCTCTCCCTCCTTCTCTCACTGCCTCTCCCCTGCTTGTTCTCTCTCTCTCTCTCTCTCTCTCTCTCAAAATAAATAAATAAACTTAAAAAAAAAAGGGGTAGATCCAGTTCATCTACCCTTGAGCCCAGGTGAGCCGTCATGGCTGCCTTGACCAATAGAGTGGGGTGGAAATAGCACTGCATGACTTTTAAAGGTAAGCCAGAAAAATGCGATGCACTGAGGCCTTGTTCTCTTGGCGTGCTAGCTTTTGAAACCTCACAACCATGCTATGAGAAAGTCCAAGCGGCCCATGGAGAGACTGACATGGAGAGGAACTGGGGCCTGTGGCCCAGAGCCTTGGCCGAACTCGGGATCGTCAACCAGAACACAGTGGCAGCCATGTGAGGGAGACAATTTAAAAGCGGATCCTCCTGCTTTCTGTCAAGTCCCTCAGTGAACTTCCTTGCTGAGCCCTGCTCACAGTGTAGCTTTGGGAGCAAAAGAAATGATTACTGCCATCTTAACTAAGTTTTGGGGTTGTTTTTAGCCAGCAATAGATAACTGATAGATCAAGTTCATGTTTGGGTCAAGGTCTGCATCAACTTTAATCACGTGGTGAGGAAGCAGCAGCGACTTATACCTATTCTATTTGGCCCAAGTTCAAATGCCAGCTCTGCCATACGTTGGCTTTGTGATATTGAACACAGCCCTTCACGTCTCTGAATCTCCCCCTCCTTCTGTAAGATGGAAATAATACTGGTGTCACGAGACTAAATGAGCTGTCATGGGCAAACATTAACATACGCAGGTGCATTATCACAGACACACGTATACACATTATGCTTAGTACTCTGGCCCAGGTCCATGAGGGTTAACAAACACCATGGTGGCTCTTATTTTCTACTTTCAAAGGTGGGGGTCAGGGAAAGAAAATTTGTTTCCTGTCTGGGTAATACCATCTGCGAGGTCAGTCACGTGCGGAATTTCTTGAGCTCCTTCCTAAGTGTGCGTGTGTCACAGAGCATGTGTTGGAAGAAGGGGAGGGAAGGATTAGAGCTCAGGGAGTTTCTCCGGGTCTATACTGGCTGCAGGCTAGCCTCATTAAAATGATTGGAGATGACCACAGAGGCAGAGCTCTGCTAGCCTGGATTCCGCGCCCCCCCCCCACCCCAACAGAAGGCAAGTAGTGCATTTTAGAGCCAGCTCAGCAATTCAGCCACCTTGACACGCTAATTACTTGCACTGCCTGTCAAGCTGGGTATCTCAACCTCCGCAATTAATAGCTCCACTTTCAATAAGCAAAATTGTGTTTGACTTCAAAGGGGAACTGAATGAGTATCAGGGCATTTTTATTACTGAGAGTTTCCTTTGGGAGTTGGCTGACAGTGTGGGTGGTAAAAATGAACTACATACTGGAAGGAAGATTTTTCTACAGCCAACACTGAGCAAAGGGTTGACCACATCCCGGGCTACAACAGGTGCCCCACCCATGAATCTTCTCCTCGCTTACCTGACTTCAGAAGTAGAATCTGGTCATTTTGACAGAGCTCCATGAAGCCCGTTATCCGCTTTGCAAACTCTACCACATACTGGATGGCGTGAGTGATCTGGATGGCGCATTGCTGCCATAGTGCTTCCCTGGACTTCAAGAGACGAGACACACAACGTACATGGAACAAAAGCAACGTGGAGAGTCAATGAAACATTCAGGGTTTCCCTCCTGGAGCTCACCCGTCACTTGGGGCCCAAGGTGGGACTCTACCCCATTCCTTCCAAAGAGGAAGACAGTATTTTCGAACAGACTGTTTTGCCCTGTTTGAGCCTTGCTACGGCACAAATGTCAATGTACTGAGACCGAAATAATGGAAACACTGCAATAATATGTAAAGATAGATATGTACAGTTTCTTTACTGTCTTTCTCCTCCTTCTGCTCACCTAAACAAACTCAGGCTCTTAGTCCGTTTTGTGAAAACAAACTTTTGCACTGAGGACTAGTGATTTCGTTCCCAGGCTTCTGTACGGTCACTTTTATGTGTGCCTGGCAGACACTAAATCTGTAAGATTTTTACGTTGTGTTCTTTTCCCAGAACTTACGGAGGTTGCTTTTTTGGTATAAAAAGAATTTCACGGGAAAAGACCTCAAATCAAATCACTCTCTTAAGTAATATAGAATCTCAGAAATGTATTTTGATCCTGGGGTTATTTTCTTTGGAAATGGAAACATAAATCCAAGTGTATTAATTCTGCTTTTTATTGAGCATAACAATACCTATGCTTTTGTTTCCTTATTTACGTAAAAGGGGTAAGATATGATTGTTCCCGTGGAGAAAAATCAGTATTTTGTAATCATATGTTCAGATATAGACACATTTATATATTTTATTTAAAATAAAATGATAATACCAGTCATTTACTAATAGATCTTGTAATTGTGGCTATCAACCCCACAGGAAAGTAACGTGAATATATAACAGCAGCAAATTCCTTCCCTTAAAAACTCCTCTAATGGACAAAGTAGCAATCAAAAGAATAATGGTAATAATAATGAGGTGAGTTGTCTTTTTTTTTCCCCTTTGGCCTTTTTAAACATGTAGGGCAAGAGAAACATTAAAGGTGCTTTATTGCATATCTTTGTAGTATAGATTTACAACTATTATTACTGCTATAGTTTCTCAATCGTTTCTCTTCCTTGCCTGGCCCCAGGAAGCCACCGTGAAAAGGTTCTAAAGTCATCTGATGTGGGCACAGTCTCCCTGGTCACTTAAATAGGGCAGTGGTTTTTTTTTTTTTTTTTTTAATTGGGGCGGTTTTGCCTTCCAGGGAACATTTGGAGACACCTGATTGTGACAACTGTGTGTGTGAGGGGGTTGCTACTGGCATCTAGCGGGTAGAGACGAGGGATGATGCTGACCATCCTACAGCGTGCGGGACAAGTCCCAACACAAAGGCTTATCCAGCCCCAAACGTCGATAACGCTGAGTGAGAAAGCCGGAAATAGAGACATCACAGGGAGAAACATTGTCATAGTTTCCCAGAGTACCTTGCTCTGATAGGCTTTAATTTCCTCGTAGGTGTGGGTCTGCCACGCCAGCTGGTGCAGCTCCTCTGTGGTGTACTGACACGTCTCCAGGTGGGACTTAATGATGTTCTGTGCAATTCGATCTGTGGGAAAGAATGTCAGTTTGAGGGCTCGTGAGTACATTCTCGCTCTGCGAAGGAACAAGCGCTTCACGTTTACCACCGGAATACCTTTGGAGACACGTCAGTTGTACTCGACTGTCTTTAACACTACTTACTCTCTAACAATCTCCAAACTGTTGTCCTTTTTTTTTCTCCCAATTTTCAGTCTTTTAATCAAAATTTACTGCCTTTACTTCCCCCTTTTGGTCACAAATCTGAGGGCTCATGAGTTGTAGAGTGTTCAAATAATTATTTTAAAAATAAATACAAACGACCATGTTTCCTACTCTGTGGCCTAAAATTCCACTAACAGTCTTCACATGTATGGTCCAAAGACTTTAAAATATCTTTAGAATCACTAGAACTTTTCTTTAAAAAGGTTAAGAAGAGAAAATGATTACATTCACGAAAAAGCAGGAACAAACACAGTCGAGTCTGTGGGGGCTGTTTACCTCAAATGAGTTGTATTTGGTATTAAACTTTCAATACTGAACATTCTGGATTTGGAGGTATGGAAATTGAGCAACAGAACCAGACACGGCAGATTTCTCAAAAATCTGCAGCGAGTTCCCTGAAGTTAGATACAGCTGTGAGGAGGTTCCCTCAAAATCCCCCCAGCTCTTTGAAGAAGGCGACATCTTGGGAAACCAAAGGACACAAGGATTCTGTCTGGGGGGGCCTGAGCAGAAAGGAAGATGACCACATTGTCCGCCTGATAACTGTTCTTGGCTAATAGAGAAATAGATTTTTTCTAGTGTTATAGGTCATGCCATTTCAAATGCAATTTCTGTTCTTTCTAAATAGCCATATTTCACTTCTCCAGGATAACTCTCAAAGCAGTGCTTGTAAGTACCTTCCTTTTACCTCGCTAAGCTTCTGGTATATGTGGTATGAAATATATTGAGCTTTGGTGATCTAGAGAATAAAAAAATGGAAGCTTGCACCTCTAGTGAACTTTCCAAAAAAAAAAAAAATCTTGTAGAGCGCACTGCCTGGCATATTACAAACACTGAATAAATGGTACCCATGATTATCATTATTAGGACATTCTGTAGAATTTGTCATCAGGGAAGCAATGCGATGACTCCAATTGGCACAAAACAGAGGTATTTAATTTTGGAGTCAGTGCTACTGAAGGAAGCCATTTCAACGTTTACTAGAGTTTCTCAATCAGAACCGTCAAGTGCTAGATGTAGGAGATGCTACAAAATGCTAACTGAGGATTATAGTCATGCTCTATTGGGTTCCTCATTTAGCATTTCTAGACTTTCATTGCTTATCATATTCTAAAATCCTTTCTTTAAAAAATCCTATATGCAAATTTTATTGAACATCCTCCTATGTTGTTAAAAAGAAAGGGCAGGAATTACTTTATACATCATATTAAAATAGATGTCATGGTTCATCATTTTTCAATTTCACTTGGGCAGTCTAATTACTTAGAAACTAAAAAAAACATATCTATTTCTCAGTCAGTATGTAATGAAAACATAAGATTTCTATGGCTTTCTAGTTTTCAAACCTTTATCTTCTTGGTGTAGTCTGTTTTCATCTTCAAAGATATGCTGATTTGTCAGTAATTTACAGGCTTCGGGGTTTATAAGCAAAACTACAGCTGCCACTCAGAATTGCATTATGAAAAACTCTTTATTCCTTTATGGCATCTCCTGGGAACTACTGGCCAAGGTTTAAAAATTCTCTAGCCTTCTGCCACGAAAGCTTGGGGGGGTAGGGCATAAGGAGGAAGGAGTGGGCATAATAAATACATGGACAGGTTAAGGCAAAATTGGAAGTTGAATCCACACACAGGCTTTAGGACTCAGCTCAGGTGTCCATTACTGGTGAACGTTTCCCTCCTCCCCTGGCCCTTTGGTAGAGGGGTTGGCGGCTGTTACACTTGATTCTACCTCCAGAGCTCTTATTCCGCTCAGACTTGCATTGTGGTTATTTGTTTGGGTCTGTTTGTTTCTTACCCTTCGAGGTTGTGTGAATTCTTCAAGAGCTGGACTGTAGAGCCCAGCACAAGTGTCTTCATTTACTCGTTCAACAAATATTTTTTGAAAGGCTATTATGAACCAGGTTATAAAGTATAGATTTTTTTTAAAAAAGGATGTTGTCTCTTTTTTTTAAAAGGATCTTACAATATCATGTATCATATCATATCATCATATCATATCATATCATATTGTATCATCATATCGTATCATATCATATCATGATATAATAAATGCCCTTGAGTTATTGTGGGAGCTCAAATAAGAATGTATCTAACTCAGTCTGGAGGAGGCTGGAATAGAACCACAGAGAAGATGCCTGTTGATCTGGGTCTGAGGAGGGGTTTGTCACATGGAGAAGAGATAGGTATACCTCAGGTAGAGGGAGCGACATTACAAAGGTACAGATAGAAAGCTAGTTAGGAGCTAGATAATTTCTCACATTACATTTCATGTCCTTACAGTCCTCACCTTTTACAACCAATTTCCCTCTTACTGAGGGAATGAGGGAGTGACTTTAGATCCATTTTTATAGAGCTAGCAAGTGGTGTTTTGAAATCCGGTTGTCTTTTCCGGCAAGAACACTATCGTGCTTGCGGCACAGAGTGCGTGGAGAGGTGGGGAGAAACGAGACCAGGCAAGGAAATTGTCACTAGAGATCCGACAGCTGAGTAAGGCACGCCGAGGAATCTGGATTTTAACTTTAGGCAACGGGGAGCTAGCAGAAGCTGTGAAGCAGGAGAACGACACGGTCAGTTTTTTGTCTTACAAAGGTGACCTTGGCCATGGCAGAAAGATGAGGTGGCATTAGGGAGTACGTGAGATCAATCAGGGTTGGTGACCATTCAAGCAAGATACGAGGAGTTTCTGGATTCAAGACAGTTCTGAAATATTATGTACAGGACCAGAAGATGTGGCTGAGAGGGGGTGGAGAGAACATTAAATACAGAAGGTGCTCAACCAATGTTGAGTTAATAAAGGTAATATTGAAAATGTCCATCTATCCATCCACCCACCCATCCACCCACCCACCCTCCCGCCCACCCACTCTTCCATTTTCTGCTTTATTTCACAAGGATTTTAGAAAGCTTATACTGATCCTTTGTTCAAAAATCTTTTTTTATTTTTTAATTTATTTTGAGAGAGAGAGAGTGTGCATGCAAGCAGGGGTGGGACAGAGAGAGAGAGGGAGAAAGAGAATCCCAAGCAGGCTCTGTACTGTATTACGTAACTTGCTCTGTACCGTCACCGTGGGATCTTTTTTTTTTTTTAATTTTTTTAATGTTTATTTATTTTTGAGAGAGAGACAGAGTGTGAGTGGGGGAGGAGCAGAGAGAGAGAGGGAGACACAGAATCCGAAGCAGGCTCTAGGCTCTGGGCTGTCAGCACAGAGTCCGATGCGGGGCTCAAAATCACGAACCGTGAGATCATGACCTGAGTTGAAGTCGGACGCTTATCGACTGAGCCACCCAGGTGCCCCTCGAACCGTGACATCTTAAAGCCTAAGCACGCACGATGGCTTTGAGGTCAAACATCGAACGTGCGCTATTATTTCCCATGCCCTTGTGGCGAGAAATAGAAGGCAAATCTCTGTTTGACATAAGATTTATAACTATCAGCGACAGGAAAGACACAGTAGTGGCAGCTGCAGGACAGCCCTTCCCCACTTTGTTCCACGGGTCTGCCATGCAGAGGCAAGCCACATGCAAAACCCGACGGCCCTCTCAAGGCTCAGGTCAATAAAACACAGGGTAAAGCTAGACTTGGTCCCACGGGAGCAGGGCCCGAGGGCACGTTCTGTCGATGAGAAAGATGCATGGCCATTAGAGGAGATGGTCTGCCTGGACTGAGAGTCTGCGGTTGTGAAAAGGGGAGAAGGATTTAAGAGGAAGGGGACAAAGGGAGAGACAAAGAACACAGTATACAAAGTTCCTGCTAGAAGCCAAAGGAACTTTCAAGAGTCCTTGCCTGGAAAAACAGAAAAGGTAATAGTAAACGCAGTCCTCTCCAGGGACCGACCACATGAGAAGCCCAGACAAAGAGACTGAGGTAAAAGAGTAGAGGACAGAGAATCTTTCTGGGCAATCGCACACCCTTCATCCGTTTCCCGGACTTGGATTGCAGTTGCTTGTTAGGGCCCAGTTCTCGTCGGATTCTTTAACCAGCTTGGGCCCTGGATGGCACATGTTAAAGACAGAGCCCGCCTGCACGGTGCTGGGATGAGGGGTTCGACAGCAGTATGGCCCAGGTGACTGGCAAAGGGGAAAGTTTCCCGCCCTGAGAAGCAATGTCCATGAACTCTACCCTCTGCTCTTCCTGATATCGGGGATGAGGCTAGATATTTCTAAAGTGGATAGGAACACGCAGCTACATTTTCTCAGGAGTTAAGATTGTATATGTGTTCTGTACATGTTCAGTGAGATAGTGGTTTGTCTCGCTCACTAAGAGTATGCAAGCTGCTTTGCTAGTTTATAAGATGATGTCAAGGAATGAGAAAAAAACAATTTTATATGCTCAGTCACTTCTTTTCGATCCTGGTGAGGTGAAATGCAAACATAGATGCTGGCAAGGGAAAACTGGGTGTGTAATTACAGGTTAATATCAAGTCTATGATCCTTATTTTCTGTTTATAAATTGTATGAAAAAATGGCTTGCTCTCACTTTCTCTCTACCCCTGCCACCGCCCCCCCCCCAATAAAATGGCTGTTTGTTTTTAGACTTTGACCCTGCTACTTTTCTTGAAGGAAGGCTTGTTGGCACACAAGACTTATAAGCGACTAATAGAGTTGGTAACTTCACATATTAAGTAATTTTCTTTATGAGATAGAAATAACAACATCTGAGTCAAGTGTAGGAGTCATCCTAGAAATCTTTAAAATAACTGTTATAGGGAAATGTTTATGGCACAGATTTTGGTACACGTATCTCCAAACTCACTGAGTTGTATGTTTAATAATAGGAACAGATTTTTGTATGCCAATTGTCCCCCAATAAAGAGAAAGTAACTGATATAAAAAAATAAAATAAAAAAGAAAGTAACTGATATAAGCAAATTACCATCGTTGATGAAAAAATTCTAAAAAATATATTTTTAAAATTGTCACACTTCTCTGGAACTCTTAGGGGTAATCTTAAATCCACTTACGATGTGGGCGATATGAAGAGAAAAATTAAAATTTTGCAGAGAAAGCTGGAATAAAATTGACGGTAATTCTCAGTGGTGTGTGCAAAAATTACAGAACCCTGGGGCTGGAGCTAACCTCTTTCTTCCATTTCCAAATGGACTGTATCTAAATAATTCCAGAAGTGAGTTGGCTCCCTAGTCTCTGTGCACACCTCTCCCCCATCCACATCAATCTTCATCATGATCTGTTGAATACATCAAAAAAGTAGGAAGGAAGTCTTTCCTTAAAGCATTTAGAGATGGTTGAGATGCATATGATAAAGTTCACAAAGGTAAAGGGAGTTTTAAAGATCAATCATAACATTGGAGCTCTTGGGTGGCTCAGTCCGTTAAGCGTCTGACTTCGGCTCAGGTCATGATCTCGAGTCCGTGAGTTTGAGCCCCAAGTCGGGCTCTGTGATGACAGCTCAGAGCCTGGAGCCTGCTTCAGGTAAACAAAATTAAAACATTAAAAAAAAAAAAGAAAGGGG
The DNA here is from genome assembly GCF_018350195.1 of Panthera tigris. NCBI lineage: Eukaryota > Metazoa > Chordata > Mammalia > Carnivora > Felidae > Panthera > Panthera tigris. The sequence goes on along the minus strand of NC_056672.1, from coordinate 16,505,457 downwards.
TGCCTGGGTGCCTCAGTCGGTTAAGCGTCTGACTTCGGCTCGGGTCATGATCTCACAGTTCACAAGTTTGAGCTCTATGTCGGGCTCTGTGCGGATCGCTCAGAGCCTGCTTCAGATTCTGTGTCTCCCTCTCTCTGTCTGCCCCTCTCCCACTTGCATGTGTGCTCGCTCTCTCTCTCTCAAAAATAAAATAAACATTAAAAATTTTTAAAAAGCTCAATCATAACACAATGCCAAAAATAATATTTGGAAGTAACCCTTAAAGAAATACACGAAAAATAGTTTTTCATATGTACTGCTCCGCACAGCAAAGCAGTTTGGAAACAAGTCGTCCAAATTAATTAATTCTCTGCAGAAAAAAAGGCTACGTGTGTCTACTTCAGTGAGAAATACATAAACTGACAAGCAAGGTGACAATTTCTTGTTTATAACTCTGATGCTATAAAATGAGGACCAGCTTGCAGCTTTTAAAATAGCAAGTGACCTTCTGCAACTCTGATTTCAACCACTCAGCGGGTTTTTTTCCACCAAAGGGGCTTATTTTAGCCCTCACTAGACATTTCAGCAAACGGTGCTCTCCAAAGGCTGCAGCATCTCTGACACGGATTACACAGGTGGTTTCATTAGAATCCCACATCCTGGGAGCGGGGAAAGTTGAGTATATCTTTAAAAACTGCTGCTTTCAGTGTTATTACCAAGAGCGCCGTGGCCCAACTGTACCAAGGCGAGAAAGCTGAGACTCCACGCTATATATAGGACTAGAGGGGGTTGCATCTGAACTTCCTAATTCTTTCTCCTCCCCCTCCTTTTTTTTTTTTTTTTCATGAGACAGTACGGCTTCTTCTTGGTGAACTATACCCTCTATTCATTTTCCTCCACAAGAGATTTCTTTTAAACTTGGAAGTATCCTCCCTAAAATACTGTATCTCAGCCTCCATCAAAATGATTAATGAATTTTTAATTTATCACTTGCCTTAAGGATCTAGAGAACCACTCAATTCTCTGTTTCGTTTGTACTACTAGTGTGAAAGTGGAATTCTTAGGGGATTTACTTTGAATGAATGCCAGGATATCTCTACGGACTTGCTCAAGGCGAGTTTTAAGTGCCTGTGTTAGGTTTTTGGGATATCACGATTCCTCAGAATCCACGCTCCGAGGCAGTATATATATATATATATATATATATATGGTTGAAAAGTGAAACATTTAACCCAGTGTGCATTTTGCTTTTTGACCATAGACCGCTAGTTTTGTACATTTTCTGTCATTAAATAGAACAAGTGTACTGGTTAGGATGCACTAGGAGACAGTGTCAGAGAGGACAATGTCAATTTTAAGACCTTTCTGGTTTTTCTCATCTCTACTTAGTGATTATTGTTTTTCTAGCATAAATAGAATTGTGCTGTCAGCATAAAAACATCAACAACCTTTAAGCTTAATTAAAACAGCCACCTATCAGTGACGCATAGCCTCGACAGGAAAGTAGTATATTTTTAGCATTTAAGTTTCTCGAATTCTTTTAAGAAGGAGCTGGGGCATAAATAACCCACAGTCCCTTTGTTGGCTCACTTTCACCGTCTAACCACCATTACTCCCTCACCAGTGAATTAAGACAGCTTCTGGTCTCCTTTTCATACAAATTCTATTGCCAATTATGTTATCAAAAACTGGCATAACAGATTTGTACTTCATGTGGACTGAAACCAAAATGTGCGTAGAGTTCTTCAGAAAAAAATACACTAACAAAATAAGAGACGATGTCCTTAACTATAAAAAATGATGAAAAGGTGATCCACACAGTTCAACAAAATAGGAACACAGAGAAAACCAATGAAAAAATCAGATAAGTAACAGTAATATCTGAGCAAAGACTGAATGAATGGGTGGTTAATAAAATGGCTAATATTTTCTCAAATTTCGGGAGGCTCGGGTAAGAGCATTTTAATAGAAGGAAAGGAAGCACAATGTAAAGCATAAAGAAAAACTGAAAGAATCTATCCAGCATTTGTGTTAAAGCCAAACGAAAAAAGCGTCACGAGCAGCAAAAGAAATGAACCATCAAGGGGCGGCTTTCTTAATAATTTAATAACGGAAAGCTGTTTGGAATCGCCACGTGTTTTGTTTTATTGCGATGGTATATGTCTAACTTGGGGAGAAATTATAGTTTCTTTTCTTCAAACTAGCTAATAAAATTGAGAAGGAGTCTATTATGAAAACATTACATTTCAAAGTTAACTTTCACAGTGAAAGATCTCCTTCAAAGAACCATCAGAAAACATCAACTTACTTCAATGTCCTAGAGTTGATGAGTTCTAAGGGAGCTATCTTGTAAAACAGCAGAAGCCAATATGGACCCCTTTAGACTTCTCCTTTGTGCCCTTTGGGACGTCACTTAATATCTTAGAGTCTTAGTGTCTTTGGGTTTGATTTTCTATCTACAGAAGGATTTAGCAGCAGAGACATCTTCTAAGGGCTGTGTGAAGCATGGCGACTTGAGTCTGAGGGGCTACGTAGGAATTTCTCTTTGTTTTGATTCATAAGGGGAAGTCTTTCAGACTTACAGACAGTGAGGGTACAGCTCACAGTCTGAAAAGCATTTGAAGAGTCTCAGAACAAACAAGAACAAGGTAAGTCAGAGCCCATTAAAATCCTTCCCTGCTCTCTTGAAAAAAACTGCACCTCCATACCCTACCCAAAGGACAATTAGTGGGTCACAAATGATGAAAACCTAATTATGAAAACTGCTCAGGGCCATCATTAGGATTGACTTCTTCTATTTGGATTTTGTTGGCATACGGATTGACCGTTAGGTAATTAATTTTAAAGTTTATTTATTTATTTTTGAGAGAGAGAGAATCCCAAGCAGGCTCCACACTGTCAGCACGGAGCCCAACGCAAGCCCCCAACTCGCTAACTGTGAGATCATGACCTGAGCCAAAATCAAATCAAGAATTGGATGCTTGGCGGGGGGGCACCTGGGTGGCTCAGTCGGTTAAGCGTCTGACTTCAGCTCAGGTCATGATCTCACGGTCCGTGAGTTCGAGCCCCGCGTTGGGCTCTGTGCTGTCAGTTCAGAGCCTGGAGCTTGCTTCGGCCCCCACTCACAATCTGTCTCTCTCTATCAAAAAAATGAATAAATGTTAAAAAATAAAAAATCTAAGAGTTGGATGCTTGGGGCGTGTGGGTGGCTCAGTCGGTTAAGCATCCAACTTTGGCTCAGGTCATGATCAAACTCAGGTTTGTGAGTTTGAGCCCCGCGTTTGGGCTCTGTGCTGACAGCTCAGAGCCTGGAGCCTGCTTTGGATTCTGTGTCTCCCTCTCTCTCTGCCCCTCCCCTCCTCGCACTCTATCTCTCTCTCTCTCTCTCAAAATAAATAAATAAATAAATATTAGAAAAAAAAAAAAGAGTTGGACGCTTAACTGACTGAGTCACCCAGGTGCCCTGGATTGACCGTCAATTTCCTCCTCCTCCCCTTTAGTCAATGTACTTCTGACCTTAAGGAAAAACGAATTCAGAGGAAATCTTTGGAGGTAACTTTTACATTTTCAAACATTTAATCTAAAATTTTAAAAGTAACTTGATTACTTAAATAAGGCCTTTAATTGACTAGTGTTTTAAAATAAGTTTTGTCTAAGTCATCTAGCACCAAATCGTCCTACGACAAACCTGTCTGAAAACCACAGAGCAGTTCCACAATGAGTCTTACAAATGTGACTCAAATTTAAAGAGCAAAATTTTTTCTCCTCAGCGTTGAAGGCATTTTGTCACAGGAGAAAGTTTATATCCTAAAATAAAAGCAAAGCAATAATAAAGTAAAACAAACAAACAAAAAGTCTTTCCAGCTTGGAACACTTCCAACAGATCTCCCCACATTTGTGAACATCACAGAGGTAAATCCTGTACCTGTTGAGCAGGAGAGCCTCTGAAGTTGGTTGTATCTTCTGCCAACAAAACCCAAGTGTATTCACCTCCAGTCACCTGGCCATCAAATGCCATGTCTGTGTTCCATGGCCCATGTGGAACACGTGGTTAACCTTAACCAGTTCTTCCCCAATAGGTGCTTGAGACTATGGTGAAAGTGGTACATATCCACTCCAGTCAGTGGAAAAGCAACTCAGGGCTCTCACCAAGAGCCAGTGTCAAAGCTCTCAATGACCTGAGACGCTCTTCTGACGTGGGGGCTATTTCAGAGGCTGCCTTATAAGCATAGACATTTCCTCCCTCCACAAGCCATAGGCAGAATCTCTCTCTCCTTTCCTCTTCCTTACTGTGGAATGTTTCATATCTACTATGGCTTTTGAAATTGAGTATATAAAGTAGAACTGGTTTTCTGGCAGCTTCTCAATATTTATTGATTGATTGATTGATTGGCTGGTGGATTTTAGAGTTTTCTTACGATGTTCTGAATTCTGAATCAAAAATTAATCCCAAACTCGTATCTCTAGGAAAAGTCCACTGAGGAAGATCAATTTTGCGCATTTTTGTAAAAAAAAAAATTTAACGTTTGTTTATTTTTGAGAGACAGAGAGACACAGAGTGTGAGCAGGGGAGGGGCGGAGAGAGAGGGAGACACAGAATCTGAAGCAGGCTCCAGGCTCTGAGCTGTCAGCACAGAGCCTGACGTGGGGCTCGAACCCACCAACTGTGAGATCATGACCTGAGCTGAAGTCGGACGCTTGACCGAGCGAGCCACCCGGGCGCCTCAATTTTGCACATTTTCAACTGAAATTCGAAAAGGTGAGTTGGAATAATTTCCTCACATAGTGAATGCTAGCACATTAGGAAAGCTGTATTAGTGGGGGTACAAGCATGTAGGGACTAATATGCATTCATGTACAAATACTTGAATTGCATGTATGTCTTTGTATTGCTTATAATGTCAGCCATATTTATATTTGTTTATAGAGCCTTGCTGGTCACAAAGTACTTTTGTATCCATTATGCCATTTACTCCAGTTGTGGAGAATTCCTGCACTCAGCATGATACTAAAGTGGGTGCAACGTATCAGTGGGTGATTTTAGATCATCTTTGTGAGGCTATTGAAGAAAATCTAGAAGGATATGGATTTGAATGACCCTAGAAAAGAACTATAGTTCCCTGATCCTAGGACACTCTAGAATAATGCATGGCTACGGACTGGTCAATACAATAGTGTGACCACGGTAGAGATCCCAGAAATGTGACAAATGGAGTTGATTAGCCCAGTCCCCATACTCAGGAAATTTCTTTTAAGATAGAAAGCAAGATTCCAGAAATAGCAGCCTCTCCTGCAGGTGGCAAAGAACAAAGGGGTGTTAAAATTTCAGAGGAATCGAGTAAGACCTGACCAAGGTGATCTGGGTAGGTCTGGGAGGTGAGGACAGGTGGATTTACCTTGAAGCTATGTCTGTACAGCATTTCATCCTTTATGTTGAATGTACCTAAACTTGGGGCATTTGGAGATTGGTTGCCACCTTCTTTTTCAGCTGCCTCTGGTTATCCTTAATGCTCATTTTAATCTGGTTTCTTGTTTTTGTTTTGTTTTGTTTTTTCAGGAGCAGGGATGGAGAGAAGACGCTGGTACATAGTTCTGGTTTGACTGTGGTTATTAACTGCGTCACGGACAGGGTCATCCCACCCCCTAAGGTCTTCCTCCCTGTGAAGGAGGCAGGGCTGGCCATGGTCTCAGGCTAGAGTTTGAGCTTCTCTCAGGACAGTCTAGTTGCCAGCAAGCCCCCCTCTCCACCACCCTACCCTTATCTTTGGGAAGTGGCTGTAACAAAGGGAATGTCTATACATAGGATCAAAGCTCCCACCACAAGGGGGGAGAGTCATAGTTTTTCAAAGTCATTATATGCAATCCACCTGATTTTTCAGATGAAGAGACGGAGCCTCAGAAAGCTGAACCAAGTTTGAACAAAGTCACATGGCGAGCATGTAGAGTAAGGACTCTCAATTTCAATGTGGTCCCTAAACTACCTGCAAAGGGCCTGTGGTTGGGGAAGGGAGCAAGAGGTATTAGAGAACAGTGGAAGCTCACAAGGTGTCTTCTCCAAAAGCAAGACAGGAAAAACAAACAACACTGCATTTTCCTTTTCCCCTATTGCTCGAATCATTTTTCTCATTTAGTCTATTTTTATCCATTTCAATGACTAAGCAGACAGTTGTTCTGGAACCGCGTGCCTACCTGTCTTTGCTACCAGTGCCATGAGAGGGACGAGGGAAATATGTAGCTAGAGTTAAATTCTATTCCCTGTACCATATCTGAACGAGTAGTTAAATATGCATAGAGAAATGTATATTTATTAAATATACATGTGAATATGCATAGATAGATTTAAGCAGTTATAGAAGATTGATCTGTAGAAGCGTGTGTCATTAAAGGTGCTGCCTTAAGACCATAGCACCTGCTTCGTGTTAATAAGTAACAATTAAAACAGCAATCTTGATAGAATCCCCCAAATAAAACACACTAGCGATATCCACTCTGTCTCTGTGTAGACTTCATAGAATAAAGTGGTAGTGGAAGGGACTGGATCACTTTCATTCTCCTCTCTTTTTGTACTCTCCTCTATTAATACTCGGCATCTGGAACAGGTAACTTTTTTCAAAAAAGAGGTTTACGTCTAGTTTTGATGCTTAAAATTTCAGGCTCCATAAATAGAACACACAAGAAAGATGAAACTAAATCTACATTTAAGATTATATAGGCGAGACCAAGGAGTTCATATTTCTTTGCCTTTATCTGGAGAGAAAATTACTAAATACGACAGCCAACTCAGGTAATGTGTGTAAAAGGCAGTTTATCCCCTTAGCCTCACAGCTACCTTGATGGATTTCCCCTACTGTTTTTAAAAGCATATTTGCAGGGCACCTGGGTGGCTTGGTCTGTTAAACATCCAACTCTTAGTTTCAGCTCAGGTCATGATCTCAAGGTTTGTGAGTTTGAGCCCCACATGGGCCTGTCAGCACAGAGCCTGCTTGGAATTCTCTCTCTCCCTGCCCCTCTCTCTCCCTTTCCCTCTCTCTCTGTCCCTCCCTTACTCACTTGCTCTCTTTCTCTCTCAAAATAAATAAATAAACTTACCCACAAAAGTATGGCCACCTAATCTTTGACAAAGCAGGAAAGAATATTCAATGGGGTAAAGAGAGTCTCTTCAGCAAGTGGTGCTGGGAAAACTGGACAGTGACATGCAGAAGAATGAACCGGGATCACTTTCTTATACCATACACAAAAATAAACTCAAAATGGATGAAAGACCTAAATGTAAGACAGGAAGCCATCAAAATCCTCGAGGAGAAAGCAGGCAAAAACCTCTTTGATCTTGGCCGCAGCAACTTCTTACTCAACACGTCTCCAGAGGCAAGGGAAACAAAAGCAAAAATGAACTATTGGGACCTCATCAAAATAAAAAGCTTCTGCACAGCGAAGGAAACAATCAGCAAAACTAAAAGGCAACCAATGGAATGGGAGAAGATATTTGCAAACGACATGTCAGATAAAGGGTTCGTATCCAAAATCTATAAAGAACTTATCAAACTCAACACCCAAAAAACAAATAATCCAGTGAAGAAACGGGCAAAAGGCACGAATAGACACTTCTCCAAAGAAGACATCCAGATGGCCAACTGACACATGAAAAAATACTGAACACCACTCATCATCAGGGAAATACAACACAAAGCCACAATGAGATACCACCTCACACCTGTCAGAATGGCTAACATGAACAACTCAGGCAACAGCAGATGTTGGTGAGGATGAGGAGAAAGAGGAACACTTTTGCACTGGTGGGAATGCACACCAATGCAGCAGCCACTCTGGAAAACAGTAAGGAGGTTCCTCAAAAAATCAGACATAGAACTACCCTATGACCCAGCAATTGCAATACTAGGTATTTATCCAAGGGATACGGGTATGCTGTTTTGAAGGGGCACATGCACCCCAATGTTCATAGCAGCACTATCAACAATAGCCAAAGTAGGGAAAGAGCCCACACGTCCATCGATGGATGAATGGATTAGAAGGTGTGGTATATATATATACAATGGAGTATTACTCGATAATCAAAAAGAATGAAATTTTGCCATTTGCAACTACGTGGATGGAACTGGAGGGTATTATGCTGAGTGCATTTAGTCAGAGAAAGACAAATATCATATGACTTCCCTCATATGAGGACTTTAAGATACAAAACAGATGAACATAAGGGAAGGGAAGCAAAAATAATACAAAAACAGGGAGGGGGACAAAACATAAGAGATATGGAGAACATAAGAGATATGGAGAACAAAAGAGATACGGAGAACAAACAGAGGGTTAGTGGAGGGGTTGTGGGAGGGGGGATGGGCTAAATGGGTAAGGGGCACTGAGGAACCTACTTCTGAAATCATTGTTGCACCATATACTAACTAATTTGGATGTAAATTAAAACAAACAAACAAATCAACAACCTTAAAAAAATTAAAAAGAAATGAAAGCATTTGTTTGGTTATTTGGACTATCTTGTTGTCTAGCACCTCACAGATACATTATCAATCATCTTTTTTTTTTTTAATTTTTTTAACGTTTATTTATTTTTGAGACAGAGAGAGACACAGCATGAATGGGGGAGGGGCAGAGAGAGAGGGAGACACAGAATCGGAAGCAGGCTCCAGGCTCTGAGCCATCAGCCCAGAGCCCGACGCGGGGCTCCAAATCGCAGACCGCAAGATCATGACCTGAGCTGAAGTCGGACACTTAACCGACTGAGCCACCCAGGCTCCCCTTATCAATCATCTTTGAACTTAAATGGGCTTTTGTTAAGAGTATTAGTCCTTCGGAATCCCCCAGCCCATCTGAGAGCAACGGCGGGGAGGGCATACAAGAGTCTCCCCTTTCTTCTTTGCTTGCTTGCTGGGTACCCCTTCCCCAGCATCCCCTCCCTACCACCAACCACTGCAAAATTTTACCCCAAAAGATAGAACACATCCTCATGCCAGCTTGCAGTGAAATTCCAGCTAAACCCAGTTAATACTCCTGCCTAAATATTCATTTGCAGCTTACTTTTGTCCCTGCCTTATTTCATCGCTTTTCCTCCGATGGGATTTTGAGAAACCCAAGGATATGATTCTTGACATGTTTCATATTTTTGTTTGTTTATCCACATTTTGTTTTGTCTTACCAAGACCATGGAAGAAGCCATCTCTGATAAGAGATATGGCTCGGGGCAAGCCATACCCCCCTCTTCCTCACCTCCAGGAGGGTTTGTGGTAACATCATGCCCAGGACTTACAGTAAAGGACACACTGAATTGCAGTGATTTTTCTTCATGTCCACGTCGTAGCTGGTGAGGGCAGGAGCCACGGTCTGCTGGTTGTGAGTGCCTGGCACATTTCAAAAATATGTTTTTGAAAGAACGCCTGGCAGTCTGAGGTAGTAACCTACGTTGGAATTTAAGCTTTACCACTTAACTCACTCTGTTCGAGGAAAATCCCCTAATTTCTTCATCTGCACAATGGAATGATTTCGTCACTACCCACTTGAAGGCATTGCTATGAGGTTCAAAATGGCTAACGTGCATTTTCTACACTTCTCTCCTTACATTGAGTCTTAGGTCCTTAACCTAAGAAGTCTGTAGTTTCTTTGGTACATTTTTAGAAAGACAAGTTTGGATTTTCTGGGGGATATTCCTGACTCTGATGATATTCCTTAAGCTTACTTTTTGGGATCTGCGTGCTTTTGCTTATACACTTGTTTGATGCTTTTTATAAAATATTTATTTATTTATTTTGAGAGAGAGAGAGTGGGGGAGGGAAAGAGAGAGAGGGAGAGAGAGAATCCCAAGCAGGCTCTACACCATCAGTCTAGATCCCGACGTGGGGCTCAATCTCACCAAATGTGAGATCTCGACCTGAGCCAAAATCAAGAGTCCGATGCTTAACCAACTGAGCCACCCAGGCACCCCTGTTTGATGGTTCATAAACATGTATTTTTATTAAACAATTCCAAGCTGTAAGGCCATATTCTACATGAACTAGTCCGGTTTTACAGCTGTTTTTATGATAATTCAGTATCAGAATAGTGTCCTGCTTGTACACAGTTCACTGTTCCTTCAGAAACCAGAGGAAGCAGACCAGGGCTTCTAACAGCCAGGCACGATGTTCAGAAATCCCATAGTGCCCTTACAGCCTTCAATTCACCCAGTCAAAAATGTGGCTAAAATCAGACTGTCTCTTTTGTCTGCATAGGGTTTGTTCTGTGATAGCTTGTCACCAGCTAGATTAGTATAGATGCTCATTAATCAAGTCAGGTCAGGGGAATCTGAGTGGCTCAGTCGGTTAAGCGTCTGACTTCAGCTCGGGTCATGATCTTACAGGTCACGGGTTCGAGCCTCTCATTAGGCTCTGTGCTGACAGCTCAGAGCCTGGAGCCTGCTTTAGATTCCGTGTGTCTCTCTCTTTGCCCCTCCCCCACTTGAGAGTCTCTCTGTGTCTCTCTCAAAATGAAAATCAACATAAAAAAAATCAAGTCAGGTCAGAAGGTCAGCTTTCCCACTCTGAGAGCTCCTTTGCAGCACCTAGAAGAGCAACAGGCAGGCAACAAACACCAAGCATGTTTTGCTATGGGAATGCCAACTAACTTGCGAGGGGCTCCCTTTTTGTCTGGTGGGAGGACATATAATATGATGGTCCAAAGAATCGCATTTGATGTTACTCAGACCTGAGCTCGTATGTTTATTATGCTTTTTTTTTTAAAGTTTTGTAACTTCTGAGCCTTTTTTTCATCTGTAAAATGGACATAAACATACTTCCATAATAGGCATAATACAATTGTTATGAAAATTAAATATAGGACGTTGCTCAGCACAATGTAGGTGCTCAATAAAAGGTAATTATATTGTCTGTAACAGCTGGTAATGTTATTAATTATCGTGAGATGAATAAAATTGCAATACCATTTCTATTATAATAAGGCGAATGCTTGATTGGTACTGTCCTAAGAACTTAGGAATATTAACTCACTTCATCAACACACACTGGTGGGACTACTATTGTTCCAGGTTTACAACTGAGACTCAAAGAGGCCATTAGGTAACTTGCTCACGGGAAAGGGCACACCCGGTTTTGAACTCAGGCAAAATTCAGCCCTAGAATCATACCACCACCCCACACTACTGATGCCTTTCTGCCCAGCGATCCTGTTGCGGATGTTTTCGTGAAATGAGTGGCAGTTTTCTGGATGGTGCAGGAAAGAACAGTATATCCCATTACTGCCGCTTGTCAAAGGTACCTACTTTTGATACCCATGGCAGGAGTTTGTGTCCACTAGATGGCGTTGTTGTGTTAACGAAACGAGAACCAAGTGAACGCTTTGGCTTAGGAGCCTGCTAAATTTGAGACCAGCCACGACAATCTAATTCCATGCCTCAAAGTCTGATGGAAGAAACCTCCAAACTTTACAGCATATCCAGAGAACTCTAAAGACTAGTGGCATCGAGAACTACTTAGGAAAAATATATGCTAGCTTTTTTCTGAGCATCGAAGTTTGTAGAAAATCTGGAGGCGTTTTGAAACCATGTAGTCCAAATGCATCAGTTCATAAATAAATAGACTGAGGGCCAGAGAGGAAGTGTTACTTGGAGAAGGGTACCCAGACTTGATGGCTTTGGCTGTAGTTCTCTTTCCCTAATACTTCCAACTGATTCTAAATCACAGAGAAACTGCTTTCTGAATTCTTGGAAGACTTTCTAAGTCTCCGTACGGGGCAGAAGGCTGCCCAAAGATGACGAGTTTTTGCCTCATTATGTTTTATACAGATGTTCAAAATCAGTAGCAGACTCACACACTTAGATATTAAGGAAAAAATGGAACCTATTTCTTTTTCTTTTTAACATGTCTCTTGGAAATTGAGTGAGCCCACCTTAAAAGACTGTCCCTATTGGTTGACAGTGCAGTTCGTGGGTATTAAACCCAGAGCGGGTAACAGGGTAATAGATAAGCAAAAGGACTCTGGAATCAGACTGTCCTGGTGGACCCGAAGGACCCTGGGCAGGTCATGAGACATCTCTAAGCCTCTGTGTCCACATCTGTAAAATGGGAATCCTGCTTTTACTTATAAGGTGTTTGTAAAAATTAAATGTGTGCGAAGTGCCTGTGACGTCATTAAAAAACAAGGTTAAAGGGAGCAATAATAATGAATAATGAATTTTTGTTGCGATAGCGGATGTTCCGTTTTCTGTGTCTCTCAGTTGTGAATGTCTTTACAGGGGCTTTGTCAATCACCTCTTCAGTCACGGTCACGTGCTAAATTGCTGAACGAGAGAAATAACGTTTCAGGTTGTATAACTGTGTAACATCACTTCTTCCTCACCCAGATGGCAGAAGTAGCCAAGGATACATATGGCATGTGCTTCATTATGTGTTCACGTCAACTTTATTTAAAACACTCGTAGGCTCCGGGCTCCTACTCACAGTTTAGACAGAGAAGGTGACTGGCATCCAAATAATAACAGCTAAGAGCAATTGAACACTTGCCGAGTGTCCAACATCCCTCTGCTTTGCGAGTATGAACTCATTTAATTCTTACTTACAACCGTGTGATCTAGGAACTAACACTTTTCTCTTTTTAAAGAGGAGGAAGCCGGGATCCAGCAACTCATCCCAGCTGAAAGAAGCCAGAGTCAGCATTTGAACTCAGGTGGCCTGGGTCTTAAGGACTCTGCTCGGCCAGGATGAGGTCAGGATGAGAGGGGGAGGTTGCTCCAAGGTTCCTGAGACCGAGCTTGCTCCCCAACCCCCAGCCCCCAAATACCACAATGAAGCCTGATAGAGACCTGCAGCCTCGGTACCCAGGAGGCTCATGTGTTAAACCATCAATATTTTTATGGCAGTTAGTTGATGAGCTCAACTGGTTAAACATTTAATAGACTCCTGAGCTTAACAGGGTAAAACAAAGTCGTAACAGGTCGGGAGAGGGCATTCCTAGGGACAGGGCACTCTTGAGGACCACGCCTTAAGGGATCAAAGCTCACTGCAGCCAAAGGAGGGTCAGGTTGCTGAAGCAATCATGCCATCGTGCCTGTGACTGGCCCTGTTCGCTGTAACTCATTTGTTGCTCGTATGTTCCGTGACGTTCCAGACTACCCTCTTTTCACAGCCAGGGATTCAGACTCTATTCCCATGTAGAATTCATGAATTCAGATTTACAAGAGGCTTAGCCATCTTTCTGGTCTACCCCTCTGCCTTTGAAAAGAAGCCAACTGAGGTCCCATTTGCTTACGGTTTGTCCCAAGTTATCTTAGAGCAAGAACCAGAGACCTGCTCATTCGGTTATCACATACCGGTTCTACATCCCTTCCCTATTTTATTTTAAATAGTATCATCACTCAGAATTCTTGCTGAAATTCCCGTGTTTATGCCAAATTGAGCCCAAATTCAACAGATAGGTTCTGTTCTTTACGGATAGCGTCTTTCCGTTTTCAATTCCTTCTCTCCTCCTTTGCTTGACATAAACTTTTATGGGGCTGGAGAACAATGCCATTTATTACAACACACTTTTTAAATCAGACAGTCTTATTATTATCATTTTTTTTTTTTTTCCTTAGAAGCCACGAATGCAAGTCATTGACTCTAGACCTGAGAAAATGCCCGGCCTAAACAAGACCATGGCGGCTTCAAAGCGCGATTGCCAACAGCGAGGTGGGGGAGGAGACCGCCACTTACCGATTTCAGTCATCGTTATCCCGGGTGCTAGCTGCCCGTTGTTGAAAGAGCTATAGGTAAACAAGTTGGGTACGGAGGTGAGGTCATAGATAGGTTCTTGCTTTATCTGTTTGATTCCAGTCATGTCAAGTCCCGACTGATCAGGGGACGGCTGGCCGGAATCCACGCTGTAATAGCCCTCGGACTTGGGCAGGTCGATGACGTGTCCGTTGGCGTAGGCGCCGCCGGCCTCGTTGCTCAGGTTGCCCAGGCCGTTGCTGATGCTGCCGCTGTAGACCCTGGCGAGGGCTTCCGCCTCCCCGCTCTGCTGCTGCCGCTGCTCCTGTAGCCGCTGCTGGTGCTTCTGCACCTCGGCGTACAGGCTGTCCCTCTGCTTCTTGGACATCCTCCCGAACTTCACAGCTGCGTTGGAGAGACAAGCAGAAGAGGGCACTTGGGGTTATCATTCCCGATCCATCCGAGGGGGGTCACGGACGGTTGTCCCCTCAGCATCCAGCGCACAAAATCCCAGCACCATAGCGGAAGGCCCCATGCGTTCGCACCCCACATTTGGTGAAAGGCTATGTTCAGGGGTGTTGTGCTGGTGTATGAGCAGAGAGAGAGCTAACCATGAGCTAGGAAGGAATGCCAGGACTTAAGTTTATTTCTGATGGCCATGAAGTTAGAAGGCATATTTCCTGGTTCTTTCTTACATGTGTGTGGGGGGGGGGGGGGAATCCACAAACCAAAAACTACAAATGGTACCTGCTGTTAAAATGTCAACCAACACTCAATATTAGCTTCCCCTACTAAGCATTAGGGTTCCTAGATTGTTGGGTAGGGCCCTATTATTTCACGATTTTCATTTTTTTAAATCTCTGGACATGCCTCACCTTTTTATTATAAATGTTTATTTATTTATTTTTGCGTGAGAGAAAGAGAGAGAGGGAAACACAAGCGGGGGAGGAACAGAGAGAGAGGCAGACACAGAATCCGAAGCAGGCTCCAGGCTCCGAGCTGTCGGCACAGAGCCCGATGTGGGGCTCGAACTCACAAACTGAGAGATCGTGACCTGAGCCGAAGTTGGACGCTTAACCGACTGAGCCACCCAGGCACCCCCTCACTATTTTCTACACAGCATGTTGGGTAAGACCAACGCTGTGGGGGAGGGTGATAAATGCAATTTTAAGTAAGTATTTGTCTTCAGCTGGCTTTTGGGATCCAATTCAAAGAATATTTGGAAAACAGCAATCTTGTTAAGTCCAATACTCAGCAAGGAAGCCCACAGCTACCCCTCCTTTCTTGTTCTACCAGCCCCAAGTTTTATATTGCCCTTCTCTTCTGGCAAAATCCTTAACCATCGTGAGGAAAAAGGAGGAAAAGTCTGTTAAGAGGTCACAGAGTAATCTGAGGATGCTTTGATCTGAATTCATGGTTTCTTAACTGGTAGAGTTTGACCTCCTGATTTGTTACGGATATTGACATTTTCCCTCACAAACTGTCAACTCCCAGTTTAGGCTGTGAATATTTTAAGTGAGAGGCCACCTTGTCTGCAGCATCAAACACTATGTCCTGCAGTTCATGTTAACGGTGGGGACTACGGCAAACTTGGAGGCTCCTCTCGGAGTTTCTATTTTCTTTTCTTTCGTGACAGTGTTCTCATCACCTGTTGGTATTTGGAAGCCCAGGGAATGTAGAAAGAAGTGGAGGGTAGGAACAGGTCCAGTTCCTGGATTCAGTTAGTCGGCTTCGTGAGAATGATTTCTGAAAATAACTACATGGTGAAGTGCTTAAGGACTCTCCGGCACAGAGGGCCCACAGAAGAGATTCCTACTGTGGAAGAGCCACGCCCCCTCCCCGCTGGCCATGTTCCATCAGTGCTCGTCTTCTCCTTCTGTTGGCTACAGAGTTATCAAATTTTATCTGAGCATCGGCTGTTCAGAATGGAGACCACGTTTCCCAGCCTCCCTCACCGCCAGGTGCAGCTATGAGATTAAGTTCTGGATAAGAGGAGGTAAATAGAAATGCTGTGTATACTTCTCAGTGTTGGGGCTCACTGTTTTCTTCTTTCCTGCCTGCTGGATTGTGGATGTGAGGACTGGATTTGTAGCAGCCCAAACTTCCTGTTTTTCCTTAATCCTCAGTAAAAAAAAAAAAAAAAAAAAAAAAAAAATGTTCAGGCATGCTGATGCTGCCTAAATAGAAAAACAAAGGGGTGATTTATCCAGTAAGTTTTCTGAATGAAGACA
Organism: Panthera tigris; assembly: GCF_018350195.1. Classification (NCBI taxonomy): domain Eukaryota; kingdom Metazoa; phylum Chordata; class Mammalia; order Carnivora; family Felidae; genus Panthera; species Panthera tigris. The sequence goes on along the minus strand of NC_056672.1, from coordinate 16,489,544 downwards.
ATTCATCTGTTTAATTCAGACCAAACTCCCCTTTCTACCTCTACTGTCATTTTAATAGCATCTCGAATCATTTAGATCATTGTGTTTAACTTTGTTGGTAGAGATACTATCTTTATTAGGTTCTGTTTCTCAGAGACACATGGATTTGCTTATTAATTGCGGTGATATTTCCAGTTTGTCCATGGGGCAAATCCTAAAGTAAATTTTAGGGAAAGCATTCCTTTGTACCTTTATATTATAACTTTACAAATATTATATATATTATGTAATACAATAATTTTTAAATAAATATATTTATAAATAAATAAATATAAATTCTCTGGGGAAAAAACTTTTTATATCAGAAAAAAATAAATCATGATAACTTTTGATTCAGGAAGGACCCCCCCACCCCACCCCCAGCAAGATATGAATGCGACATTCTTCTTTATTTGCTAACCTGTCTTTTGCATTCAGGTAGGTTCAGAACAGCAATTTGTTACAGAACTCCTGAGGATGATACAAAATTTCTATCTATTGGTAGATTAAGATTTTGGTGGAAGTAGATTACTTTCTGAGTTACTTTAGTAGAAGAGCTTTTGCATTTGTTTGTTTAAAATCTATTAGAGAGCAAAGACTGAGAAGAGGAGGCTCTTCTATCATGGAGACATAAATGCAGTGCCTCCTTTTAAAACCCTTTCCATTTAAACCTTGCTTTAGATTTCCATGCACTCTATAGTTAGGTGAAATATACTTGTGGTAGATTGATTTCATTAATGACCCTGATTCCTCTTACCTATTTCTATGCCCTTCCTGGTGTAAATATGCAATGCCCTTTCATTCCAGGCAGGCGCCCTGCCTCACCACTTGCCTCAGGGGCACGTTGATGAGGGAGCTTAAGGCAAGCTGACAGGCGACAACCCCCCCCCCCACCCCCACCCCCAGGTGGGATATGTGTGATGTTCCTCAGGCACTCCTGGCTGCCCAAGAACAAAAGAAAGGGGGGAAAATGATAGAGATCATAGTCCTGAAGGACCTAAAAGTCTCCATCACCCCTCCAGAGTGATTGTGGGAAATAAAGGCTGAAGGAAATGGCAGATAGAACTCTATTTCTTTATGGCCTGCAGCGCATTGATAAATACTTGAGGCAGGCAGAGTAAAATGTTTCTCCAGGAACTAACTCCTTACTGTCTTCATGTTAATGCTTTGCTAGAGGGAAAACAACTTTAGCTTGACAACAGCTCGGCCTCCAGTACCCTGTGAGTCTTTAGCATACGAAAATCTCTCTGGAAACTTCCCCTGGACTTTACCTCCCCCAACCCCACAGTATATAACCAGTCTCTCCTGGTTCCTTGGCAGCTCTTCCTGCCCACGGGTCCTGTCCCCATGCTTCAATAAAATCACTTTTTTTGCACCAACAGACATCTTCAAGAATTCTTTCTTGGTTGTCGGCTCTGGACCCCATGAGCCCCACTGTCACCCCCCAAAAACCTCATCAATGTGACCTGCTTTGGGCCAGTGAGATACTGACATATGTGATACAAACAGAAGCTACAAAAGTTCTTAGGTGACTGAATCTTTCACCACAAAAAGGATGTGCCTGCACTAGCTTGCTAGACGATAAGGTCTTTGCAGAGAAGGCCATCTACCCTCAGCAGAGGCACAGACTGACCTCTAGCTGGCAGCTGATGAATGAGCGAACCCAGTTAAGACTCTACATTTAATAATTTTAGGTCCAGAAATCTGCTGTTGACCATAGATCTCATAATCCAGGCAAACAATGTCAAATCAGTAGGCTGTCAAGACCTCTGTCCTGGTAAACATCTGAAAACCCAATGGTGAATAGTGATGCCTTTTCCAAGGTATTGACTTATCAGGTCACTGAGCAAACTGAAATATTTTCAGAGACGACCTAAAGCTCCACTACATTTTGGAACTAACAGACTTCATTCTAAATAAAGAACTTTGCTGGCAATTACTCTAATATTATTTTAGAATAGATTTTTCCATTCATGTCAGAAACAGTGATGTCCTAGTGGTTTTGTGCCCCTTTCCTATCATAAAAGTAATGACATATTTGGGGAAAACAGTTACGGTACATGGAACAAATAAATCTACCCAACTTTCCTGACACGTATAGAATCCCTTTGTCACTATCTGTGAAAACATTTGTTGTATTCATAGGGGTATTTTTAACAAAGGCTGTATTACTGTTCTATTTTCAAGGATTAGCATTCTTCTTACCACTACCCATTAATCAGAATGGCACATGTTTTAAGTGTCTGCCCCTCTCAGACTTGAATCATTCTGTTAATGATTTTCACTTGAGTATAGAGGCAGCCTCTTGTTAAACTGCTAGCTCTCAAAGAAACTTGCACGATTCTGTATACATTGCAAGTGCCTTATAAATATTCAGTGATGGTGGTATTTACTCATGATATGCTCTTATCACTCACTCTGATCTCATACTAGCAAAGAACAATTTTATGCAAAGTATCGGGGATCTTTTCATTTTTATTTGGATTGTGGCATTCTAAGTGGAATGGAAGTTTTTGGAGTAACTGTAAAACAAAGTCATTGCTTCTTTGAAGATTTCTGCTTACCAACACACGACAACTAGATATATGCTGTTGGTTTCAAGAGAGCCCAATTGTAGAACTATCATCTGTGACTTTCTGTAGTCATTTTGGAAATTATTTTATCTCACAATCTTCTGGCTATAAAGTTCACCATGCTCATATCTTGTTGCTTACCAAGCAAACTGGTCTTAATTTAACTTTTTTCAGTTTCAAGGATGTGCCTTTTTTTTTATAGTGCTCCAAGCTTTGTAGAAAAGATCAGATTCAATCTACCCAACCTTATTCCTAATTTCAAAATATTCTCTCACATCCCTCTCCTTTTCCAATAGAACTTCCTGTGATGATCGAATGTCATCTATGCTTTCCAAAATGGTAGCCACAGGCACATGGGGCTATTGAGCCCTTGAAATACAGCTAGTGTGACTGAAGAAGTGAATTTTAAGTTGTATTTAATTCTAATTAATTTAAATTTAAATAGTGACATGTGGCTACCATTCTGGATATCGGACAATGCTGTTCTGGATAAATAGAAACCGAATTTGTGAAATCTGTCCTCGTAAGGTAGCTACTTACATGTCATTAGGAGGATGCCTATTCAATTATTGCAATGTGAGTATCATGTTTTCTCTTTGGGGCTCAGTATCTTCCTACGGACACCAAACATTTTTCTGGTTTTTATTTGTTTGTTTGTAGTAGTACGATTGGAAACAGTTTATCCTAAAGATTCCTGCAACTAACATTTACGAAGCTTCCAGTTAAAAAGAAAAGTAAATATGATGGTGGAGAATATGTGATGGGCATATACATGCTATCAGCTCTCACACATAAATACATGCATGTCTTCACCTTTAAAAATGTTTTTAAGTAGTCTTCACGCCCAGTGAGGAGCCCAACGCGGGGCTTGAACTCATGACCCTGAGATCATGACCTGAGCTGAAATCAAGAATCGGACGCTTAACCAACTGAGCTACTCAGGCGTCCCGGTTTCACCTTTTCATACACATAAACACACGCATATATATTCCAAGTGGATTTGATTTTTGATTCTCTGCCCAAACTAAATTTGAACAAATCTGTTACTGCTGAGTTTTTTTGTCTACTCATCTATGTGCCATGGCTAATAAAGCATGATCAAAGTGGAAATTCAGGACAGAATGAAAGTCCAGTGATTTTAAAAGTCATATCAAGCTATCTACAAGTAGCCATCCATGGTTTTTCAGTGGCCACGTAGGTGAAATAAACAATCTTGGTGCCATGCATCCCTGACAGAAAACAAATGCGATTATCAAAATGAAGATGCCACTTTGTGTCTGAAGGAACGTGGGCAAGGTGTATGTGGAAAGAAGCCAGGTATGAGGGCATCTGAACTTGGCTACTAGCACTACTGTGAAAGCACTTTGAAAATACCTGCTCAACCAGTAGAAGGTAAATATAATAAATTAATGGCAGGGGAAGTACCAGCTCTCATTGCTGGGTCCTTGCTACAAATAGGTAATCACCAATAAGTTCAGGGATTTTTAAGCCATCAATACCACAGGCCAGACATTACATATCAACAGGAGATAAAACCTGTTCAGCTACCCTGGTATTAGTAGAATTTATTTGGTATAAAGGAAATACTCTTGGTAATCAAGGTTCAGACGAAACTTCCTCTTGCGTAACAGGAAGAATGTTCTCTCTTAGGAAGAATCCTTTTTTTTTTCCTTCTGCTGGAACCTCTTATCCTCATTTCCAACCACCGCTCCTACCCTGGAGCATTTCTCCTTGTCATTAGTTTTACATAAGACACAGTTAGGAGGTATTTTGGAGGATGTCCCTGGCATCCTCAGAATGGTCTCTGGATCTAAAACCAAGATGGATCATTATCCTGAATCTCCAGTATCTTCAGACACTGTATTGCTTTTACTCGCAAGTTTATATGCTACACTACATTTCTTCCCCCTTGAGAAAAGATCGTGGCTCTGTCCATTAAATGACCCTCCCTCCCAACACACTTTTTTTTTTTTTTTGCCATGGTATTCAAACAATCTCCTAGATTTTGTAGACATTGGACCATAAGCCCATCTCTTGTCTATGATTCTGTTCACCAGCACAGACCAAAGATCCGCCCTTCCAAAAGAGACACTTCCTTTTATTGTAGGAAGAAGTAACAAAGAAAAATAACCAATGGCTCAATCTCTTTGCACAATTAGTGGAGTTTTTCATATACTGTCAATTAATATGCTGCCTCCATATAGCAGAAACAAAGTACAAAATCATCAACTAAAGTTCCCGTAGAATTGCACTAAATAAGTGCTTAAAACCACTAAATCCCCACCTTCCACTTTCTTCACTTTAGTTATGTGAAAGTACACATCCTAGGAGTATATTTACATGGCTAGCAAGTCTAGAAAAGCAAATAAACACAAAGTCAGGTAGTTAATAGAAAAGCTTGGAAACATGTCTCTGTAGTTTTAGAAGCTACCTCTACACTGAAGGGCTCAAGGTCAAATTCTTTTTATTTTCTGGATCCAATTTGCCTCATAGGTATACTTTGATGCAATACAAGTTTAGGTGAGATGGGAAGTAGAAAAAAGGTAAACTTTTATGATATAAGTATTTGGAGAATGCAAGCTAAGAAGTAAGCAGTTTTTAGGTTTAGATATCAAGACTTACGCAGAACAGATTCTATCCAAATGAGTAAAAGGCTCACATTTAATTTAATAACTCATAAAACTCCCTATATACCAAGAGATGGTGTATGCCAATTATCCCTATTTCTTTAAGATCTGGAAGTCTCCCTGTCTCCGTCCATCTCTCTGTCCTTCCTTCCTTCCTTCCTTCCTTCCTTCCTTCCTTCCACACTACCTTGAACTTCATTAGAAGAATGTGACCAGGAGTAGAGAATCTACAATGATTCACATAAAGAGAATAAGTACCAGGGGAACTGTCTGTCTCAGGCTCTAGGTAAAAGAGAATTCCATGGTTCATTCAACAAACATTTAGGTGCTTGCCTTTAACCAGATCCTGAGGATACAGTGAGAACAAGACAGAAGTGCCCTCAGGACTCAGGGTGGCTCACAATCTGATACAGGAGTGCTGTAGCCAGTGTTGGGGGTGGGAGGGTGGGGGTAAGGTGGGAGATAATGAGTTTAGATGAGTGCTTAAAAATGGAAGCAACACTAGATAAAATTCTTTGTGTGTGTTTGTCTCTTCAATTAATCTAAGAAAATCAGTGGGGGGCCCAGCTCACCCATTTGGGTCATATTCTGAGAAGGACACCAGTTACACAGCCCTTTTAAGGCTTGGACTTATGCTATAGCTTTTGAAATTTTCATGATGCTTTAGAAAGTCCATGGCCAATAATAGTAGGGCTTCTGGGCTTCCTATGGAAGTAGGTTCTGCTGCTTAATATCTCCACACACCAAGCAACTCATGTACTAGTCAGACTCACCCAGTGACAAAATGGTCCTGGTTTGCCTCGCATGTTCCCTGGTTTTAGCTCTGAAAAATCTCACATCCTAGGAACCACTCATGCACATGCAAACTTTTGAACCTTGGCCAATGTGGCTTTCACCTAACCTTATTAGTACAGCTTGCTCCACGAGCTCCAGCAAAGTCTTTCCTGTATTCCTATTTTATGGGGCAATGCGCAGTTTTTAGAAGTTCTGCCAGCACATCGTTTTCTTTTCTTTTTATCCCCAATTCCCTTTGTCTAAAATCCTTCCAATGGCTTAAATAGACTCCAGCAAAGCATCCATGTGAAAGCCTTTAATTTTTTTACCAATGTTTATTTTTGAGAGAGGGGGGGTGCGGTGGGGGAAGAATATGTCAGAAAGGGAGGGGCAAAGAGAGAGGGAGACACAGAATCTGAAGCAGGCTCCAGGCTCTGAGCTGTCAGCACAGCTTGAATTCATGAACCACAAGACCAAAACCTGAGCTGAGGTCAGATGCTTAACCAACGGAGCCACCCAAGCGCCCCACGTGAAAACCTTTAAGAACCTGGAAGGCATGTCTTACCATCTCTCGACATCCCGAGGGCAAGACACTTCTGCAGTCGGCAGTGTTGGCAACGGTTTCTGTTGGTTCTGTCGATTAAACAGTTTCTCTGCCTTGGGCAGGAGTAAGAGGCATTGTTTTGCTGGCTCCTCCTGAAGAATCCCTAGAAGAAAAGAGAATGGGAGGGAGATATTATTTATAAGAAGGAAAACGGAGATAATTAACATACACGTTTGAGACAATTAACATACACGTTTGCTATGTTTTCTACCGTGAATGTAATGGAGTTTAATAAAAAAAAAACAACTTTTTTTTTGATACTTCTCCTTGGATACCTTACAGATGATTTGCCTGGGGGAAAATATGTACCATCTACAGAGATAGGAAGGCATCTTTCATTCATTCATTTAATCAGTGTTTACTAAAGACATTTGTGCGCTGTGTTCTTTGCAAAGAAAAACAGGACAGAGTTCCTGGCATCAAAGGAATGGCAGAGGACAGTGTCACTGCTAAGCCAAATATGACAAAACTTGAGGGGGAAAATAACACAGGCTTATGTCAAGTGCTGTGGGGGACATTGGTCACAAGAGCCGTACTGAGGAGGGTGGGTTCAGCATGTGCCAGTATCTTCCTGGTTTCTAAGAAGCATTTTACCCATTTGAAAAACTTTAAATATGCCCAGAAGGCATCTGCAAGGTTGTTTTTTTTAAACCAGTGATGTGCCTTATAATTAACCATATTTTTAAATAAAGCAAATATAGTATATAAACTGTTCAATAAGAATAAGCAATAAATAGACTATAGAGATGTAGGAGGTTTTCGTGCAAGTTAGGTTTCTTTCTGGTACACAGTTAACTGCCATGAACCATACGTTACCATTCTAAATAAATCCATAACTGAGTTAATTATTAAAAAACTTTCTTTGGGGTGGCTAGGTGGCTCAGTTGGTTGAGTGTCTGACTTCGGCTCAGGTCATGATCTCGTGATTTGTGAGTTCGAGCCCCACATCAGGCTCTGCACTGACAGTGAAGGGCCTGCTTGGGATTCTCTCTCTCTCTCCTCACTCTCTGCTCCTCCCCCACTCCTGCTTTCTCTCTCTCTCTCAAAATAAATAAAAAAAAATTTTTTTAATTAAAAAATTCTTTGGATACTATGCGCCTTAGCTATCTTACAGAAAACCCTAAAGGTGGGGCTCCTGGGTGGCTCAGTCAGTTAAGCATCCAACTTTAGCTCAAGGCATGATCTCACGGTTTGTGGGTTCGAGCCCCACGTCATGCTCTGTGTTGACAGTTCGGAGCCTGGAGCCTGCTTCAGATTCTGTGTCTCCCTCCCTCTCTGCCCTCCCCCTCTCATGCTCTGTCTCTCTCTCTCTTTCTGAAAAATAAATAAACATTAAAAAAATTAAAGAAAACATTAAAAAAAAGAAAAGAAAAGAAAAGAAAGAAAAGAAAAGAAAACCCTAAAGAGGAAAATCTGGGTTTCCTCGATTATCAGCAGGAGGACAGAGCAGGGCTGGGACTAGGGTGTGGCTAGTCAGGTACCCATCTTGGCCACAAAATTTAAGGATTGCCAAAAAACCTGTCAATCAGGATAAGTAATATTTTAACACAATATATTAAAAATCAACATTAATGCAAAACACCCCAAAAAGTTTAAAGAGGATCAAGATCATCGATTTTCCTTTAGTTTTGGGCTCTCCTATGACATGGCCTGTCACTATAAAGAGAGCTTGTCACTCTTTTCTTTTTTTTAAGTTTGTTTATTTTGAGAAAGACAGAGATGGTGTGAGTGGATGAGGGGCAGAGAGAGGAAGAGAGAGAATCCCAAGCAGGCTCTGCACTGCCAGCACGGAGCCTGATTCAGGGCTTGAACTCAAGAAACTGCGAGATCATGACCTGAGCCAAAACCAAAAGTCGACGCTTAACCGACTGAGCCACCCAGGTGCCCTGTGAGCTTGCCACTCTTATGAAGAACTTCGGAAATGGGTAACTCGGAAATGGGACAAGAGAGAAAAAAATGCCAACTGGTTTTGTGTTGTAAGCCCCAAGCCATTCAAAACAAGGACTAGTTTGGTCCCCACGGACCAGTGGTGGCAGGATGAGATATCCAACTGTCCAGTGTGAATGAATTCACAGAGCCCTTTCAAACAGAGATCCCATCCAAGCTGCCAGGGATTGAAAGGACGTACTCCATATACAAACGGTCCCTGACTTCAATGGTTCAATTTACGATTTTTCGACATTACAGATGGTCTGAAAGCAATACACATTCAGTAGAAATCATACTTCGAATTTTGAATCTGGATCTTTTCCCAGGCTAGTGAGAGACAGCACGATGCTCTTTTGTGACGCTGGGCAGGGTTGCGGCCACAGCTTCCAGTCAGCCCAGCGATTGTGGGGGTCAACGACCTATAGCGCTCACAGCCATTCTGGTTTTCATGTTCAGTACAGTATTCAATAAATTACATAAGACATTCCATGCTTTATTATACGAGGGGCTTTGTGTTAGGCGATTTTGCCCAATTGTAGGCTAAAGCAAGTGTTCTGAGCACATTTAAGGTGGGCTAGGCGAAGCTATGATGTTCACTGGGTTGAGTGTATCAAATGCATTTTTGACTTAAGATATGTTCAGCTCACAGTGAGTTTATAGGGACATAACCTCATGTAAGTCAAGGAAGATCTGTGCCAGCAAAGGTGTCAGAAAGAGAAACTTTGGCCCATCAGTCTTGGTAAAAGATGACTTGGGAATTTACATTTTAAGAAAGAATTGGTGGTTTTTTATCTTCGGATACTCCAGTGCCACTTAGCAAAAGAGCTGACAGAGAAGACTTCTAAAGTCACAGCTACAGGTCTAATTTAAGGCCAATTTGACATTAATTACGAGGCATTTCTTGCTTATCTGTTGCTCATTATTGCAAATGAGGTTTTTGGCACGAAAAAGAGATTCTGTTTCAAATGTTATTGAATGAATAGGAATTTGAATTAAGTGCGCAAGCTGAACTGATGTTATTTAAAATGGGTTGTTCATGTTGACTCAGAACGGTATTATGAAAATTCAGAGGTTGATACCGAATGCGCTGACACTGACATCTTATTCTAAACGGAATTTCTTGAGTTTTCCAGTTGGAGAAAAACACAGCATATTTACAAATGTGGGTTTTTCCATGAAATAAAAAAAAAAAAAAGTAGTGCCGCGTAAAATGTCATTTTGACTAAAACTTCAGAGTATGCTTCAGAATAGCAGCATAATTTCTTTGATTGTGTTTCCTGCTTTAAATAGAAAAGATGGCCGTACCCTACACACTTGTTTTAGCTGTTGGTCTATGGAATATATTTGTAAGGTTAGTTAAACCTTCTGTGTAAAACGTTTTGCTTTTTAACAGGAACATACCTTCATATTTTGAAATCGGGCATTTTCCAAATAGAGCTTTCACAGTGACACAGATCTCCACTGTGACACTGATCTAAAAATATATATACTTGGTGGGTACTTAATAAACTAGACCAGAGGCCTTAAAAATACCTACTAAACCAATATAGTAGTGGAAATGCTTTCTCTGGAGGGTTTGGATTCCGAAATTATTAGCATTTATGAAGAAAACTATTTGCCTACCTCCCCGAGGTAGTAATAGCTTACTCTAAGGAGGGTAAAAAATTGCTGATTAGTAATTTTGCTTTATTGTGTCTTCTGATGAGTTGAAAACTTTGCATCAAGGTGGATAACATGCAGTTTTTAATCATAGGTCTGCAGAGCAAACAGAGGAATACAAGGAATATCTCAGGATGTTCAAATATGGATTATCACTAATCACCTTTGAGGTCAGGATGTTGATGGGCGAGTTACATTCACGCTATTCTCCCTTCTCTGTGTCCTCTTCCCACTTTAGTTTCATTTTTTTCTTTTCCTTTTCTTTGCTTCAGTTTCAATTTCAGAATTCATACTTTTTGAGACCATTATGAAGACCTTGTCAAGTGTTCTCATAGCATGACTACTGGAGAGTTATGGTATGTTTTGTCTCATGTATGTTTGACTCTGTGAGGATTAAGATTAGTCCTTAGAATCGGTGATCGTCTTACATCTCTTTCAGGCTACTTATTTGTTTTTTTTAATTAAAAAAATGTTTTAAGTAATCTCTACAACCAATGTGGGACTTGAACTCACAACACACGCTCTATGGACTGAGTCAGCCAGTGCCCACAGTCTACTGATATAAATTCTTTCTGCCTGCATCTTTTTAAAAAAATTTTAAAAGTTTTAATTATTTATTAGAGCTACAGAGAGAACACAAGTGGGGCAGGGGCAGAGAGAGAGGGAGACACAGAATCGGAAGCAGGCTCCAGGCTCTGAGCTGTCAGCACAGAGCCCGACGCGAGGCTCGAACTCACAAACTGTAATCATGACCTGAGCTGAAGTCAGACGCTTAACCGACTGAGCCACTCAGGCGCCCGCCCTGCTTGCATCTTTGGTCAAAAATATGATTGTTTTCATCAATAACTTCGCCAACATATCACTTTTCACTCCCAGATTACACTGCATTTTGTTCCGGTGACACGTTGCCCTTTGAAATTAGGTGTGGAATTGTTTCTTATTTCCCCCTTGACACTTAGTCTCTCTTGTTTTTCCTTCTAAGGAAGAATTTTAAACACTTACTGTGAAGTTTCAAGTTTCCCTTATTTCGGATTAAGTCTCTGTTAACTGCTATTTTCAACTTTGTATTTTAAGAGCATCTTGCTCATAGGAATTAGTTTGTTTTTGGAAGGATTGGTTCAATGTCCTTGGAGGGGAACGCTGGACCAAGAATGAAAAATCCTGTGTTTTTGGCCATACTTTTTCACTAACTAGATCAGTGATGTTGGCCAAATGACATAATCTTGTTTATACTTCATTATCTCATTGAAAATGAGGAGGTTGGGGCAGATCATTTTTAATTACTTCAGAGATTATCTGGTATCCTTCTAACATTCCACGACTCTACTTCTTCTTTTCTGGAATGTGAGAATAAAGGATGAACATATGCATATTGCAACTGTTACCTTGAACTTCATTTGTAAGCAGATAAGGAAGCATAGGCCGTTGGCTTGCCATCTTTAACCTTTGGTTGTTTCATACAGTAATAAATGCCCTTGAGTTTACTGAAGGCAGTACAGTTAAAAGAGAGCAGGAGGCAGGATTTATATCTCTGTAAATGTGAATAATTCAAGCTCTTAAATAACAATCCATTTTCCAGTTGCGGTTGACCAGTTAGACGATCACAAAAAGCTGAAAGGCCAAGAACGGGAAGCCCACCCACCCACACACCAAGCAGAAATTCCCGAGTGTCGGCAGCAAGCACAAGAATCCTTTAGCAGGCCCTCTTTAAAAAGATGTCGCCACGCGCACGGTGACATACACGGATGCCTGGGGCAAACACAGACGCTGTTGGCAGTGTCCTGTCAAAGTCCCCCTACCTTGCAGCCTTCGCACGTGATGACTCCGTAGTGGATCCCGGAGGACTTATCGCCACAAATTTTGCATGGTATCACTTCAATTTGTGCTGCAAGGGGAAAACAGACATTTTGAGCTTCTTCCTTTTGCTTGCCTGGCTCCCTCCCCACCTCCCCCTGGCACGACCTGAGTGTTGGAAGACCCTGGCGTGGGCTCACCCACCACTATTGGCCCGGCTTCCTGAATCTTCTTCTAAGTGAAAAGGTATCTATCCCTCTACCAAGGTTTGCTTTGTTTTTCGAAAACTACAAAATATAACCAGGGACCGGAAGTCTTCTAAACTCTTACTTCACTGCTTTCTCCTTTTTATTTATTTATTTTTTTAAAATGTTTGTTTTATTTATTGTTGAGAGAGAGAGAAAGAGAAAGAGAGAGAGTGAGAGGCTGAGGGGGAGTAGAAGAGATAGAGAGAGGGAGAAAGAGAATCCCAAGCAGGCTCTGCGCTGTCCATGCAGAGCCTGATGTGGGGCTCGAACTCACAAACCATGAGATCATGACCTGAGCCGAAACCAAGAGTCGCACGCTCAGCCGACTGAGCCACCCAGGCGCCCCTGCTTTCTCCTTTTTAAACCTGACCTGGTTATTGGGGCGCCTGGGTGGCTCAGTCAGTTAAGTGTCCGACTTTTGATTTAAGCTCAAGTCATGATCTCACGGTTCGTGAGTTTGAGCCCCGCATCGGACTCTGCACTGACAGCTCAGAGCCTGGAGCCTGCTTGGAATCCTCTCTCCTTCTCTCTCTCTCTCTCTGCCCCTACTCTACTTGCACATGCTCTTGCTCTCTCTCTCTCTCAAAATAGACAAGTAAACTTAAAAATTAAAAAAAAAAACACATTCAAAAAATAAACCTGACCTGGTTATTAATTAGACTAAAAAAATCCCTTGAACCAGTGGCTTCGGTTTTCTTATTTTGCACTTCAAACATCAAGTCACTGAGTGTTATCATGCTGCCTTATTTCAACAGTATTTTAAATAAGTAAACAAAGCAAAGCTGAAATGGAAGGGCGTGATTTTATAAATAACGTGGCTGGATGTTTACTTCGAGTATGTCAGTGGTGACAATATTTATTGAGCACACTCCATACGTCCGCTAAAATAATAGAAGTTGTTGACACAAGATATATTAGTGACACAGATTATTTCATTCATAAAACAAAATTAATGCATGGAAAAACCAGGAGAAAATGATAGAACATGTGGCTCCTATGACTTCAATACGAAGAAAATAATTTCGTGGAGACAAAGACATTAGGGTTGATTCCGAAGACTGTTGGGCTGAAGTGAAAGGAAAAGGCTGCTTCAGCAAGCAGAATGGAATGAAGGACTTCTGGAATGACTGTGGCTCGTGATTGTTGAGACAAACACCTCGGCTCCACTGGAGACGTGGGCCATATGGTTGGGTAGACGGAGGGATAAGAGATTATGGAGCTCCTGGGAGTTAGGCAGAGGAATTTCTACCTGATACCACTGGCCACAAGGGTTCAAGGGAAGGAACGAGGTGACGACAGGATCAAAGTGGTGGTTTGGGTACCTTTGCTAACTGGAAACAGGCAGGAGACTAAAAGGCTATTCCGAACCGGGTGTCGGGAGATGGAAGTGTGGAAGACGTCAGTGGCAGGATAAGGGGAGAGGGAGAAGCAAATAGAAGGACAGTTCTATGAAGATAAATGAAAGAAAGGACACAGAGGTAGAAACTGATGAAGACTCCAAAGATGACTTCTAGCTTCATCCTTAGGATGAGGTTCAACAGTTGGTTTGACACAAATGGAATTGTTGGTAAGGCAACCACTTTATGGAACATGGTGGGGGTGAGGGACAGGATTTCCAGTTTGCATGTGTGCATGTGCAAGCACCTGTGTACAGAACCCTCTGGAAAGATGATTTTAAGGCATCAGCATCGAGGTTATGGATGAATCCACGAGATACACTTTATTTAGAATGTAGTAATTCCTATGTCTCTGGTAGTATTCTAAGTGTTGTTAAAATTATACACACCAGGAAGATCTGCTATTCCCGTTCCCAATTTAAAATAATTATGCAAAATATGCCTCAAAATGCTTTGTACATCAATCTGCCATGTGGATGCTTTTCTACAGTTTCTCACCCTTGAATATACAAAACAGATAAATGCAAGACATAACCCTCATTGTCTTATTATTTTACATTTTAAAAAAGATAATACTTAGCTTGAGGAGAGCATCTTAAATTTTTTTTGAAATTCAATATTTCACGGTATGTTCAAATCATCTTTATAAGCAAAAAATTCAGCATTATGGCCTATTTTTCATATGAGAAAACTCAGAATCCACGTGGTTAATGATGCCTTTGAGTTGATTTGGGAGATGGCAACCAGAAATTAGCCAATTTTCCTGATATTTTGTTCTGTGACCCTTTCCCTGCTTACCACAGAGACACAACATGAATACAATTTTAGATTTCTGTATTATTCTAATAGTGCCAGCTAAAGAGACAATGATAAAAATATCAAGAGATGAGACAAGGTCAACTAAAATACTTATTAGACTAAGTATTTCTATTGCTTCTGTTTTTTCAGCTTTCAGATTATATGAACTAGTATTTGTTTTCAAGATTTTGTGATATGGGGAAAACATGTGAGATCTGATGTAATTTCTATTCTGTTTTCCTGGATTCCTGTCCCGAACCTGATAATGATTGGGTCCATAGGTAAGACAAAAGTCTTATTTTGTTTCCTGGTTTATAAAGTTAGCTGACAAACTTCATAGATTTGTGAGGTTTAATGAGATATTTTATGTAGAACTGCCTTGCAAGTAGTGAAGAGCTACAAAATGTCAGTTTTTAGCAGCGTCAGAATCATTGCTAACTGGTATTTCTAATGCTATTGGATGAGAATTATGACAAGCCACATTATTATTCCTTTACTAAAAATCTTATTTAAAAAATACAAATGAATGACACTATACATAATTTGTACTTTTTTTTTTTTTTTTTTTTTTTTTTTTAACGATAACCTTTCACACAGTGGATTCTTTACAATGATTACAAAATTGACTAAAAATACCAGGTATCCATTGTACAGTTGTTAAGCTTATATGATATTAAGTCAGAGGTGCTCTTTGCATAAATTACTCCCCAGGGAGTAACTTACACGTGGGGAGAATCTGCTTCAATAAGTTCTTAATTATAAAATGATCTAACTCTAAAGGAAATGAAAATAGAGGTAATTTGCCCCCTAGGGTGTGAGAAGATGTTTTTGAAAGCCACAAAGGTTATCTTATACAACTTGGAAAATACAAATGGGATCAGGAATGATTCGGTAGAGTATCTGCATATTTATACATATTTATTATCTTAGCTCAACATGTAATCCTGAAGAACCATAAACATTTTAACAGTATTTTTAAAGAGAAAGAAATCACTTAAAAGGACATACGTGTGTTGATATGTGTGGGGAGGCATTATCAGTTCAGAAAACCCATGGCCATTTTACCTATTAGGACAGAATGGGTTATATGAGGTTTGTTACAGGTGAAGATACTTTTTTTTTTTTTTTTTTTGAGAGAGAAAAAGAGAGAGAGAGAGCGCAAGTGAGCAAAGGGCAGAGAGAGAGAATCCCACGAGGGGCAGAGAGAGAGAGAGAGAGAGAGAAATGGGGCTCACCCCAAACAGGGCTCGTGTTTTACCCGAGGTAGGGATCATCCTTACTTGAAGCAGGGTTTGAGCTCACCTGATATGGGGCTCGAACTCACAAACCGTGAGATCGTGGCCTGAGCCAAAGACAGATGCTTAATGACTGAGCCACCCGGGCGCTCTAGGTGAAGATAAACGTAAATAATGGAAAGCACTAATCCTTTTCCTTTGCGCTCATTTAAAATACACTGCTTCTGAGCTACAACATCATAGTTCATACTATGTATTTTATAATACTTCAAGGCGGAGTATTCCAGACAAAGATGAGGACAATGCATGACGTAATTGCTCCGATGTTTGCCCCTTCCAAATGTCTAGCCATTACTCCAGCCACTGTCTCCGGGGCAGTGATGTTGCAGTGAATGCAGACACGGTGGCATGCTCTTTGTCATGGCTTCAGGCTGAACATCTAGGGAGAATTTGGTGGCTTGGACCCCACCAGCTGTGACAATGAAGGTGCTCTAAGGAAACTGCGGGGGAAGTTCAACTTTCCTCCTTCTGCATGACTCATGGATCAATTCAACGGTAGCGTTCTCTGAGCGACAAACGTAGGGGAGCCCCCATGCCCTGAGAGATGGCTCGAGGTGCGCTCCTTTCTCACTTTCTACATTGCTTATATCTTCCGCTCCCTTGAATCATTTCTATTGGTAATCCTCTGTGGAGACTGTACTTAACATTGCATTTACCAATGAAATCTCTTTGTATACAAAAGCATATGTAAGTTTTTGGGGGAAATGATATTCTTAAAGAATATCATGAAATATTGAAACTAATTTGATGTTGTACCTTGTATTAGAACACTTGATGAAGTACAATTAATTTAATACCCTATGATTTATCAGGAAGGTCCTATTCAAGAACTATAAACTAGTCACAGTTTGTGTCTTCTTTGAAGATGGCGGGTCTCTCCTCTCCCCCCACCACCTCCTGAAGGCCCTTCCTGGCTTAGCACCCTTACAACATTGCACAAAGCCACTGTGTGTTCAGTTCTTCCTGATTATCAAAACGTGCATATCTTTTTGTTCTGCTCCCTCAGAACCCCCTGCTGGTGAATGCAGGTGTTAAGTGAGATGAACTAATCCAGGCTAATGCATTCACCAGAAAATGCATCACTTTGATGCACCAAAATACCTTAATTCTTTTTTTTTAAGCTTATATATTTTGAGAGAGAGAGGGAGAGAGAGAGAGAATGAACAGGGGAGGGGCAGAGAGAGACAGGGAGAGAGAGAATTCCAAGCAGGATCTGGTGCTGTCCACCCAGAGCCCAATGCAGGGCTCGAACCCACGAACTGTGAGATCATGACCTGAGACAAAATCAAGAGCTGGTCACAGGACCAACTAAGGGACGCAGGTGTTCCCAAGATACCTTGATTCTTAAAAGAATCCATCAGGAATGGTAGTCACAGTGGACTGTTCAGGCACTTTCTGGTCGAAGTAAACATTTTTATTGCATGTGTTCTTGTGGCTCTCATTTCCCCATTTCATCTCCTAGAACTCAACCTGGCCCTTTCCATAGTCTGGGCATTTTAAGTCCATTGAGGAAAGGTTCCAGGTCCAGATAATATTTAAAAAAATTTTTTTTTTCTATAGAGACCAAAAGAGAAGTTGTATAGCTCCTTAAAGCAGTAATCCTGATTTTCTTTCTTTCAGTACAGCCAAGAGATTTGACATACTCCTTTTTATATATATAAAAAAAGGCTTTAAACAATACTGATCTCCCATATTTGGGCTGAGGAGTAGTAATCAGAATCTTGAGATCAGGGTGGGTATATATTTTGGAATAGGTCCCCAAGTGATTCTGATATGGTAAGTCTCCCATTGAGGATTCAACGAATCAAGTCATGAACTAGGAATTCTCTGCAGCAGGAAAATCACCTGCCAAGGAAATAAGACCCAGGGACAAGGTGGTAATATGAAAACACAAAGGATGGGGCTACTGGGTGGCTCAGTCAGTTAAGTGTCCGACTTCAGCACAAGGCATGATCTCGCGGTTTGTGAGTTTGAGCCCCACACTGGGCTCTGTGCTGACAGCTCAGAGCCTGAAGCCTGCTTCGGATTCCATGTCTCTGTCTCTCGCTGCCCCTCTCCCACTCACGCTCTGTCTCTCTCTCTCTCAAAAATAAATAAGCATTAAAAAGAAAATACGAGGAAATGACCAATAATTCTCTCTCTGTGTCCCGACCTTTGGTTTGGGCTATACTTGTAGCATCTTGTTTTCTGCCTATTTTTTTTTTTTTTTTTCCTTAAGGGAAATAAGAAGCATCTATTCCGTGCACAATAACTTCCATTCCTGGATACTGGGTTTGCTCCTCAGTTCCTGTTTCCCAGAATTTTACAGTTCTGCTAAAAGTGGGCAGTGCAGGAAAAACTCTCAGTGTCTGAAAGAAACACAATTTGCACATACAAAACTTCCAATAAGGATGACTCTTTTGGTGAAAATTGCCTCTGCACCTGGTATCAGCAGCCCAAGTTGTACTGTCTACCATTTGTGGGAAGTCCACGTTAAAACCCCTGATTGCAGTTTCTCCCTCCCTTCACAAGCAGATGGATAACTTTCTGCCTTTATGAGGCATACGATCTTCTGCTGTCACCTAAGAGCAAACCTATAGGATGAAGCAAGTGTGTCTAAGATCTGGCTCCACTCTAAGTTTTGACTGATCAGAAAAGAGCCCCGAGACTGAGGCGAATGGAAGTGTGGGAAAAGGAGACCCTTAGGAAAAGAAGTAAGCGTCTTTGAGCTTCGATGTCATGCTAGGTGGTGAATCTAAGAGATTCCTGACATTGGATCAGGTATGTGTTCACATACGTCTCTTCCGGGCGCGTGGCATCTCAGTCCCAGCTTCCTGCTTAAATGCCACATAGAGTGGTTGCGATTCAGTGCACTCGAATTCTTACTAGAATCCTCCAATTCCTCTATCAGCATTTGGGATCTCCCTTTCATCTTAACCTCTCCTCTCTCTCCTCTGTAATATTCTGGGTGGTGGTCTGTGTGAGTCTTCACTTCCCGTCAGTTGATAGACAGCTTCTGAGCGACCTATAGATAACATTTATTTTTCTATTATTATATCCCTGTACTACATGTCATTGGAAACTGGGGTAAGAAAAAAATTACTCTCAGATGAGAATGGCAAAAAATGATTTTTTTCAAAGGCATGATTTATAGGAATATTATGAAGGGAGTTGACTTATCTTACATAGGAGCCTTCAGCCCCGAAGAATTGTTCGCCTATGCTAACTCTTCAGAAGACTGAAATAACAGAGACTGAGACCAACATAGGACAGTAGCAGCAATTAGTATTATCATTAATAGCAATTACTGATAATAAGGGAAATATCCCCCTTGAAAGTCGTAGTGGTTTTAAACTCGTAAATTATGAATTAATTCCCATTAAATACATCTTGTCCTATCAAAGTTTTAATTATAACAAGATAATGTGTGTGTAGAACCTGACACCATTCAGGGTGAAAGCAGTAATGTCTTCTGTGACCACTCACGGTATGGCATTGGCATGATCTGGGGACATGTTAGAAATGCAAAGAATCAAGATTTACCTAAGACCGATTTGAATCACAATTTGCTTTTTTAACAAGCTTCCTAGGACAGACAGCATTGAAGTTTGAGAAGAACTGTTCTGTGATGTCCAGGTAATTATGGTTGTAGCTATTCTGAGAACTAATGGCATTTTTAATTTCTCCGGCATTAAGGAAAATTAGAAACTATACAGGATTCCGGAAAAGCAGTTCCTGCTATTGTCTGTTAGGTATTTCTCTTTTGTTCAAAACGCAGGAGGACACTTGAAGGGTTAGTTACAAAAAGCTCTGGTCATTAACTGACAAGGCAGAAGAAAGAAAAGCCAGAAACATCTTGCATTATTGTCATGAACACCCAGTGTACCCAGTTTCCTTTACAGATTTCACGATTGTGAATGGCGTCTACATCATCTTCATACTGTAACACTGTGTGGTAGTACGTCTTCCCTCTTCTGTGGACTTGCTCTTGGGGTCTGGCCCATTAGCTGACTCTCTAGACACTCTGGCAGAAAAAAATCTCCCCTGAGAAGACTTTCAAAGGTAGTTTCTCTACTTAAAAATTTTAATTGCACAAATTTTTTTTTTTTTACTTCTTTTGGTGGCGGTAAGGAGGTGAAACAATATTTGAAACAGAAATGAACTAATTTCAGCTCTCCGTGGTAATTCTGGAAATGATACATTTGGAAAGCTGCCCCATCTCGTGGACGCAGATTAGGTAACACGGAGCTCAGGGGTCATGATGGCCACTCATCATATTCCTCCCATCTATCATCACGCTGTCCTGAGCCATAGTACTCAAACGTGGTCCCTGAACAGCAGCACAGCATCACCTGGGCGCTTGCTAGAAATTCAGGCATTTGCTTATACCTTAGGCCAGTATAATCAGAATCTGCATTATAACATTATCTCTGTGATTCGTATGCACAGCGAAGTCTGAGAAGTTCTGGGAGAAAGAAAGGGAAGATAATCTACAATTTAAGTCTCAGGGTTGTCTGTCCCCAAACCACAACTCCATGTGAGGAGAACTTCGTATTGAAAAAAGAAGACGTGTATTCTTGCTAGTTAATGTTTTCAGTCACAGAAAGAAGAGAACCGCCATTATTTTGCTTCATGGAAAACCCTGTCTCTCCGTAGTTCCTTCGTGTGTTTCTGAGCCCCTTTCTCTAGTCTCCCTTACAGCTGAAATCTTCAACAGGAAGCTCATGTTTGTGAAACACCACCTTCACTGAAGGAGAACAAGAACGGCGAACTCGACACACAGGATCGCACAGGTGACTCAGAGTGGCTCGGGCAGGCTTCATTCCCTTGATAAAAACTCAAAAAGAGCAAAAACCCCAGTTTCTGGAAGATGAAAAAAAGACAGCTTTTCTATGTTAAAAATCAAATTGCATGAAGAGTATGAACAGACAAATCACAGACAGACAGAAAATATTGTAGCACATGTATCTGATGGAGGGCTTTTATTCAAAATATTCAAAGAGTTCTCCAAATTCAAAAAAATGGGCCAAAGACCAGAACCATACACCTCAGCAAAGAAGGTATATGGATGGCAAATAAGTGTATGATGAGATGCTCAACATCTTATGTCTTTAGGGAATTAGAAAATAAAACAACAATGTGATGCAACCACATGCTTATCAGAAAGACGAAATCTAAAAAACTGACACCACCAAATGCTGGCAAGGATGCAGAGCAAAAGGAGAGCTTATTTGTTGCTGGTGGGAAGGCAAAATGGGACAGCCACTTTGGAAGGCAGTTTGGCAGTTTCTTATAAAACTACATCGTCTTACCCTAAGACCCAGCAACTGAATTGAAAACTATCCACACAAAAACCTGCGCATTAATGTTGGTGGCAACTTTATTCATACTTGCCCCACAAACAAGATATCCTTTTTAAACATTTTTTAAGTGTTTATTTATTTATTTAGAGAGGGAGAGAGAGAGAGAGAGAGAGAGTGCAAGTAGGGGAGGGGCAGAGAGAGGGGGAGAGAGAGAGAATCCCCAGCAGGCACCAGCGCTGTCAGCATAGAGCCCGACGTGGGGCTCGATCCCACGAACCATCAGATCATGGCCCAAGCCGAAATCAAGAGTCAGACACTTAAACGCCTGAGCCACCCAGGCGCCCCCCAAACAAGATGTCCTTTCACATGTGAGTGGATAAACCAACTGGGGGCATGCAGACAAGGAGTATTATTCAGTGATTAAAAAAAAAAAAAAAGGTGACCTATCAAACCATGAAAAATCATGGCAGAACCACATAGGCATACTGGTAAGTGAAGAAGGCAGTCTGGACAGGTTATGCACTATATAATTCCAAGTCTATGACATTTTGGAGAAGACAAAATAGAGACAGTAAAACAAAAGTCATTTGGGGGATGGAGAGGACCATAAGTAGGTGAGGCAGAGAGAATTGTTGGGGGTGTGAAATTGTTCTGTATGATATGAAGATGGACACATGTCTATCTATTTGCTGAGACCCATAGAAAGACACAACACAAAGAGTGAACCTTAAAGTACGGACTATAGTTAATAATGTATCAGGATTGGCTCCTCATTTGTAACAAATATATCACACTCATGCAAGGTATTAATAATAGAGGACAATTGTATGTGTGTGTGTGTGGGGGGGTGAGTAGATATATGGAACTGTACTCAATTATTCTGTAAATCTAGAAATACATTCAACATTCTGTTAGTTATTTAAAATAATTCCACAAAAGCACTTCTTTTTTCGAGGTAGTGAGGATCATGTGAGACAGCCCAACCAACACAAGTAAGGGATACTTTAAAACAATTGTTCCAGCAAATATTTATTTGTTTCAGGCCACAAACACATGCACATTCAAACTTCCATCTTCAAGATGTTGATTTTAACTGGGGGGAAGCCTGGAAGGTTTGTGGATGAGGTGGTTTTTGAGCCACCTCTTAGACAGCGAGCAGGACTTCAAGTGGTAATTATGGAGGAAAACGGCACCCCTAAAATTGGTGACTAAAGATTGAAAGAGGAAAATTCAATGATGAGAATAAAATTCCAGATGAGGGATGTAAACTTATTTGGGGGGGCCTCGTTACTGGGGTTAAATGACAGTAAACAGTGGCAGAATGCTTTCAGAATTATCATACGACTATGCTTTCCATTCGTAGTCACAGACAACAGGCTGAACTACAGGAAATTGTCACTTTTTTATGCAAGGAAACACTCAGCATTGGCAATTTTATATGGCTGAATGGAGTATTACTGTTCACTGTGCTCTAAGAGGTGGTTTATATACTACTTTCTTAATGTTTTATTTATTTTTGAAACAGAGAGACAGAGCATGAGCAGGGGAGGGGCAGAGAGAGGGAGACACAGAATGTGAAACAGGGTCCAGGCTCTGAGCTGTCAGCACAGAGCCTGACGTGGGCCTCGAACCCACGAACCGCGAGATCATGACCTGAGGTGAAGTTGGACGCTTAACCGACTGAGCCACTCAGGTGCCCCATGTATACTTTCTTTTCAAGAATACTTGGAAAGGCCAGTTAGCTGGGACATAGGTGATAAATATGAAAATAAAGACATTAAATTATATATCTGAAAATTCAAAGGTTGGAACAGGAACACTAAACACACACACACACACACACACACACACACACACACACCCCAAGAAAATCCCAAGTGACTCAAGTTCGGGATGGAAAGCACATAATACTACTTCTCATTTTCTTCATTGGTAGAAGCAGTAGAGACCATTCCTGAAGTTCTCAGCACCTGTTCAGAGAGTTCAAAACCAAGAAAAATCTGTCTCTCTCTGCTTGGTGGAAAAGAAAGACTAAATCTCTTGAAATATGTTTAAAAAAAAGAGACAAGGCAGGACCACGGGGAGAAGAACTAAGTTATATTCTAAAATGCAGTGATCAGAATCCAGTATCAATGCCTTTGCTCTGGAAAAGGGAAACCTTGTAAAATAAAAATGGCATGCCATCCTCTCATAAGATATTTGGGTGGATTACTGTCCCATATGAAGACAATGTCCACATATTATCAGAATGTTAGCACCACACTAACATTTTTTCCCCTAATGTAATAGTGTTATTTAACTGGCTCATAATGTCCTATAATTTGCTTGGATGACCAAAAACTAAACAGTGGTATTATTTGCCACCCTTTCATATTTATAAGCATATCTGTTTTTTTCATATTCTCTCAGCCACTGATGCAGAAAATGATTATATAAGCAAGCTTTAGAACGTAGATGAGATATTTACATCTGTTTTACGTGTCAGAGAGACAGAGGAGAGAGAGACAGAATGAAATGGAAAAGGAACAGTTACTTCAAAGACTTTCTTTGCCATCAGAGGGGTGGTTTAGGGAAAAATTTGTATGAAGAGACACTCCAAAAGGACATTAGGGAGTTTTCACTTATGGGAGGACACTTTGGACGACGTATAATGGCATCGGTGACTGTACTATAAGAACTCAGATTTTAGGCGAGCGCTTTTGGAATTATGGCAGCCGTGGATATCCAAGATAAGCTGCTGGGAATCTCTTGGGTTGACTGTTCCTGGATCCCCATTTTGAACTGTGGATATGTCCCGGATTACATTTCAGAAAGAAGTAATCCTTTCTACGACAGGACATGTAACAAAGAAGTGGTCAAAATGCAGAGGCTTACATTAAATCAAATGGTTGGAGTGGAATACATCCTTCTGCACGCTCAAGAGCCCATTCTTTTTTATCACTGACATTTATCATGTGACACATAATCATGTGACATTTATCCATGTCACACTGTCGATACTATCCTTCCCAGGTTATTGGTGGCACTTCAAAGATCGTGAAGAGCAAGATAAAGTCAAACCTAAAGCCAAAAGGAAAGAAGAACCAAGCTCTATTTTTCAGACACAACGTGTGGATGCTTTGCTCCTGGACCTCAGGCAGAAATTTCCACCCAAATTTGGGTAGCAAAAGTCTGGAGAAAAGCCTGTCCCAGTGGGTCAGACAAAGAAAGAGGCAGAACCTATACCAGAGACTATTAAATCTGAGGAAAAGGAGACCGCGAAGAACGTCCAACAGACAGCGAGCACGAAAGGCCCCCCGGAAAAACGAATGAGGCTTCAGTGAGCACTGGTCAGAGAGAAGCCTGCAAGACTCCTCTTGTCCATTATTGGCACCTCATTACCATGACAGGCTCTTGAACTTTAAAATTCTTTGTCACGACCCTTCCATTTGTATAGAATGTGCTTGTTCTTTAAGAAGGATGTAAGGATCCTCATGCTTTTGATATGACTATTTTTTATGTATCTTTTGTAACCTTTCTCCTACTAGACTTGAGCAGCCTCTTACT